>NC_135620.1:46015000-46322500 GCF_053574225.1 Canis aureus | reverse complement strand
TTTTAAATGAGTCAAGAAATTTAATTGATGCTTTAATTTTTTTGAGGGTGAGTAATCTTTTTTTCTTAGCTGTGGAATGTTTGTGTTCAGAAGAACTTACTTAAAAATTCATATTCTTACATGTTAGATTATTAAAATTTTGACCATTATTAAACCCAATACCCAAATTTACCACAGCACAATTACTTTGGATCTATAGATCTTTACTCAATAAATATGTGAGCAAAGTTATATAAATTTTATTAAAAGGAAGGTTAAGTTCAAAAGTGTTCACAGCATTCACTAACAGTCATTACTAGCAAGTGAGATATTTAATAACCTAATTTTATATTATTAATCAGTATTTTAGAAAAAATGTTTTATTTATATACTGATTTCTAGAGTAATTTTTCCTCTTCCACTTTTCCTGCCTTGTGGGCCCTAGGAGAGAGCCATTTGACAACAAAGTTGAGTTATAACTCTAATTACTAACCCCTGGTAGTGAATGAGGTGTACTCTGGAATTTACTGAATCATCATGAGTGTTTTCCCAGCCAGAAAGATTTAGGACAAATATCTTGTTTCTTCTATTTTAGTTTAAAAATCATCAACTTATAATAATGTTCCTAGTACAACACATCCTTGAGGTCTTGTTCTTTGAAGCAGTCTCTTTATAATGTTCTTTTATTAAAAAAATTTGTGTTTCTTTTGGAATTGAGTGTACTATGTAGTAAAAACAACCCATGCCCGCAAAGGGTTATGGATTTAACTTTTGTTACCAAAAGTATTCAATTCAGTCCAATAAACCTTTGAATGCACTTCCCCTCCCCACATTAGGATGGATTTGTAGTTTGCCTTTCTTGAAGGGGTAGTTGTTATGGTATAACCTGCTTAGAGTCACTGCTACCATAGTGAGTTCCCCCAGGAGGTATGGCTGTGGAGTTGAAAGACAGATGAGCATTATTTATGCGCAATCCTGCCTTAAATCTCAGATTGTTAACTCATTCGAACAATTTGTGAATAGTTACCACTTAAAGTGGCGGAAGGTCTGAGATGGCTCCCAAAGCCACTGTTTCTGGTTTTCCAAAGAGTTTGCACTGGTGTTTGTTTCTGGTGTTCAAGTTGCATGCATATAATAGATGCTTATTTGGAGAGAAAAATGTTAACTATCCCACAGATGCTTACTCTTGTGGATTCCCTGTCCTTTTGGATTTCCAAGCTCCCCATTCTTGTTCTAGCTTCACTGATGAACAGCCATAATCCTCTTTGCTCAGGATTACAAGGACCTTTAGTGATTATATTATTAGGGTGGTTATGTTGTTTAGACTAGAGAATCTTTATAAAAGGCAGGTACTTTGAATGTGGGTGCAATTGATCTTTGACAAAAAAAAAAAAATCAAAACCAAACAAAACAATAAGCAGAAGGAGATTTCCTAGGTAGGAGGAAAAAAGGATCTGTCAAATAGCATTGTGAAATCAAAGTAAATGAATAATGACATTGCAGCATAGATGGAAAAGTTGTATGCAGCATGCATGAAAAGAAAAGAACTAAGAGAGGCTGTTTATATTCTGGCCTCTGTATCTGGTGCGTTAACTTGGGCATAGCCTTGATCCAGATGACGTGGTGAATTAATTGGTAGGAAGAGAACCAATAAGAAAATACACTGAACACTGCTGAGCTTGAAGGTGAATTTTGAAATCTTTTTTTTTTTTTTTTTGTTAGAGAATAGCCCAGTTGGGAACACATCTTCGTTTTAATTACAGCTCCATTTGTCATTTCCTGGCTTACTTTCTGTACATGTTACATGGAAAAGTTGTACAGGTATAGATATTCTTGATTTTAGTGCTATTGATATTACTCATTTTAGATAAACTTGAAATACATTTTTTTTCTTATTTTTTCTTATTGATAAATACATTACACAATTGTTTCAGATGTTTGGTTTTGGAATGTTGTACATTTTATTTAAAAAATCATATTACCGACACCCTAATTTATAAACTTAAATATAAATTATAAGGCTTAATCTCTCTGAAAAAATCTCAAACTTTGAAGGGATAACCTGTTGATAGTCATTATTCTTTATTAAGTACTTCATGCTTAGTTACCTGCCCTACACAGGAGCTTTAAGTTTTGTTTTATTTTGTTGGTGGTCTATAAGTTATAGAATACTTAACATGTGCCAGGCACTTTACTAATTTCTTTATACATATTATCTTATGTAATGTTCGTAACAATCCTGTAAGTTAGATAAGGTATTTTTGCTATTTGAACCAGTGATAAAATGAGCTAAAGAGATGAAATAACGTGACCAAATTTACATACTAAGTGGCAGAGACAAAATTTGAAACCAAATTTGTCAAACTTGAAAACTTATACTTGTAACTTCTTTGTTTTATTGCTCAAATTATCCAGAGTGGAATGCCTAATCTCAAAGCTGTATATTAAGAACAATTTTGAAAAAGAATTTGTTTAAACAACTGCAATAATGGATAACTAGGAGAGACTAGATTAGCAGGAACTTTGAATATGGATATAAACATAAAAAATTCATTCATTCATCTCAGGTAACAAATTGAGTAGTTACTAGGTAGTCAGTTTTCACTGTGCTGTGGCCATTGCAACTATTTTAAACCGTTCTCTTTGGTACAGAGGAAACAAATAATACAAAGGTAGCACATATTTTAATGAACAAAAAGTCTACTTAATTGAATATATTTATACCCTATGCATTGATTGGTAGGTCCAGAGCTGCTTACAGTAGCTTCACTCTATGTCCAAAGAACTGGTCACTAACAATCCTAGCTTTTTAACAAATCCATCTTCTCTTGGATAGTTTAAGTTAAATTAATGGTTGATTTTTACATGTGCCAGTTTTGATTATTTCACTAAATTGAAGGGTTAGTATGGGATAAGTAAAGGACTAATTTATTCAAGTAACTCATTAATGAGTTGTTACTGACAGAATAATTTAGATAAAAAGGTTGTACCTGTCTTAAATGTAGATTCAGCCCAGGTAATGCCACAGAACAAGCAATTAATAGTATCGTCTTAAGTTTTTGTACTAAGCAGTTGGAAGGCTTGGAAAAGACTTCAAATTATTGAGAGATGTAAACAGTATGTTCTCAAATGAAATTTGCTCTAATTTCCTCTTGTAAAACCTCAAGGAAGCTTAAGTTAGAAGTGTCTGAAATTTCAGATGAATAATAGAATTTTTTAAAAGATTTTTTTATTTATTCATGAGGGACACAGAGAGAGGCATAGGCAGAAAGAGAAGCAGGCTCCTCACCAGGAGCCTGATGTGGGACTCAATCTCAGGACTCCAGGATCACGACCTGAGCCAAAGGAAGACACACAACCAGAACCACCCAGGCACCAAAATAATAGAATTTTTGAACTAAAATATTCAGTTCATTTTTTTGAGCACCTAGTCTACAAATGGTCCTTAATTTATATAGCCAACAAGGTTATAAAAGGCCTTATAGGTTTCCATACAATTTGAGTAAGTAACAGCATAAAATTCTTATGAGTTCCAATCCTTGGCCGTTATTTATATTTCCTGGTCCATTTGCTTTCAAAAGCACTGAAATAAATAGTCCAGTTAGCTTTTTTTTTTTTTCTTTTTTTGAATGATAGAATAGATAAGATTTAATTAATAGTGGCTTTCAGGAAGTGACTGTATAAATAAAGGATTTGGAAGTGGAAAACCAAGAAACACTTTGTTGAAATTGCCTTTTTAAAAGACCGTTTAATGGAGTAATTAATTTCATACCTGTCAGCCACCGGATCCATATCATAGTATGGTATTGATTCTTATTAAGGAAGGCACACATTTGTAGCATGCACACCGTGATTGTAAGATTTGATTTCTTCAGACAAAAGGGTTTCTGTTAGATCCTCTCAGAATTGACCCCAAGTTCCAGGGCTGTTGTGAACAAAGTGTGTCCAACTTCTTTAGTATTGAATGGTTTCCAGTTTGGAAATTGTCATTGAGTATGACCAAGTTTCCTGGCCAAATTTTTCTAAACTTTGAATGCCCTAATCCTTGAATATTTCTATAGGGATGCAAGGGGAGCAGTCTTGAGGACAAGATGTCCACAAACCAGAATACAGCATGCCAGCACATCTGCTCAATGTTTGACCTCTAAGTGTGCATGTGCCAGTACAGAGTTAGAATTAAAAAGAGAGGGGCAGCCACTCTTGAAATATTTTGAGACAAAAAGTACTGGTATATTGGCATTCATCTCAGGTAACAGCTGTTCTCCAAAACAGGTGCTGTTCCAAGTCACAGACTTTGGAGGAGAACAGCACACTTTTTGTTTCCTGAGGTAAAACTGTATCTTATTTTTCTAGATCACAGTCCCTCTGTGAAAACTAAAACTTTTTCATTGCTATCGTAGATGAGTAATTGAAATGCATTAGTTGGTTTTTCATACTGCTTTTATAAAGAGTAACTTTCTAATGGTAATATAATATTCATGGTCTTAGTGCTTAATTTTTTGCTTAAACCTGATTCAATTATATTTTCCATACATTGGGGTGGTATGTCTTGGGATTCAGGTACTCACAAGCAGTTAGGAGCATCCTGTGTATCAGAGACCATCTGGTTTCTTCACAGATCAGTAATGGTTTTATGCTTTTTTTATCTAAATGTCAGAATTTTAGCCGTGCTTAGCAATTGAGGACTTGTCAACTTTTCTGCACATTTTCAATCCTATAATAACTCCGCAATTACACAGCATGTAGGTTGATATTTTTCTTTCAAATGGTAGTCTCCTCCAAAGGAATGGTGTCATTTTCAGAAGAGCTAAACACAGGAACCTCAGGACAAGACAATAAATATACAAATATTTTCTTAAAGTACTTTTGTTTTTCCTCCCTTGAATGGACAATGACCTGAAGAGAAATGGCAAGACGTGATTCAGAGAAACAATAAAGCCACAGACACAAACACATTTGAGGAACATTGGTAACATTTCAGGGTTTTAGTTTTTGTTTGTTTGTTTGTTTGTTTTATAGAGAATGTGTGCATGAGAGACCAAGCACAAATGTGGAGGGGGGTAGGCAGAGGGGGAGAGGGAGAGAGAATCTCAAGTAGACTCCCCACTGAGCACATAAAAACTGAGTGGCTGAGCCCCGTGTGGGGCTCAATCTCAGGACCCAGAGATTATGACTTGAGTTGAAATCAAGAGGCAGATGCTTAATCTACTGAGCAACCCAGGTGCCTCCACTTCAGTTGTTTTTAAATCAAAATAGTATTGTAAAAGAGAAAGTTGTTTATTTGTAGCTTGGGAGGGAATGAAGAAAGCAAAAGAAAGAACAGAAATAAGAGAATGAGAGTAAGTGTAGGGTTAAGAGGAAAAAAAGGAAACTAAATGCATGACCCTCACACCTGTTTCTCTAATGTATTTATTATCCTGGGACCTCTAGAATATGTTAAGAAGCTTTTGTATATCAAAAATATTTAAAAAAATATTTTAAAAAATATTAAAGCTGGAAATGGCTTTAGTTCTCATTTAGTACAACCAGCTCATCTTAGAGAACAGACAATGAAGAAAGAGTAAAACAGAAAATGGAGGAAGTGGGGGAAAAAAAACAATTAGACCAAGGAAGAAAGCAGTCTGATAGACTATCTTCCAGTAAGCTTTTCTGGAACTTTTTGCTTTTTAATTCTAAAACCCAGTATATAAAATTACAAGAGGTGGTAGAGAAAGGAAGTTTATATTCATTTTGTATAATTGTTAATCTGGTTTTTTTTCCTGCCAGCATATAATATTTTGGTTTCCAGCTGTTTATTATCCAAATCATTTCCTGCACTAGATAAAGCACTACCAGCAGGACTCTGAGATGTTTTATGCTAATGAGGGGGAAAAATCTTGGACAAGTTGCAAAGCGTAGATTTTTGAGTGACATGACAAAATAATCAGAATCTAAATGAAAAGAAAACTTGGGTAACAGCCATTATACTTAATATGCCAAAATAAATGATTGACGTTTTAATTAGATGAGAAAATATAATTATATTTTTAACTCTGAAAGGCCCTCTTAAAAGAAAGATGGACATTAAATAAAAAAACTTGCAAGAACACAAAGGAGTACAAAGAATAAAAAGATGCACTCAATTTTCAGTGTTCATGACATGAGTTATTAATTCCATGGATCATGAAGCAAAACTTTTAAGAAAGTTAACTTGCATTTACCCTTTTGACAACAGTTTGCATTATAGTGATTGAATTTTATTAAGAGAATTGTTTGCTAGAGCTATTTGTCTTCGTTTTGGCAGCTCTGGCATAAATATTTAATTTAATTTATGTTCCAAATTAAAAAAGTCTCATAAAAACTGAGTGGCTGAGCTATACCTGCTCACTATAAAAAAAAAATGAGACTTACATATTGCTGCACATAATATAAAGTACATGCACTTGAAAAGAGACCTCATATGGCTTGAAGACATTAACCATTTCCAGGGTCTGTGGACAAAAAGAGCTAGTAAAAAACCAAATATGAGCTAGCAATTTGAGCTACAAGTCATGACTTTTCTGAGCTAATTTTGCTTTAAAATTTTTTCCTCTTATGAGATGCTTCTGATTAATACTTAAACACAGTTGCTATCCTGAAAATAGTTAAGTAGAAAATTTAAGTGTGGGAAAGTAATGAATATATTTCTTTTTGAAACCCTAACTTGCTTGCATGTTTAAACTTGACATAAATTAGTTACATGTTTTATTTCTATTTCTCCTTAGTCTACATGCCATTTATAGTTTGGATCCTCAAAGTGAAAATACATAGTAAATACTTATATACAGGTTTTTAAGATTTTAGATGACAGTGCTGTATATTCAATTCTGGAGTTGAATTTTTGTTAAAAATCAGTTGTGGTTTCTACTACATGACAGAGATTCCATGCAAAACTTTTGTTCTTTGTGGAACATGGTAAGAAAGGATCCAGTGAGTTACAGAAATACACAAGGGATCTGATTGTAAGAAAGTGCCATAGCCTTCCTTTCAAGTACTGTCATGTGTGTATCTCTGTATGCCTGTACCCTTTGTAAATCAGAGAAGGGTTTCAGCAGTTTGTATTTTCCAAAAATGGCTACAACAGTCTTCCATATTCTTGTGCAATGTGATCTAGTTGATATTCCACCAAGAAGGTAGAATCTAATAATCCTTCCCTTGAATCTAGGTTGGTTTTTGTGATTCTTTGTCATGATTAAGATATAGATAAAGAAACATTACATGAATTTTTGAGCTAGGTGAGATTTCTCCTTGTTCTTTTGGAATGCTTGCTCTTGGTATAGGAATACTCTCTCAGAAGTTGGCTCCCAGGCTGTGAAAAGGCCAACCCACATGCAGAAGCTATGTGTGGGTACTCTGGTCAACACATTTAGTTGAATTTGGTCTTTAAGTCATCCAGTCTGTGGACTAGACCTGATAGTGAATACATTTCCAGGATAGGGCTTGGCACACTATGGTCTGTGAGCCAAATCTAGCTTGCAGCTAGTTTTTGTGAGACCTGTGAGCTTAAGCTCATGTTTACATTTTCAAGGATTATAAACAGACAAAAGACAGGGAATAGATACTCAGTGTGATCCCCAAAGCCTAAAATATTAACTCTCTGCCCTTTTGAAGAAAAATCTTACTGGCATCTGTTCCAGATGATTCCAGCCCTAAACATCACAGAGCCAGCAATGGCATCTTTGTTGCGCCCTTGTCCAAATGTCTAAATCACAGCGTATCTGCAAATAATTAAATAGTGCTATTTTACTTTAGAAAGTTTGGAGTGATTTGTTATGAATTAGTAGGTAACCAGAGAAGAAAGTGAGCAGCTTTTTACTAAAAAGTGAAGAACTCCATGCTGGCTTCTATAATAACAAATTGTTCTTGATAGATGATGCCCAAGTTACTTGGATAACATGATCTTGCTATCATGGATCTGATCTATCCTTAAGTAGTTGGACTTTGATTTTTAGAGCTGTTTGGCATCAACTATTTAGTGAAAACCTAATTTGGTACTGTGTCGAGGGTCTTATTAATTTTTTAAAAGATTTTATTTATGTATTTGAGAGAGAACACAAATGAACACAAGTAGAGGAGCAGGGGGAAGAGTAGAAGAGGAGGGAGAAACAGACTCCCACTGAGCTTTGAGCCCATGGGGCTCAATCCCAGGACGCTGAGATAATGACCTGAGCTGAATACAGATGCTTAACCAACTGAGCCACCCAGGCACCCTGACAGTCTTACATATTTAAGTAGTAATGAAGAAGCTCTCCTAACAGGTTATTTAATTACCATAATTGAGAGTTACATGATGCAGCAAAATCCACCCTGTTGGATATGTTATTTGTGATGCTATACAAACCCAATATTGTGCATGTGCCATGAGGTCATCCCTCTCTGGGGATCTTCATGTCCAATATTGAACCTTCAGTATATGGGTTTCTCAGTAAGTATTAGTCAAAACATTAGTATAGATGCCAAAACTTCTTTTAAGTAACATATTATCTTTACTCAAGCCTTTACTAATTATCCAGCCCTTTGGGTGGTTTGGGTAGATCTCTCTCAGAATAATAATATATTTTAGGCTTCTACATTTTCATAAGAAAATATCAATTCATAAATTTAAAAATAAGCTACATGGATATTGTTTATCACCTCTGACTGACTGCACTCGAGGCACTTATCAATAAGTCCATGACTGACCATCCACTGTTAGTTGATGAAGAGATGGTTTTAATTTTTTGAGATAGATGTTATACATATATAAGCTTATATCTGCATGTTAATGTATAATCTTTTATCTTACATAGTAGAACAAACATATGCATGTGCTTCTCAAATTTACAACCTTTCTAGAATATCTTTCCATAGCAATACATTTCATTATTTTTTATAGTTATATAATTTTATGATGTATGATTGTGCCAAAAGCTATTTTACTAGTCCTGTATTGTTGAACAAATCAGGTAGTTTTCATGAACAATTTTTACAGTAAACTTGCCTAGACCCTAATTAAATGTTTGATTAAGTGCCAAAGACTTTTATTCTGGGGTCTGAGTGTCTTATATATTCATTCACATGAATTAGACAGTTATGGAAATCTCCACATGGAATGGGCAAAGTGGATCAAGTTGAAGGCAGTATTTATAACAGGTAAAATACTGAATGGTTTGACTCTTATGGCCATGGAAAGGAGCTTCAGGTAGACTGGTAATGTGATTTGACATTAACAGTGGCCTAAATATTGATCTTTTGTTTGGCAAAAACTGGGTAGCTATTAGGAAAATGTTTTATGCAGGTATAGATAAGAGCAGCATAAAGGTCAATTTGTTTCCAAGTCAAGGTGAATGAGTCTAGACACATGATTCTGTGTTTCTCAAAAGTGTCCACAGGCCATGCCAGTCTGTTCTGAAGTTTTAACCACTGTGCAGTAATTGAGAAAAAATCAGGATAGCATAGTGAGTTTTCCATGAGATTTAATATAACTGTTCGATTGTAGGGTTTATTTGTTTGTTTGTTTTTCAAATGTGCTTATGAAATCTAAAGGCTGGAAACCAATGTTGTGATCCTCTCCTATTTACCCTGTTAGTGAAGGAGGATTCTTTTATCAGAGTATGAAATAGCTGAACACAGGACACCTGATACTTAGATGAGATTGATAGTGGTCTAGTCACACAGTGTGGGAATGGAGGACATTGTACCCCATGCAAAGACATACAGAGGAACTAGAAAGCATTGTTGAAGAATGATCTTTCAGTAACAGGAGAGAAAGGTGCCCTCTGATTCCTGGAGAGGATGTGATTTGATTAAATAATTCTGTGGGTTGGTAGAGAAATGAAACTCTTTAGTTGAGAACCCAGTAGAATGAATCTGGTCTGGCTGATAGGTTAACTAGCCAGGTGGGAAGTTATTTCCCACAGGATGAAGGCTGGGAGTATGTCTGTTGAGAGTAGAGGAATTCACAGTCAGGTTTCTGGGACCCTGTGGGGTTTCAGAGATGGCAAGGCAACACTTAAAGTTTTAGGCCTTAAAATAAAACTGACTTTCATTATGATCCAATTCAATTATGGTGGTGAGAAAATTTGGATTTTTTCACCAAATGTACACATTTTGAGTTGTAGAGTTCACATCATTGCCTCAGGCATTGCCTCAGAGTTTGAGATAAGGGTCTTAACAAGAATCAAGTGGTGAGGATCAGAGCATCTCTTCAACAGAAACAGACAACCTGAAGCGGATTAGTGAGAATAAGCTCCTGGCTGGTAATGAGCAAAAGGCTAGGACAACATCTCCAAAGCTATGGGCAATAGTGGAGTTTGTTCTGAGTTAATAACCAAAACTTCATAGAGCCACAGAAGATGCCTTCTTGCTGCATACACATAGTAAACAGACACATTATCCATTGTCATGCCTAAAGGAGGTGAGGGGGTAAGGAAGAGAAATTGATAAGAACACAGATCTATATGTGTGTACATGGATGTGCAGACACATACACAACTGATGACATAGTAGAAAGAAGGGACAGTTTTACATTTGCAGCAGAAATAGACCATAGCAAATCTATATGCTCATTATTAACAAATCTCATTTGGATAAGAAAGATCATGGGCTTTAAAGTTAAGAACAGTGACTGAACTTCTAAGTTTTAGCTTTTTCATATATAACATAGTGATCACTGCTCCTATCTACTTCATAGAGTTGTCATGAGGACTGAATAAAATATCACATGCAAAGTGTTTTACAACATTAGTTCATGGTAGTCATTTAGTAAAAGGGAGACGTAGACAATGAGACCTATTGGCAAAGTGACACCAATTCTTGGATTTTAAAGTTGCAGCCATATTTTTAGGAATGTTTCTGTTCTAAATGTAGAGGCCACCACTGTAAAGCTTTTGAAAATTACAGTTTAAAAAAGAGTTGAAATAATGTCAAGAAGCCAACAAATATATATGCATATATAAAACTCCTCAGATGCTCATTTCAAAGTGCGAAATGCACACAGGGTAATTCAAAACAAATTTGAGGGTGTTTCAGACCATAAATTCCTTCAGCCTAGATCAATGGCTCCACTCCACTACTGCTCATTTTTAGTTTAAATTGGATTTTGCTAAAGAGGAATTTTAAAAAAATAGATCCATGCATCCTGACTTTCTTTGGAACTACTTCACACATATTTTAATAAGAATTAAATTGACAAAGACATTTTGCTATCCCACTCAGTTTTTTATAGGTGCAGATGGACAGTGGCTATCTGACTGTCACCTGTGTACTTTGTTGGGATTATACAAAATCTTTGGTAGTCATAGATTTGTTCTAACGTACCCAGAAAGAATTTCAAGTTACGGCTTAAAATTTACTGCATAAATTCAAATGACATTAGAATCACATTAGTTCTCCAAACTGTATTTCAAATTGTATGTGTCAAAAAGTGCTGGATGAAAAGAAATGGTGATTTCAGTAATAAAAAATGCCCTCTAAGAAACAACTGCAGAGGGATGCCTGGGTGGCTCAGCAGTTGAGCATCTGCCTTTGGCCCAGGACGTGATCCTGGAGTCCTGGGATTGAGTCCCACATCAGGCTTCCTGCATGGAGCCTGCTTCTCCCTCTGCCTTTGTCTCTCCCTCTCTCTCTATCTGTGTCACTCATGAATAAATAAATAAAATCTTAAAAAAAAAGAAACAACTGCACATTATTACTATAAAGTCAGTTACTATCCCTAGAAAGTATTTATTCTTTTACACATGATTGCCAAAGGGTCACGAATGTAAAGGCTGAAGTGTCAAGACTGGACATGTTTGGAGATCCCTGCTGACCACAGAGGAGGGAAAGCCAACCTGATAAGTGCCAAACACTATATTAAACTGCATAAGGTTTTTATAGTCATTAACCTATTTCATGCCTCCATAGCTCTTTAAAGTAAGCATTTATATTAGTCAGGGTAGGCTGACTGTCATAAATAATCACAATATATTACTGGCTTAACACAGTAAAATGTTCTCACTCATATCACAGTTCGGTATGGGTAAGTGGGAGTTGGAGAGGGAAGGCCTGAACAAGCAAGTTCTGTTCATTAGAATCATTTAGAATCTAGGCTTCTTAATTTTATGGTTCCATCATCCTCTGTGTTTGAAGTCATCCCCTGGAAGACTGATAAGCAGGTGAAGGAAGCATGAGAAAGAATAAAAGATTATGTAGGAGATTTTAAGGAACAGAACTAGCTGATGAATGGCATATTTAATTTCTACGAAAATTTCATTGGTAAATTCAGTCACATCCCTAAACTAACTACAAAGGAGGCTGGGAAATGTAGTTAGGCAGTCTTCTCAAGATACACATGTTTCTGGCTTTTGTAAGTAGATTACCTTGTTTCTTCTATAGTATAATTAAGCTAGTTTTATGAACTAAAAAAAACTGAGTCTTGGAGAAATTAAATAACCTAGTCAAGATAACATAGCTAGTCCATCATAGGACTTGTTTGCTTATCTTGAAAGCCAATGCAATTTTATTACATCAGAAATTCTCTTTAGAAGAATTTGAGGAAGGTAGATTTTCAAACTTAGTACTTTAATACAACTGTGTAGGGATGTCTTGACAAACAGAAACACATCAGAACATTTTGGTTTTTAGTAGACCATTCTAGACAGATCTAACCTACCACTTGAGTTTAAAGGGTGAAATATGTATGATACATACATATCCTAAATTATATATATCTTTATCTGGCATTTATTATTTCCCCTAAATCATTGTATGGCTTTTTGGAGACATTATGAATTAGGTTATCAAGGTGTTCAGCCAACTTTCTTACAGTGTTTCCGTTTATGTAGCAATTGGATGGATATATTATCCCCATACTTTCTTCCTAATGTCTCATGATAACTCAGGCTAGGTTGTGGTTTATACGCTGGCATGAAATTCAGCTATTATAAATCTGAACTATTCACTCAGTAACCTTAATGCGTAGGCAAAGATGCTGACTGATTGCTTGTGTAATGATCTACTGCATTCATTCTCCATGATCCATTTGCTTCAGTCCTAAAACCAAAATCTTAAAAAAAAAATACAGGGATCATTTGACACTAGCTGATGTAGAATTTCAGCTATACATTTTTTCTGTGACCTAAGATTATATAAAATATGAAATGAGGACATAATAAGAGTAAGTCAAACATCTTAATCTGGAAAACCATTTTTCTTTTTACATCTCAAAATGAACAGTATATTCAAACATCTACAGTGTATTTGATCTTTGTTTGTCAGAGTAGAAAATACTTTGCAGTTGGTCTGAGAATTCCTGAGTTTGGGTTTTGGCTACAAAAGTGTTGGCTGTAGATTTTGATTGATTCATTCATGCAGTGCACTTAATGCATTAATTCACTTGGCACATGTTTACTGAGGGCCTATATGAGTCAGGCACTGTGATACTCTACCAGTATAAAAAGAATTTAGAAACAAAAGGAAAAATAATATTTCGTAATAGCAAATGCCTTAGGACGTACAAATACATACAAGATCAGAGTAGAGCTACATATAGATGTAGACACAAATGAATCCCCAAGTACATTGACTATTAGTAAGAATGAAGTATATAAATAAGAAAAAGGTATAATACAAGACTTTATAGATCTATTTTTAGAATGTTGCATCTGGGCACAGTGAAAGAATTATAGGAGCATCCTAAGCTGTTGTACTGAAAGTAAAGGCTATGAAAGTATTTCCTTAAGATGGAGAGAATTAGAAGAGAGGAGGGCAGCATGATTATATCACCTATATTCACCTCTGTTTATCTTGATGTCTAGATGTATTTGGACTGTCCAAAGTTGGAGTGAAGAAGGCCTAAAGGAGCATTGAAGGTGTAAGGGAATGATACACACTAACTTATAAAGAGTGTTTCCTGGTAAATTAGGCTAGTTTAGAGGGATAATGAGTTGGGCCTTAACTGTATTTGTAATCCTTTACTAAAAAAAAAAAGATACTTCAATAAAATATAGAAATTTTTTATCATGTTTAATGTAAATTGAGAAGAGCTATGTGGGTTACTATTTATGGGAATTATTTACATGTATACTTGAAATTTTTCATAAACTAGAAAAAATTTAGTAAAGATTTATCATAAAATGGACTAATGTATTCTTTTTACTAGATTTCATAATGGGTCAAAAGCATGTCTTTACTTTTATCCAGCTGGAGGCTTTCTGAAAATGAGGGCACAGCATCAAATATGTGCCACATAAATGAATGATGTATATTGAAACAACGTATAAGGATTGACATTTAATGAAGATGCTTGCTATTAGGTTATTCAAAGTTGCCGAGTATATTTTTGTTAATATATAGTGTTCTTTTTCTTTGTTTTATTCTCTTTTTCTACTTCCCTTTCTTCCTCCAATTTGTCTTTCTATTCTATTTTGCTTTCTCTCCTTTCTTTCTTGACTTACCCTTTTTCTAACTTAAGGGAACTATTCTTGCCAGGTGAGTGTCCTGCCCTCCTCATCACTCTCCAAGGTCCTGAAACCTCTGTTGCCCATACTTTTTTAGTACTGGACTTTAATCTTTACCTGATAATCAGTAGTAATTGCAAAATACGATAGAATGTGCTATGAGGGTAGGAGAGGTCAAGATTTTCACCAAGATAGATAAAAATATGATACAGTCTGGTCTCTTTACCCATGAAATATGCAGATGCTTTTCCTGCCAGTTCATTTCTCTAAAATTCCCAATCAGAGAAACTCTTATTTCTCTTCCCCACTCAGCCTTTCTTAGGAGAATGCCACCAGAAATGAGGGTGGCAAAGAAATGTTATGTAAATAACTTCCCATGTTGGATTTATTGAATGCTAAGCTCAGTTCAAAGTCAAGGTAGTGAAAGCGTTTCTTAAGGTTTCTGTGTCACAAATGCATTACCATGGAATGTGCAAATATTGGTTTAGTTTTGTTAATTTTTTTAAGATTGAAAAATGTTCATTGTGACCTTCTAAAGAAACACTATAAATGCTTTTCAGAATTTTAAATTTCCCTATCCCCCCACTTATAACCAAGTTAATAGATTATTCACTTGCCTAATATCATATCTTTTGCAATTTTGTCTTTCCTTACCTTGGGAAGAGGTAAGGGGCAGAAATAAAAGTGTGCAGAAAAGAAGAAAGATCAAAGGAAATGTAAGGGGACCTTTCCACATAGAAAGCTATTTGATATAGTGGAAGAAGTGTGGTGAATGGAATCAGAAAATTTGGATTCAAATCTCTTTTCCAGCATATGATGTACAAGTTGCTTATTTTTCCTTATCCTAGTTCCCTTTATCCTCATAGAGAAGTATTTAATTATTCCCATCTCTTGAGTTGCATTGAGAATTAAATAAGGAAGTATATAAGGCACCTACCATATGTATTTGACCATTGTAGTGGTTAAACTGTTAGTAATTTTTTTCTCCTTCTTACTCCCTCCCCCAAAGTTCTCAATTTAGCCCAGGTATTATTGCCGGTGGAGGTTTGCAAAAATACATATTCTAGAGACTCACTTTGGGATTGTATGTTGCATTGTCCTCAGTAGCATTTTAAAAATGCACCTGATGTTTGTTTTGATGCTTACACATTCATCTGGCTACTTATTGTAGTAGTAATGAAACAATAAGAATTTTACATGGATTTTTACTTTACAAAGCCCCAAGAAATAAACTATACATCAGGTATATTACAGTTGTAGGAAACATTAGACATTATCCATTCAACCATCTCATCTTGAAATTGAAGAAGTTGAGGCTTAAAACGTAAGACATGCATAAGGTAACACAGCTAGTTAGGGAAGAGTTGGGATATAAATTCAGTTCTACTGATTTCAATTATTTTTGCTTTCTAATATGCCATTCTATCTACCTGAAACAGGGACTTGAGCATCAAGTGATTTTAATGCTTCTCCATGACAGTATGGGTCATGGTTGTATTACCAGTGCCTAATCTGGTAAATGATATGCTGTAGATACTCAATGAATTTAGGATAAATGAATAATTTAATGGTATAAAGTTATTCCTGTATATACCTTGACTGAATAGAATATTTCAAGTCCTGTTTACTATGCCAGATATAAAATATGGATATAAATTCCAATAGATAATATCTCCATTTCCACCCCCATAGTCAATCTCCTTTCTGGCTCTCATTGCCAAATGAACTGAGTTTTCACTTTTTTTCAAGATGAAGATTAAGTTGGGGGTGTCTGGGTGCCTTGGTTGGTTGAGCATCCAACTTTTGATTTGGGCTCAGGTCATGAATCCAGGGTTGTGAGATAGAGCCCCCACATTGAGCTCCATACTCAGCACAGAGTCTGCTTGGGATTTTCTCTCTCCCTTTCCCTCTGCCCCTCTCCTCACTCATCTGCTCGAGCCAACTTTCTCTCTCTCTTTCTCTCAAATAACATCTTTAAAAATAATCTAGTTTAAGTTGTATTAAATAACTCCCATCAGTTCCATGATTTAGAAAGACACAAAGCCTTGGTCTCTTGGTTCTTGTTTCTTTCATGCATACTTATTCTTCATTCTATCATCCATGTTTGCTTTGATTTATACATGAAACACAGTATTGAACACGCAGACACACAGAGAAACATTTATAAGTAGCCTTATTTAAAATTTGGTAGAGAGAAAGCATCTCTACATTGCAAATAACTTTCAAAAGTTTTGGCATCATTGTTAAAAGTCTTTCGGTCATTTTATGCCCTGGAATTTCACTGGTCCTCTTTAATCTGCTTAGTCACTATCCATCTTGGTGAGCTTGCCTGTCACTTCCGGCTTTTAAATTCTCTCTCTACTTTATTTCTAGGGTTAAAATTATGATATTCTTCTTGTCTTGTGCAAAGCAGACTTGTACTTTTTCAATTGCCATCAATCCCAATGCTGGTAGTGCAGAAAGGACCAAGAAGGTGGGTGAGTGTAGATGGTACATCTTATTTTCCATCCCAGATCTTAGACTTTTCCCTTCTCATGTCTCAGTGGAGGAACTTTCCTGGAATAATATCTCTGGCCTTTCTATCACCCCTGTTTATTCCAACTCTTGGAGGAATAGACACTTAAATGATAAATGTCTGAAAAATTAAACCAAATGTGATTGGCTCAACTTTTTTTCTCTCTTGCCTTTGTTAGACTTGTCTACAGAAACATACATCAAAACATAATTATGAGCATATCAGACACTACTTAGTATCCTACTTTGTCATTTAATATTAAATGAGGACATTTTAAAAAGAGTTCTTTTAAACTTTGAGTTTTTAAAAGCAACAAAATATGAATTGTGAGGAATCAGTAGTATAGCAAACACTGTACCTGCAGAACCTGATACAGATGATCTATTAGCTTCTCTATAGGATTTAGCATGTTTTATTTCCTATTATATGTAAACTGGAGCCACACAGAAATTAATATATACTCATTTCCTTCCTTTGAAAAGGAAACGAATATATTTACTATATACCTTTTTATATTTTTTGTTTATTATCTTATATTTTTACTCTATTTTTTTTTGCCTTCCTCTAACATCTGTTTATGTGAAGTCAGTCAAAGAATGCATGAAGATACATAGGTGTTTGCCTTGGGTTAAGGGATATCTATCCAGCTTTGAGATGACTGACATACCAAGGGTCTGGAACCAACCAACCAAGAGATAGAGGATCAAATAATCTAGCATATCATGACCTAGGCAGGGTATACCCAAAGATGCATCTAGGAGCTGAACAAGGAATAATCAATGAAAGCGGATGGCAAGAGTTTGTGAAAAGCCAGCTCTATAAGACCAAGGCCAGAGAACTCATTGGATTATAGAGCTGGTCATAGGAGAATGGCACTGTGGGAAGAAAGTGGTGAACTCAGACTTGATATAGCACTGTTCCTTGGCTCCAGAGGAGTCCACTGGGATGAGTCATAATTAGAAGTTTGCATGTGGTAATAATTGAAGGCAGGGCATTAGGGGTCTGTATGTGTATTAAGTTTGAGATTACTTGCTGACTAGTAGTGAGGGATATGAGATCAAGGTTTAGTTTTTAAGAATTCTAGGTTGGAATGGGCCAGGGGAGATGTTGGTTGTTGGGATTCCTTCTGAGCAGGCTAAGTTCCATTCCAGAGCACAAATTAGGAACAGAGAAGGCAAGGCCTAGTGACTTTGACATGCACCTAGAATTCACCCCAGGCACATGGCATTCTGCAATCAAAGAAACATTGTTCTTATACTTAGAAATTTAACTTCTTTATTTCCAAACCTATTATTTCTTCATTTCCTTCTTCTTTACTTTAACCTGGACATTGTAATTATTTTTCTTCTACCTTAAGTTTAAAAAATAAAGCTGGGTATGGAATTGTAAATGAGTACTTTTGGTATGTTAAATGTAAAGAAAATAAAATGTACCTAAATAGCAGTAAGCCATCTTCAAAGGAAAGCACATAGGGCCCAAACAACCAGGTTATAAGGAAGTGAAATAGAATCTTGTTTTAATCATATGAGTAGAAAGGAGCCTATAGTAAAACAGTCTTTTGTGTTAATCTTAGCCACATATGTCATGTTTAAAGTCATGTAAGTTGTCTTAACACTATTTGAAATATACATTTGTTTATGTTTTAACATTTGATGTGTGTCAGAATATAGATTCAGTAGCTTTCCTGTACCTTTGAGGAGTATGCTATTTGACCATTACAACCATCCATAGATCTTTTGGTCATTGCCATGGCTTCTTTGAGGATTTTAGTGACTGACTCACTGGTTCTCATCAATATTTCTCATGTTCTGAGTTTTGAACATTTCAATATCCACAGAGAAGATGCTTACAATGAGCTGTCCTCTGAGCTTCTGGAGCACATCTTTTCCAACTACTTTCTCTTGTACTTTATCCTAACCATCCACACTGATGGCCATACTAACCTATTTTTATTACTAGTAACTCTAGCTCTTCCATAATCCAAATTTTCAACACTTGCCAGGCACAACCCCTAACTTTCCATCTAATTTGTTTTTAATGTCCTCAAGTCAACAATTCTTCAAACTCACTGCTTCCTTCAAACTTTCTGACAATTTCCGTTTTTACTCTCTTTGGCCACTCCCTAACCTCATTTCCTTCCTTTCTTGTTATACGTGACAAGCTCTATCATTATAATCACTTTCCTGCATATATTCCAAATCTTCTGCCATCCTCACCTGGTTACCTTGAAATTCCAGTCCGTTCTCAGCTGTACTGATACAGAAGTATGAATGGAGAAAAAAAATCACACAACTGTATTGTCTAGTCTCACTTTAAATTCATGGCGGATATGTGTTACCCAGTTTTCCCATTATATTTCCCTGGTTTCATCTGGCAGGCAAATATTTTGCACTTTTTCCTATGCCTTCAAACTGTGAATATCTCCTTCCCTTTCCTCATTCTTTTCTTTTTCTTGATTACTTAGTGTCTTATTAAATAGAAAGAAATGCAAGAAAACTTGCACATGTTTCTACTACCAACCTACCTCTCTTCTGAATTGCACCCTGTATTTTGCCTTTCTTGTTATGACATTATTTATATTCCTTTTTATGCCTGATGCTTCTGGTGCCCTGGAATTCATTCTCCCTTCTACAGTTATTATGTCTACCTTTCCCATATTATCAAATTTTCTCTTTTTCCTGGATCCTTTGATATGCATATGCAACAATATCTTCCATTAGAATATTGTTGGTCTCCCTATTTTCTCAGCTCTTTTGTTCTCTTGTTTAGCAAAACATTCTCTCTTCACATTCCATCACTCAGAAATGCATTCACATTTATTACTCCCAGAATATGATTTTAATAAGGTATCAGTGGCATTATCTGGGCCACATTTGGTCAAGCCTCAGGCTTCATCTTACTCTTCCCATCAGCAGCACTGGGCAGAGCTGAAGACTCTTTGTTGAAACACTTCTTTACTTATCTCTCTCTTTCTTATTTTTTTTCTTTCTTTCTTTCTTTTTTTTTTTTTTTACTTATCTCTTAATGCTTCTCTCCTGTAGCCCTCTTATATCACTGCTGACTTTTTAATATCTCCTCTACTGATTCCTCTTTATCTTTGGAACTGCTAAGCATGGATGTGCTTTAGGATCCAACTGTTTGCTTCTGTATTCTCCCTTTCTAGTTGATCTCATCCAGCCTCATGGCTATATAAACTTTATATACCCATTATATCTTTTGACACAACCTTTCTTCTGAATTTTAGATTCATGTGTTTAATTGTCAGTTTATATCTCCACCTGGATCTCTACTGGGCAATCTTAAAATGTGTGGAAATGGACTCTTGATTCACAGCCATCTTTTTAAAAAACCTGTTCTTCTTATAATCTATCTATCTCTGCAAGTAGCATCTCTAATTTCCTAAGCCAGTGTCTTAGGACAAAAAAAGTGAAGTCATCTCTTTCATGCCCTATATCTGATCCTCAACCACGTAACACATGTTGTTGGCTCTAAAGAAATCTGGAACCTGACTTTTCCATTGCTTTTACTATTATTGCTCTGTCATAAGTAAAATTTCCAAATACATATGCATGGACACACACAAACACATATCTATCAAACTTTGGTTTACACACACACACAACTTCAGTGGTTTCAATATATACAACTAATTTTCAGAAATTAAATTTATTGGGGTGGTTAGAATCTATACTGGTATAAATTAATAATCACATATTGACCTCTTAGTCATACTTGAGGAATAGGTATGCTTTTTTCTCCTGGGATTAAGTGTTTCACTCTTAGGACACAAACAGAAGAGCTCTCTACTGAGAGAAGAATTGTTTGTAGCAGTGCCATTATTAACAAGTTTTGTAACCCAGGTGCATTCTGCAACTTTGCCTCTGTTTTCTCAGCCACCAAATAGGGCCTTAAATACATTCATCTTTCTCCTTTACAAAATTTGACTCCGTGTAATTACAAGAAAATATTTTGAGAAACTAAAGAAGAGAAGAAATCAAGATACAGGCTAAAATATTATGCATCCACTGGGGATCTTGGAGGAAAGCAATTCTATTTCCCCACCCTTACCCCAGCTCTGCTTCCCTGGATTGCACAATTTAGCACCACAATCTGATGCCCAAGAAGTAAACTTGTGCTGTATTTATTTATCCTGCCACTCAAAAGCAAAGTAAAATTAATTCCCACCCAGTGAAGGAAACCAAGAAGGAAAAAAAAAAGAAAGAAAGAAAAAAGAAAAAAAAAAAGACTTGGTTGTGAGAATTGGGGAGGAAGAGAACTGATTGAAGATTATTAATATCAAAGACTTAATTTTGTCATTTTACAGAGTTGAGTTAATGGATTAAACTTGTGGCTGTTTTATGTAGTTTTGTCAGAAAGTGATGTGTCAGAATTTTTACATCTGAGATATTTGCTCTTTTAAGTTGACTGGAAGCATCAATCATAGGTAAAATTTTCCTGCTGATAGTTCTCTTTTCTCTCGTTATCAAAAAAGAGGAATTTATATGTGATTTTTCAATGGAAATAGGAGTAGAAGAAAGCCAGTTCATTTCAAAGACACTTTAAAGGCACCTGAATTTCTATTTAACTTTGAAAACAAACTTAAACTGATATTCTGAATTCTATTAGCAATCACAACTGCACAAGTCCCCATTATCATTCCTTACACCTTGGCTTAGGTGTTCTCACATGAAACCTTCCAAAGTATGAGGCTGTGCTTACTTTGGGGTTTGATTCTGCAGATTCTGACAGAGAGGAACTTAACTTTTTTTTATGGACTTGCTAGCACTATTCTAATTTGGCTTTTTACATTCAGAGTTAATCTCATATATAATCATCACGATAATTATTTGAGATAGGTGTTTCATTTCTCATTTAACGAATGAGGTATGGAGGCTCGGAGAGATTAAAATGACTTGCCCAAGGTTATTCAACTAATAAATAGCAGATTCAGGAATCAAGCTCAAATCTTTTTCTTTCAAACTCTTATCTCTTTGGCATAATCTATATGTAGTTAGGATTCCTTTCTGAAAATTAGGAAGTGAATTTAAGCCCAAATTTAGATCTACATTTGCAGTCATTAATTTTAAATTGAAATATGCAAACATAAAAAAAGATAGAAAAGAAATCTACCTGAATTAGTGTGATAGGATACAAAGTAGCTTAAAGTGAGATTCTGAAGACATTCTTTTTGGTCTCAACTGTCTCACTAACTAGCTCTGTGACCTGGGGCACCACTTGGGACCTTGGATTTCTCATCTGTAAAATGAGGATGTTGAACTCAATGATCTTTATATCCTTTCTAGCATAAAAATATTCTGTGTTTCTGAGTGGGAACTAGTTGAAGTGCATTCTTCTCCTTTCAAACCCATATTAGTAAAGTACCTGAAGGAAAAAAAAAATGGGAGGGGAACATAATGCTCTGCCATGTATTTGTGTATATAATCTCATTAAATCTCCACAAGGAACATATATCAGGTGTTAACCCCATTTTACTGAAGGGAAAAGACTTAGAAGTGAAGCAGTCCACCCAAGTTAGCTGACATTTTGGTCTAACAAGTTTTCTAATATTTAGGAAGGGCCAAATCCTGGTTCTCAGTCTGGTGAATCAAATTTATTATTTTCAAGATTTTTTTCAAAATATGTAACTTCATTAACTCATTGCAAGATAATTGGAGGGGAGGAGCTATTTTAGCTTACCACTGAAGACTACATTCTTGTTGAAATTAGTACAGAAGGGTTGGAGAATAATAAAGCCAGACAGATTTTGAAGAGGTAGGGAGCTAGGCCCTGCAAAACCTGCACCGACTTATTGGTCAAGCTAAGGGTTTTTATCTTTTCCTTAAGGAAAATAGGGCTTTGCTTAAGGGCCATGTGATCTAGACTGCCATCCAAAAAAATAATTTGAGCTTCATTAAGGAGAATGGATTGTTGCAGAACCAGAGATGAACTAGTTTTGATGGTATTGCAGTAAACCAGGTAAGAGAGAAAGTGACTTAGGTTACGATGGTAGCTATGGACGTGGAGTGAGATAGATGGACTTGACAAATGTCTAGGAGATGAAACTGACAGAACTTGGCTATAGTTGGTGAGGCAAGAAAGATATAAGGAATAATAACTAAGTTTCTCTCATGTACAGCTGGAAGATAGGTCTGGAAATAGACTAGGTTGGGGGTTGATAGTATTGGGAAATGGATATTGCAATAAATATATAATAGAGTGTAGTACTTTGCAGCTGAAATTTCTTCTAAAAAATGCTTTCTGATATATCCTCTTGTTAATGCCACTATCTTCCTTAGAAGACAAAATTCTCAAAAGGAGAATGAGCATAATAAACATAATGATGTATATTTGAGAGAAAAAGTCTTTTGATAACTTATTATTATTCTCTATTTCAGACTAGCATTTGTACTTTCCTCTTAATAGGCTTGTCACAAAACGTGAAATCCCATTTATTGTGGATAACTAACAGCTGGCGTTTCTGAGAAATGAGAGAAATACAGGTGCCTTTGGCTTGATTAGAAACATTAAACATACATGATTATCAGCTAGGTTTTTTGATCAAAAGTAGTTACTCAGAAGGAGAAAGTTAGGTATTTGGGGGTGGTATGTATTTTAAATTCAGGGTTATTTACTCTTTAGTTTCAAAATAGCCAAAAAGATGTGTCCTTTTCAGTATGTCTGTCTTGTTTAGCTGGTGGTGTCTTTTGTATGGAATACTAAAGTAACCATTTTTTTTTTTGTAGCGTGTTTTAAATGGTATGAGCACTGTAGTGACTCCAAGATAAGAAACCCTGGTACATGTAATACTGTTTATTATTAAATTACTGATGACATGGTATTCATTTAATCCTGGCATGGTACTGCATTATCTCTCAGCAATTTCCATTTGAAATTGGAGCTCTAAGAGGTTGATGTAAACTTCTTATTGGAAGCCCTTTTTGGAAAACACTCAGACTCCTCGTACATGCTGTAGGTGCATTATTAGTATAGTGAACATTTACTAAGCTCTCCTGTGGGCCAGATCTTATGCTACATGCCTTTTGAGTATCATCCCATTTACTTCCTATAAGAATTATCTAAGGCAGACACGAGTTTTCTAGCTATTTGATACAAAAAGCAAAACACAGTTGATTATGAATGACTCTGGATCATTATATTTGTACCTTATGATAGTCAAAATATCTACATAAGAAATAAAGAAAGATGGAGGAAAAGGACACAGGGAAAAGAAGCAAGGGAGTTTCCTCAATTATTTGAGAATGTGAAAATGCCTTCTCTTGTAAACACCTGCCAAGAATCATAGCTCCTCATATTTTGTTCATCATTATTCTCTTTATGGCAGCTAATTTGAGATATTTCTTTGATGATTCTATAGATATTGGAAGGGCATATTCCATAAGTGACCACAGAAAGCCAAAGAACAGAGAATGCAGGCATCTGTTTTAAAAGGTGATCCAGTTGAGTAAATCGACAGACAAATCCACTTAACAATGAAAATCTACCCCATATAATCATGGAAGTAAATCATTCTTCTGGGGACACAAAAATGTGTTTGAAGTATCCCGTACTGTAACACTTCTTCCTATTCTGAAGTTCTTCCCAAAGCCCTGAGCAGTTTTGACCATATTTCAGTTAGTTTTCAAAGCTCCACTCCTCTGGCCTCTTAACTATAGTCAGATACTTGTTAACACTTGTGGGCTGCCTACTTCATTCAGAATCCTGTACTGCATACAGGAACTAAATGAAAGGCATTTTCAAGCTGAAATTAAATGTAAGCCTTGGACAAACAGATAAGGAGCAAAAGAAACACTAGGTAGAAAGGGGCAGGGATAGGGTAGTGGGGATGGGGGGAAGACTTTGGTCAGGCTTAGATTTGTCTAATTCTGTAAGTCTGTAGTGTTTTAGATCACGAAACTAAAATATTTTGTATTTCTTGTTCACTCCTTGTTGCTTTTTGAGGACTAGATTTCATGTGTTTCTCAGGATATCATAGACATTCTGATTTGGAAATATGGGACAGTGCCCATGAATCTGCATTTTAAACAAAATCATCTAAGTAATTCAGGGATCCACTAAAGTTTGAGAACCAGTTGTCTAAAGAAGTTGCTTTATGTCTGCTATGAACCTTTCTCAAGGAACAATAGTCAATCAAGCCTCAAAAACACAAGGGGTTTTAATAGAAGAAGATATACTTGTCTGGATTGAATAGTCTCTGGGGTATAAATCCCCAGTGAGTTGCACTTGAGAGCTGACCTCCTGCACAGTTTTCGTAAGGATGAAACAATGAAAAAAAAAAGAAAAAAAGAACAAGACTTAGTCTTTTTACTGTTCTAGCTGTTAACAATCTGAAGCACATTCTGCTTCCTGGAAATTAAAATTTACAAGTAGATCAGAAACTAGGGTAGGGAGTAAGGTGGGAAATGAAAGCACTCATAAAGCAGCTCAAGATTTTAAATGTTAGAAGGTCATTCACTCAGATACAGCATTTTATTTTTATCTCCTCCTCGGAATATTTAGATCTGACCAGTGAGCCTGACGGTTTCTCTCCCAGTGCCTCTGTGGGCTGCCTTAAAAGGAAAATGCTTATGTAAAGAAGACAAGTGTGGGAAGGCAGGCATCAGCTTAACAGACCAAGGAGCTCAGCAATTCCACCCACCGCTCTTTTCCCAGAGCAAACTCCCGAGAGATGCTCTTCTAGGGAGATGTCTGGTGCTTTACAATGCTTCCCCAGCCCTTTCTGATGCGATGATTTCCTCCTGATAGCTTAATTTTATTAGATCATAGGAGCACAGTCTGTAAATGTGAAAACACTTAAAGGGAAAGAGGAACTTTCAAAGCAGCTGTTTAATGTAGGACTTAAAAAAATCTGGGAGGGGAAAAAAAAGAAAACTCAATCTAAAATCTTACAAAATAAAAACTATTTAGGCAGGCTAGTTTTGCCTTTCCCCATGTAAGTAAAATATTCATGAATTCTCCCGCTATGGTATTGTATGCTAGATGCAATCAAAAACTCTTTTAGAGAGTAAAAATCATTGAAAAGTGTACTGTTACCTTACAGTGCTTCATGGAAGAACCATGAAATCTGTATTGCAAGGCACTGTCTTTTACTGTAGCAACATTGCCTCACAAATTTCCAGAAGAAGGAGCAATGATTTTCCACTTTCTGTAATGCCATTTATAACAACATGCCTGGAGGAGGTAGCTGGCTGCTGTAAGGTCTAAGGATTCTGTGTAGCCCTGATGGAAGGAGAAGGCATTGAAAGGGGGCAAATAATCACATTTGGGGCCTACTCAATATTCAAACAGAAAAAACACTTGGTGAGCAGAAGAGCAGATGTACCTCTTCTGGGGCATAAAGACCTGGGACCTAAAGACATGCTGCTTCAAAAAAGACAACTCTCCCTTTATAGGTGATGGATCACACAATCTCTTTAGTTACCAAAAAAGTGTGATCTTTCATGTGTCCATCCATCTACTCATGCCTCCTATTGATTTAACTATTCATGGATTTATCTATTCATTTAGTGAATATTTTGGAGTGCCTACATCATACCATGCATGAGAAAAACCTGGGTGCATGTGATTCCTCAAACCCACACACACGTAAAAGTCACATCTAAAATAGATAGATTGACGTATTTCTGGTTACAAATGATAGGTTGAACACACATTCACTTTAGGTTGACCTCATAAAAAGGATGAACAGAATAGGAGGGTATGAGTGGTAATTAATTTAGAAGTCCCCAGAAAGTGACAGTAGGAAGATCTGAAAAACCACCTGTTTTGTATGAAGGGACCCTCAAGACACTCGGGTGAGGTTTAAATCATAAGTAATGGATGAAAGGCTGTTTCAGAAGGAATTAAAGCACCAAAACCTCCTCCTTAATATTTCCCAGCAAAGGGATGGCCTTTCTCTCCCGGAGATTGATCCTCTCTGGTGAGGGATACCAGGGGGTCTTTGCAGTTTAAGACAAAAGGAACAGAACAGAGTTCCCAACTGAAAATATGGGAAGTTAGTATTAAATTATACCCTGAAGGTTGAGACCACCCCTTTCTGGCTATTTTCCCTTATCATGTGTCTGGATACATTTAGCAAGTTTTATACATTCCAGTCAGATCTTGGAAAAATGTTTTCTATTTCATCTAACAACTTGAGTGAACTGACATGGGGATTTTCCAATTTAAAAAATAAATAGGCAAATGCTATTTCAGTCACTTCAATGTGTAATAAAGACCATCATCCATAAGCCCTAACCACAAGCACAGACTTCCATTGAGTTATAAAGTCCTACATTCTTATATATGTGGTGGGGAAAAAAGTCAACAATCAGATGAGAGGGAAATCTCTAATATGAAAAAGACCACAACAAAAATAGAAAAACCGTCTTGAAGAAAACAAAGTCTATGTGGGATAAAAAGAGTTCTAAAATGAATAAAACTATTCTTTAATAAAACTGAAATAAGGGAAAATCCTGTAACCATTGGAGAAAAAAATGTACAGGATTTCTCAGGCACTACTGAAAGCAGCCAGAGGTGTTACTCTAAGTCTGCAGAGTGCAATACAGTAGCCTCAAGCCAAATGTAACCATTTAAATGTACATTAATTAAAATGGAATAAAATTAAAAATTCAGGTTCTTAGTCATGCTAGTCACCTTTTGAGGGCTCAACAGCCACATGTGGCTAGTGGCTAACATTGGGCACTGCAGATAGGACATTTCATCTTTATAGAAGTTCTACTGGGCAGTGCTGCTCTAAAGAGAAGCTTCTTGAACTAGAAACAGAAGAGTGAGAATACAGCATTTCTTCTAAGTGATAAATTAATAACAGCATTAACAAAATGATGGAGGAATACTGAAGGAGGGACTCAGTAATTTTTGCTTAGGGAGTGGGTAAGGCAACCTTTCACCTGAGTCTTCACCTGACATGTCACCTGTTTTGACAGAATAGAAATGGGCTAGGAGAAATTGCCAAGTTTGAGACCAGGTAGGTCTTCCGTCCTGTCAGGCTTGGTGGTCCCACCTGTACCCTTTCCTGTGACTCCAGAATTTGAAGAGCCCACAAAAGGAGATTCAGGCATAGGAAATCTGAGAAGACAAGGGAACATGTAATGATGAAAATCTGAGTAGTTGGTTCAGTGAAAGCACAAATGAAATATCAGAGGGATAGTGAGGAAGAATATAAAGACAACAGGAGAATGAATAGTATGACCAGTGTTGAAAAGGTGGACCAAAATGTGTTTGGTTTAGTTACTCTTCACAGAATCCTGTTCCTCCTAACTCTGTCCATTAAATATTTAGCATTCCATTAAAACATAAGTTTCACACCTGCATGTTAGAAAATAGTTTTAAAATCCAGAGAGAAAAATAGGAAGACATTACTCTCTCTCATCACTTTTAAAGCCATCAATAAAATCTCGTGTGTGGTTTGTCAAGTCAGTTGTCTGGCCAGTGATCCACAAAAAAGAACATGGGAAAGTCTAGAGGGGCAGGTGTCAGATGGAATTGGAATAATTACCTTTAAGGTAGGGAAGATGAGACAAATCAGCATCAAGTCAAAAATAAAACACGAAAATTGTGGTCTTTTCTGAATCTTACTTATCATATGTAGGCGTCCTATCTTATAAGTTGAGAGTATGAACAAGGTAAAAAAGTGAAAGCAGAATGGCATTTGTGATCTTTCTCACAAAACAGAAATGTTATGAATAGCAATAGTTTAATTCTAACACTGGTTATTTACGATATTAATAAATTTAGCCCATTTGCAATTCATATTAGCACCATTCGGGATTTAGGCATTGTAGTCCTTAACTATAAAAGGTGTCTTTGGCCCTATTAGAGAATTTTGATCGCAGGAGTCATTAATAATTAGCATGCCTTTTTTGAGTACTTCTCAAGAGCTGTGTTCCTAGGCTGTAAAGACATGTGCACCTAAGACAAGGTAGTTGTCCATCATTGAAGGCAAATAGGTATTTTACCATTAAGAAAGTTAGATGTGAGAGGAGAGAATTCAACTGTTTCTGGTAGTAAAAAAAAAGTATCCTAAACTACATTTCAATTGCAGAGACAGTACTATGTTAGTTAATTATCCTGACTACCTTAAGAAAGAAAGAACTATGGTTTTTTTCTTAGAGACTCAAGTTCATTCAATACTCAATCTATTCAGTGGGGGTGGAGAATTCTACAAAGTGAAATGTAAAGGTATTGAAATATCTTGAACTCTTTTTAATCCTATTATCTAAAAATAACATATTTATTCAACAAGCATTCATGGTCATTTACTAAGTGCCCAGCTCCATTCTAGAAGATGCAAAACAAAGCAGACTAAATAGCTGTTCTCATATTCTAATGGAAGAAATAAGGTAATTAACAAACAAATGGATACTGTGGCAGGCGGTGATAAGTATACTGCTGAAAAATAAAGCAGGCCAAGAGGCTTTCTAAGGGAGTTAGAAAAATCAAGCAGAGTGAGCCTCTCCATTCACTTTTTTTGCATTTCCAAGGTGACTGGAGTACCCTAGGAAAGTGCTACTGGCTTTGCTCCAGCGTTGGTTGGTCTGCTGCTGCACAACTGAGCATTACTCTCCACCTACCTCTAGAGCGTAATTCATAGCAGCGTGACAGATTCTTCTCTTAAAATGAAGCTTAGGTATAAAGTTATGGTTATACATGATGAGTAAGCTCCAGAAATTTGTGCAACATTGTGCCAATAGTTGATAGTAAGGTATTGTACACTTAAAAATTTGTTCAAATAGATCTCATGTTAGATGTTCTTAACACACACACACACACACATCAAAAAAAAAAACAAATCTCATCAATAACAACAAAGGGCCAAAAGGAAACTTTTGGAGGTGATGGCTATATTTATTGCTTTGATTGTGGTGAAGATAACCCAAGTGTATACATATGTTCAGATTGCATACATTAATTGTATACAAGTTGTATACATAATTTATGTGCCGGGTTTTTGCATACCAATTCTATGCCAGTAAAGCTAAAAAAACTAAAAATAAAAAAATAAAAAAAATAAATCTTCTGGAGCTGGATTCCCAGGGTCCTGGGTAATAGCCAACAGCCTCACACTTGTGGTTTCCCTTTCAGATACTTGCAGCCATGTTTTGTGTAAGGGTTTCTCCTAAAGCTCTGTGACTCTTATTCATCACAGTAAAGCGTGGTATAGCTGCCCCAGCCCTTGACCACTTCCCTTGGTTATATTGATTGCGTCAGTCCCTGGAACTTCATGTTTCCCACCTGGAGATACAGAGACACTCATGCCCATTGGATCAAAGGACTAGACCAAGGTAGCTCATATTTCTCTGAGGTAAAAATATGAATGTATGTTTTCTTGTCATTTTCACATGGGTGTTAGTATCTCCACAGCTAAGTATGAGGCTCTCAGGGTAGGGCCATATTTTTTTTACTTTTATGTTTTAGTTACCTCCATTCTCTAATCTCTTTCTCTCTTGTGCTTTGAGTACAACCTGTTTCCAACGAAAGAGGTCTACTTAATGAACCAGCAAAAGATGGTTGAATATGTATTGCAATATTCCCCATAGTTTAAAGGCCTTTGGAGTCACAGAGACGTGGACATATTGGTTGTTGCTCTTAAAATGCTCACCATCTATTTGCGGAGGTAAAAGCAATACATGTGTGCATAATTATAGGACATCGACTGGTAGCATAGGGACAGGAAAATAATTGCAATGAGACTTTTAAAGATCAATATGAGCTTAAAGAAAACAATTTGAATTGAGGCTCTGCCCAGTGTGTGGAATTGTCATAAAAGTGTGACTTCTGGAAGGAGTTAAAAACATGTGGGATACAGGATGTCTGTCCTCCTGGCTAAATCAGAGTTCTATGAGTGGGGAGAGACAAGTTCAGGTAGGTTAATTGGGACCAGTAAATGGAAGGCGTGGAGCCCACAAACAAGACTATAGTTTTATTCTAATAGGTAACCTGGGCTGCTATCCACTTTTAAACTGGAGACTTACTCAGGAAAATGAGAGCATGAAAACATTTGAGAACGCATTCACAATGACTAGTTGGTCATTTTTATGTTATTCTAAAATAATAATTACATAGTGTTTTGCATAAGTAACCAAAATGCTACTATGGCAACCCACAACTTGAGCTCCTAGTAAAGGTGATTCGGTTTCCTCTTCCATGCCTGGAACAAGCCAATTTAACACCCCTTACCCCCATGCACATGTGCATGTACACATATACACACACACACAGATTTTTGCTCAAATAAGACCTTTATGTGAAGCAGATCTCTGTTAAGTTTGAGGAGATGGAGAGCTTCAATTCACAGCACACGAGCCACTTAACATTGAACTTAGGCATTCTGCTTTGGAAGTTCTTGGTTAGTGACTCTTTTATTCCCTCTCCTCCCACTACACTTCTCTGTTCTCTCCTTGGGAACAAAAATGGACTAGAGATTTAAAATAAGCACAGCACTATCACAATCTTCCCATTTTATTAACAGAGACATTCAGCTTCTCCTAGTTTATCTCCTGGTCCTATTCCCTTTTGGGTCACCCTGCAGTGGTGTGACCACTTTGTGAGGGGAGAAAGGAGGTAGAAGGGGAGACCCTTCTGTCTGTGCACTGTACTTTCTGTGGATCTGTACCCTCTCCAGATTTTCCTACCAAGTCTGCAGTATCTGGTAAATACAATGGAGGGAGGGCATGTCTGTCCCAGAAATTATTCCCTGGAAAACTGTCTGAAGTCCAATTTGCAGGAATTAAGAGCTTGTCAGACAATCAGTTCCAGAGCCACCAGGTAAAAGCAGTTTCTCTGTATCATTCATTTTGCTGGCAAAACCATCTCTTCATGCCTTTCCCCCTACAGATTTTTATTAAATTGTGAGGGCAGGATTTGCCTGTGTTTTTATTTTGAATGTCATATTAATGCTGAGCACCCTTTTGGTATCTTAATGAAGTAGATGATTTAACAAATTATCTCGGTTTCAGAATCATTCCACCTCATTGTTCAGGAAATTTCTAACCTATTATCACCGGACAATCTATAGTCCTCAATTTCAATAGCAGAGTATCTTTGCAGAAGGGCTTTTGTGTGCTTCCAAAGGGATTCTTACTGGCTCTTCGATTTCAGTTACAGTTTGTCTGCTGTTATTCTCGCTCTCTGATTTGTAGAACTCAGCATTCTCTGAAAGACAGATGTTGGCAGAGGGTTTGAGGCTACTCTGTGATATCTGGACTGTGGCTGGGCTGCCTCCCTCTGAAAGAGGGTGGGAGAGAGAGAGGGGAGAGTCCTTTTCCCCCTCTGACTAAGGGGTGGGTCTTGGAGTTTGCTGCTGTTGATGCAGAACTCAGCTTAAATGATATAGGACGTGAGGGGGTGGCAGCAAGTACAAAACAGTGAAATAAATTACCATATATATCATGTTCTGGTGGCTAAGATAGAAGTGATGTGTGTAATGAATCAAAGCTGGAAGGAGTTCTGGTGTGTGGTGATAGTGAGGGAGACAGAGTTCTCTGTGCCTCAGCCTCAGCTTCAGAGGGCTCAGGGTGAGGAATATGTGAGTAAGCAGAAACCACTCACCATAATGTGACAAGGGAGGACATTTGTGAGGGCACAAGAGACCTTCCGTTATTGTAGTGGGGATCTGTTATTTCGCCAGCCCAGCACTTCGATTTTCCTGTGGGGGTCATCTCTTCCCCTGCTGCAGGCAGACTGGCCTGCTCTCCGGCTTTCCTCTAGCCTGCCAGGACATGGGCACGTGACCCAGGCTGGACCACAGGCTCCCTCTCTTCCTGAACTTGAATTTCAGTGGCCTGATATAATGATGAAAATAGTCTGCAGCTGATTCACCTGCAAAGTGGAGCCTTGATGACATGGCCCTTTTGTTTCTGTTCCCCAGAGTTAATCTGGTTGCCGTCTCTCCTTGAGCCCTGGCTGCTCCTGTTCCTTTTGATTATATAAGCTATCACATATGCCTAGGAGATGTTCTGTGTCATGCTCAGGTTAGCCAGGATCCATTTCTTGTGTTTGCAGTGAACTAGCTCATTTGTTGAGACTTTTGGACTATTTGGACCATCAGCTTCCTGGTGGCGTGTCATGCCATCATGAGGCTGTTTGTCTAAACATTATTTGCGTGAATCTCCTATAATCAGACTGGGAAAGAGACATGCGAAAATAGAGTAATGATAGGGTTATGTTTATACTTAGGATATTGCTCGGAGGGCTTCTGTAAACTAAAGGAAGAAAACAGGGTCTCCTGTGGACAACGCCATAGGGGCCTTTCCAAGGCTAATTATAGGACAAGTTTATAAGCTCCGATTCCTACTTCCTCCTCTGTTGAAAGAGTGGTAACTCTCACTTCTCTGGGCAAGAATGAATGATTAAGTCAGATGATATTGTGACATGCCCAGAACAAGGCTTGATACATTGAAGGTGCTTAATTAATCTTTGATTCTGTTGTTTTCCTCTCCATGATCAAGTTTGTGTGCACTCTCATTCCCTCTCTCTCTCTCTCTCTCTCTCCTTTCAGAGATTCAGATGTGGCTGGCAGATTAAACAGTGCATTGAGATCTGTTTTGTTTCAGGCTTTTTTTTTTTTAAATTTTTATTTATTTATGATAGTCACCAAGAGAGAGGGAGAGAGGCAGAGACACAGGCAGAGGGAGAAGCAGGCTCCATGCACCGGGAGCCCGACGTGGGATTCGATCCTGGGTCTCCAGGACCGTGCCCTGGGCCAAAGGCAGGCGCCAAACCGCTGCGCCACCCAGGGATCCCGTGTTTCAGGCTTTTTAATGGGACTGCTTTCCACAGTGGATAATAATGTGGAACTTCTAGGTGCAGATATGTTTGGAAACTTTTCATCAGTTTGAAACATTTTATTGGCAATGGTCAAAAGGAATGTCTTAAGAACCTCGAGAGCTCAAAGATGGTGGAAGTACAACATGTTGTATAAATCTCATGGCTCTGGCCTGACTGAAGAGTGGGTATGAGTTATATCCCATCAACACGATTATCTCCCTTTTATTAACTCTCAAATCCACTTGATAGTGAACAATTAATCCCCTACCGACGTCTCTCCAGAGCTCCTGAGAGATCTGCCTTGGGCCTGCCGCTCTGTTCTATCCAGTAGGCACTGCTGTTGTCCTGTTGCTGCTTGGCAGTCAGGATTTCATCTTACTGCTCTATTTGGTCGTGACACGAAAAGGCTCTGTGTGCTGTCTACCTGCTCAACACCCATCCCATCCTGAACTCATGCTTTACTTGCTCCTTGGGTTCCAAAGCTATGCTGATTGTCATCTGAGTCAGCCTCTTCGTTTTTGGATTCTTCCTTCTGTTTGAAGCTTAATGTTAGTCCACGAGGCTAAACTGAGGATGGACATATGGATGGACAGAGGCTGTGCCACGAATGGTGTTATGCCCATCCATGAGTCTGTCACTTAACTCCTTCATTCTTTATATATAAATATATGTGATTTTGAATGTCACATTCATAGATTGATATGCTGTGGTATCTTAATGACTTCAAATTCAAATGACTTCAAATTCAAATTCAAATATTCAAATGACTTCAACAGATTATCTCAATTTCAGGATCACAAATTCTGCCTTGTTGTTTAGGAAATTTCTAAACTAATATCTCCGGTCAGTCTACAGTGCTTAATTTCAATAATAGAGTATCTTTGTGGAAGGGCTTTTGTGTGTTTTCAGAGAAGTTCTTATGGGCTCTTTGATTTCAGTTACACAATTTGTTGATTTTTCTCTCTCTCTGATTTGTAGAACTCAGCATTCTATATTCTAGGCACAACCAATTTCAAACCTGGACTGATTAGGATACTATGCTACTACATCTCTCAGAGAGCACTAACTCAGAGGATATTGTTTCAGTAACTCAACTTTTTTTGTTTTCGATTATGACTGGATCGAAATTCTGTACTTCATTCAAAAAGGACTATTTTAACAATTAAACATAATCCTTTAAAGAGTAAAATAAGTATGGATAGCACATTTCTCCATCTTTTGCAGAGACTTATGTTAATGATAAACTCATAATCTTCAGGTACTGAGAATCTCACATTAGCAAAGGAAGTGGTATTCTTCAAAGTAAAGGAATTATAGTTGCTGTGACTACCTTGTGTCCAATATAATGTATGTAATTTGATAATGAGACAGGTTCTTAAAATTAATCAATTTTTTGTTCCTGATCTATTGAGATGAATTATTCATTATAAACTGTAGTATTTTACTTTTTTCCATTTATTAATTTAAGGCAAACATCTGATTGTCATTGCTAAACTTAAGGGAACAAATTGAATTTATGTAGGTGCAATTTTTGGGTGATCTATGAAATTATTGTCATTTCATTAAAATTTTTCCAGGGAGAATACCATCTAGACTGGTACGATTTTTCGTTTTTGTTTTTGAGAGTTAGTTTTGGCAAATAAAGCTGATCATTTTGCATTTCAGTATGACTGTCTTGTTTTCTTTCTCTATTTGTTGAGTCTAGATTCTGAAATTTTCTATGAATTTTTTTTAAATCTGCCATCTGCTTGTTCAGTTACAAGTTCTTGCATTTCCTAGTTCTTGCATGCCCTCCTTTTCTTCGAGTAGTTATGAAATCACAATTAATTTGATGCACAGATACTTTTCAAAGCAAGGAACAGAAAATAGCTTCTGGGTTCTGCATCCTACTATAATGAAGAGAACAGGGATTTTGAAATCCCACAGTGATGAGTGAAAATTCTGGATCTGCCACGTGCTTGCTGTACAATTTCCTAGCACCTCATTTCCTTTACACATAGGCACAATGTCAGTCTAGTTGGAAAGGCAAACTTTTGATTTTGGAAAAATTAAAAAGAAGTCTTGCTCCATCATCCCCTCTAACAGAGGAAAATAAAATATTTTACTCTGTTTTCATCTTGGAGGCACACTCACTTTTCCAAGCCACCACCCAGCTGCTATATGAAAAATGATTTCTTCTCATCATCCTTTTATAGAAGGAACAGCTCTAATCGTCAGGAGATAAGGGATTAATGCTCCAAATTTCTGTGAACTGAACAGTTGGCCAGTTTATGGATGTTCTTAAGGAGCTGAGTTCTGAACTCAGGATTTAATAGAACTGAACATTATTTTTTCCAGGTATTTGGTCTCCTGTTGAATGCATGCTGCTGGTCACTAGGTATATTTGCTATGTGCATTTGAAGTTGTGAGAAGTGGACTGAGTAGGTTTGTGTGTCCAATGCGTGCATGTATATGTTTTTGAAGGCAGTATTTAATATTTTTTTCTCTTTAACTTACAGAGAACACTGTCATTATTTATGTGGTTAAAAATAAAAGTGCTTAAAAACTCCATTGATAAGAATGTGCATTGCAAAATTGTTTAAAGTAGGAATGATTTTTAAAAATTAATGTCCAATGGTGGAGGATAGTTAGGCAAATTACTCTCTATTTTTATGACAAGATGTTATAAGGCTTTTTAAGTTATGCATATGTTGTAAGAACACATTCAAATTAAAAATAAGAGGTTTAATTATCCCTTTTGTAAATGAGTGATTTCCCTCCCCTTCTGTTTTTAGAGCATTTACTTTAGAAAACTAATAATTGCTAGTACTTACCTTTTTCTTTGAAATATATTTAAATCCTTTTGAAAACTAGTAGAACTTTTGTCAGCTTTATGACCTAGAAATGTCTTTCGCAAGGACCTGAGAGCCATCTCTTTGAGATGTAAACATTAAGGGAAAGAGCATTCTATCTCCCTGTTTCTGTGGGAGGGTGGGAGTCTGACAGTGGTAGGCACCTTGCTCCAAGTTGCGAAAGTACCTCCTGTTGTCAAGATATAAAGAGTCAGTTTTTCCTTTGGGTAAAGCCTATCAGTGAGCACAGATCGCCACCTCAACTACTAGGTAAAGTTAGGATGAACTGTGTGGGACAAATGGTGGTGTTAAATCCTCTTTCTTGAGGACGAGTGGTTATTTATCTTGAATACATGTATGTAATGGGTTGTATCTGCTTGGCTGTGTAAAAGGGTGAGGTTTCTTTCTGTCTTTGCAATCTCTTAGCAGATTGCTTGTGATGTGTATCACATTTAGGTAATGTTTAGTTTAATGTTTATTCAATAATAAAAGTGTCTTCCTTTTCCATTTTTGTGGAGAGGATTTCCGTGGGAAGAAATTTTGTTTTTAATTATATTTCCCCAACATATGGTAAGGTTTCACAATGTAGAGGGTAGATATGAAATGGCAAGTTAAAGATACATAGAAAGTCATGTACATGTTTTTCAATATAAGCATATATATTCTGTACATATATAAAAGGACTAGAAAGACATACACATATTTTTAACAGCTGGTATTACGCATGACTTTCATTTTTATCTTTTGTCTTCAGTAGCTTTCTAGAATTGTATGTAGTATCTCTAAGGCTAGGAAATTACTTTTAAAAAAAATCTGAGATCTTTAAATAGTGTGCTAGAACTAAAATGTAATGATCAAATTAGTAGAGAATAAGTTGTAACTATGTATTTTTTTTCCTTCCACACACCATGCATGTTTTATAGAGTTGTTAATTTTATAAGTTGTGGAGGAGGACTTGTCTTTAGAACTGAGGAACCAAAGTCAAAGTTGTGGATGAGAAGCATGAGTAAGCCACAAACTAATGGTCTCATCTATTGTTCTAGCATGTAGAAGAGATGTCTTCCATCTGCTTTGCTACAGAATAGAATGGAAGACAAAAGGTGTCAGGGAGGAGGCAGAAAGAAAATATCATTCAGCTCTTCACTGTCATGTTCCCTTAACCTCCTGTGGCTTCTCTGTAGTAATGACCACGTTCTAATTTAAAATGTTAGATGCTTAAAACAGGGGAGCGAGATGACTGTGCCAATGACAGCAATGAGTTAAAAGCAGAAAAGAGAACGTGGATCTGGCACAAGAGAAAATCCAGTAGCAATTCTCCACAGGCAGCAAATAATTTGTTTGAGTGCATAATTAATAGATTTGTCAGAAAGTACTTAGATTGTGAAATATTGCGCGTAGCCCTCTTTCCAGATGGATTAAGATGAATGGGTCCTCCAGCAGCGTCTGAAACCTCATTGCTCAGCGGCTAGAGAATTGCTGCATCTAGAGTTGTTTGAGTCTCTGCCTCTGCACTCCTCTTTCTCTTTCCCTGGCTGCAGGGGGAAAATGAATAGAATGCTTCTAATTCCGATATTGAATGGTGTCCTTTACCTAAAGGGCATCCAAGCAGACAAAATTAAATCAGATGCTCAATGGGGAAACTTTCCACTAAGCAGGAATTTAAAATAGGGAAATGTATTAACATGTTGAAAAATGGTTAAATTAAGCCGATCTGTGGATCAGAGGTGTGACTTTTCAGCAACAAGCCACAGAGGTATTTCATGTGCAATTGCCTGCACATTGAGAGGTGACACATGCCTTCTTTACCCTTGGAAATATCCATGTAATACATACCTGGGAGATGCTGATATAAATTGGCTGGTTTAAAATAGTACGTTGAGAATCCAGGTTCTGTTTCTTTCTCAAGTATGATTGATTTGAAGGAATTACCTATCAACAATTTCCATCTGAAAACTCTCCCTTCAGATGCACATGATAGGCCTTAATGAGAGGATGAAGAGGTATGTGAGCCCTGGGAAGTCCACTTCATTATCTTGGGTGCCCATAATAGTTAACAGGAAAGTAAATGAGATTATTCTATTTTGAAATTTTGTTTTATGGTAAAAATTATGCTGTGTTTTAAGGATGATGAGTGATGTTTGGCTCAGCATCACTACAGGGGCCTGATGCCATGCCCTCACATTACTTTTCAGTCCTTTCTCCTGAGCAGGTATTTAGCAGAGCCGAGAAGGTCAAAGCTGCTTATGTTCTCAAGGGGAAGGGATTACAAAACCCGTGGTCATTAGTGGTTTGTACAGATTATTTTTCAGGGGAAGCAACTATGAATGACACTAGTAAGCACTTAATAAATGTTGGTGTTATTTTGTCTCCTAGTTGAAAGCATTGGCCTATCCCTAATAAAACCAAAGCAGTGGAGCCTAACCAGGGCCAGCATTCATTTAATTTTATTCATTCACTCAACATTTATTGAGGGTTCATTTTATTGTTTTTTAAAGATTTATTTATTTGAGAGAGTGCATGAGAGAGAGAGAAGGATGGGGAGGGGCAGAGGCAAAGGGAGAGTCTTAAGCAAACTCCATGCTCAATGCAGAATCTGACGTGGGGTTCAATTCCAAGACCCTGAGGTCACGAGCTGAGCCAAAACCAAGTATCTGCACCACGCAGGCACCTCATTTTGTTTTTTAAAATGAGATTCAAAGATTATATGAACCTGAATCACAAAATCACTTGAGGTATTTTGTTAAAAATGTAGATTTCTATTTTCTATCCTTAAATAAATGCATCAGATTCTTTGATTGATTAGGACTGAGAATCAGCATTTACCAAGTTTGTCTGTGAGTACTTTCATGGATTGAAAGTTTAGAACTGTTGGATATAGGCTGGGTGGACTGTTTTACCCCTTTAGCGTTCCTGAGCCATTGCATCAGAATTTGAACCAGGCAATCTCTGATAAAAGGAAAGGGATTGTGGGATGGTTTTAGGATTTATAGAGACCTTTTAAATTACATATAGTTTGTTGCTTTTTAAAAATTTGTTTATTTCCTCATGCTGTAGTATTTCATGAAATATTGATTGAGAACCTGTCCTGTACCAGATACATGCTAAGTTCTGGGGATATGAAGGAAATAGAGCATAATGTTCCTTCCATCCTCTGCCCTGGAATCTATCTAGTTACAATATCATAAGGCTCAGAAAATGTACCTGTTTCTCAAATCTGACCAGATTCCTGTTTCAAGACTCATGCTTCCTATCCTGTTTGTTTTAAAAAATTCTCTAGACTCTAATTCTGGATTTCTGACTGTCCACTTTCCTGGAAATGGTTATTTTAGGTTCTTCTTCTTCTCTCTCTCTCTCTTTTTTTACTATCTTGGTTGCCCCAGTGTCTCAGAGGTTGGGGAGCTGAGAACTGACAGGAAGAGAGGAAATTATACCATGTGATCAGAAACCTCCATAAAACAAATGCTCACATGAGAAAAAAATTTTTTTTGATCAGAGATATAAAAATACCTTAAGTTATAAGAGTAAGTTTGTATTAAAATTAAAAATAGACACCTGTAATATTTTGAGATTTGTTCAGTGTAAGGAAAAGCATGGAAACTTACTTCCTGTATGATAAATTTGAAATGTTAAATATCACCATTTTCTGTTTTCCCATACTTGGCTGGTTAGAATCTGAAAGAACTCTGGATTTATTCACATGAATATAGCTATGATGCTGAATTCCTGAAAGTCGAGTCAAATAAATTATCTTGACACAAGGGTTTCTGATAGATGAAATGAAAATATTCTGGAAATAGAAGAAGTGTGAGCATTAGATGACCTTTTTAAGTCACTTTGGGAGAAAAATTAAATAGCAAATGAATTCTAATTCTTATCTCTCTCAATATATCACAGCAAACTATATGGAAATATATTCCCATGGTAAGCTAGAGGGAATGGCTTAATGATTTAAAACATCAGGTTTGCAATGATTAGAAACTATGGAACAGTCGGTTTGAATCTCAAAACACTTAGCTTAATCTTCCCTTCTTCCAAAACATGTCAATAGAATATCTAATTCAGGCCGTGTGTGTGTGTGTGTGTGTGTGTGTGTGTGTGTGTGTATGTGTGAGAGAGAGAGAGAGAGAGAGAGAGAGAGAGAATGTGTGTGTGAGAGACGTGAAGTGATACTGTGAAAGATCAAAACCTAAGGATTTTTATGAAAGTCAAAGTTTCATCACACTGTTTACTTCTAGAAATAATTGGTCTCACAGTCTTCTTTTATGATTTCTGTAAGGCACTTGACAAAATTGGAAAAATTCATTGTTTATTCTCTTCCATTCTGGGAAAGGGAACTTAGACTTTTCTGCATAATGTTGCAGTGTCCATTTTTAATTAACCCCAGGGAATCGTGAGACCATGTAATCGGTCTCAAGGGTTTGCCTGCTGCCTAAGCCCACTGCATGTGATGAAATCATATTTTCTAAGTCTAGGGAAAGAGATGCTGAGAGTGACAGTTCCTCTTAAAAACATCAAGGTTTTGAGAGACCTTGAAAAAAATCAATAGTCATCCAGTGGTATATTAAATGCCTATGGAGCAAATGTAATTTTTGGATAAAACTATTATAAAAAAGTTCTAAAAATATAACTAACACAAGTATAAATTGTATCAAATAAGCATGACTGGGTGCTAGAGAAGATATGGATGCACAGTTATGCTTTCTACCCATCAGAAATCCATTTTCTCCTTTGACATGTTGAGTTTGGTGTTTTATTCAGCACAAAAAAATTCCTAAAATTGAAAAAAAAATCAGACTGTATCATTTTAAGAGCCTAATGTCATGAGGAACACTTATAAAAGTCCTTCCTAGAACTTTAGGCAAACAAGTATCAGTGAAAAGCAGGTAAGAGACACTGATCTGATGTTAGCAAAGCAAACTGCCTAAATTACATAGCTGAAGTGATCTTTAGAAATATAGAGGAAAAAAATGTACTCAGTTTGACCATTTGCAATTTTTGGAGTTTTATTCCCCTCAGAATCTAAATTTTAGCTGCAAAAAGAACCCCTTCTGCCCCAGTGATAATGAATCTCAGCATCTATGCCAGCAGTTAGCAAAGTAGAGGCAGCCTGCATAATGGGATTGAAAGGACTCCAAAATATACTTCTGTTTACTTTTCAAAGAAATGATACCCTTTCTAGCCATATACCCTTTCTAGCCATATCACGATGGCAGCTTCATTTCAGAAGAAATCTTCAGAGGAGAGCCCTAGATATGCTTTCCTTTTAAATAAAATAAATTTTGCTCTAATAAAGTAAAACATTCTCATTAGATAAAAATTAGAAAAAGGTGTATAGAAGTATAAAACAAAACTTTGTAGTTCCTTTACCTAGGAACAACCACAAATAGATTGTGGTGTGCTACTTTTCACCAAAAGGCATATTTATTTATTTATTTATTTTATTTTTAAAGATTTTATTTATTTATTCATGAGAGACAAAGAGAGGCAGAGACATAGGCAGAGGGAGAAGCAGGTTCCCTGTGAGGAGCTTGATGCAGGACTCAATCCCAGGACCCTGGGATCACAACTTGAGCCAAAGGCAGGCATTCAACCACTGAGCCACCCAGGTGCCCCAAAGAATCTTCATTTTTAATATAAACCTTAAAAAATCTGGATTATTGCTAATGTACAAAAGGCCATATATAACGACACAACCGTATGTGTTCACAACTCAGATACCCCACATATGAACAGCCTACTGTAATTGCTTCAGGTACTTCTTTTAAATTTCAAAATTGCCAATCTGTGACCAAAAGCCTGACTGCATGTCACCTCTTTGGCACCTCTGAGATGTAGCCACTACCCTAAGGTTTGTGTGTATAGTTCTACCAGAAACACATGTATCCATGGCTGAACGATATACAGTTCTGATAAGCATGTATTTACACTTGACATAAACCTATCCTACATGTGTTTTCTGCATTTTTTAAAGTCAGCATTGTTTTCCATATTCATATGTTTAATTAGGTGAATGCAGTGCATTCATTTGAAGTATTTTAAAATATTTTACTATATAAATATTACTTGCATTCCTCTATTGATGGAATTCATTTACGTTGTTTCCTTTATCTTGGTTTTAATATGATGAATGTTTTAATGGACATCATTGTGCAAACTTGCACAGCACTGGCAGTTTTCAATTTTACTTAATAATGCCAAATTCTTCTTAGTAGTAATTATACAAAGTATACTTCCTCCTTCTATAGGAGTCATGGTGCATTTCTATATATTCTAGTTAGCAAATGGTTTTTTTAGATTTTTATTTACTCAGTTTTGGTTATATCAGTGATGTTACCTCAGTATTGTTTTACTTTACATGTCTCAGACTACTGTTGAGGTTAAGTATCTCTTCATACATATAACAGCCATTATTATTTCCTCTTTTCTTGCCTGTTTTTCCATATTCTTGCATTTTTTCCTATAGTATTCAGGCTTTTATATTGATTTCACTGTAAATGTAAGTTAGTTGATTTTATAATTTTATACCTTGCAAATATCATCTCTCAGTCTACTCTTGATGTTTTAAGCTTGACATGGTGTCTTTCTTGGTACATTAAAATAATATAATAAAACCTATATATTTTTTGTACATTAAAATCACATTAATAAAGTTTATAAAATTTAGAATTTATGGTTTGTACCTTTTATGCCTTTTTAAAGAAATTCATCTCTTGTCCCATTGACTAAATTTTCTCCAATGTTTGCTTCCAAGGGATCAAAAGGTATACTTTTTTTTCATACCAGTATATTTTGAACTTACTGTTTTATTTGGTGAGAGATAGAGATTTATATTTGAACATATATATTGACCTTAGCCTACCACCATTTGGTGATTAGACTGTCATTGTACGTATGTTTTTAAGACAATAAATTTCTCTGTAATACAATTCAATAGTCCACTAATGATATCTAATACTTTGTTAACCCTTTCATATGTTCTAGAATTATACCTCTCCCAATCTGCACATTATATTTTTCTCAGAGCATCATTTGGCTTTGTTATAGCTTTCAGATTTCTCTTATTCCTTTTAATAGCTTCAAATAAACTACTTTTATTGTCCCATGGTGTTATATTATTTATTTCACTTTGCTACTTCTATTTCTTGTATTTGCAGACTCTAATTTATAGATTTGTTTGTGTTTTGTTTGTAACCTTTAATGGTAGGCTCAACCTCAGCTGGGGTTGTTTTCTCTCTACGAGTCCTACCATAAGCAATAGATGAATATCTACATGGCTTTTTGTTGTTATTCTCTTCTGCTGGCACTTGAGGTATATCTTTGCTCTTAGACCAGGATTTCCACACTTGCCAGGTTAACTACATTTGACTCCACATACAAGCATGGCAAAGGTTTGAGGATAATACCCTTTTCCTACCTCTACCCACACAGATCCCTGAGCAGTTAGCAAATTTCTCTTTCTTTGGGATTATTCGTAGCTTTTAAATCATTCTCATGGTGGGAATTTTTAGAGTTTTAGCTTCATGAAGGATCCATAGTTTCACTCTTTGATTTGAAGAGACCTACAGCAATGTGTGGGTGTCATATATCTATGAGAATCAAAGCCTTAGCTCCCTATCCCCAGGGCCTAGTGAGGGGCACTATACCTCTGCATCTATCAGCATCAACTAGATAACATTAGTTTTGGGTTCTCTCTTTATTTTGGCATCTGAGGATTTTCCTTTTACTCTTTCATTAAATTTTAATTTTGACTAAATTCCTTGTTTTTGTTTTTCATATATTTTTATCCAATCTTCCTAAATATTTATAGCAGAGGAAGTGGTCTGCATTAAAATATTCCTTCATTTTCCTGGAAATGCTATTTTTTCCATTCAGTTTTTCCCCAAAGTTGGAATTATATTTTGTATGCAACTTAAGGCCTTGGTTTTCCACTTAATATATATTTTTAAATATTTATAATATTATAATAAATATAAATAAATATATAATATATAATATAAATATTATAATATTTATAATTTGAGAGAGAGAGGGTCAGTGAATGAGTGGGTGGGAAGATCAGAGGGAGAAAATCTTCAAGCAGACTCCCTGCTGAGCATGAATCAGAAGCAGGGCTCCATTTCATGACCCATGAGACCATGACCTGAGCCAAAACAAAGAGTCAGATGCTCAACTGTCTGAGCCACCCAGGTGCTCCTCCACTTAATATTATAAGTGGAGGTTTTCCATGCTCCTACAAACTATGAATACAACTTAATTTGTTACCCAGTTATTTCTTTGCATGCATATACCATAAGTTATTAACCATTTTACAATGTGTTGACATGTAAGATTCTAAGATTCTAAATTATGTACTCCCATAAATAAAGCTACAGTGAAAATTTTTGTGCCTTGATAGATTTTTTTCAAATTATATCCTAAAGATTGAGTTGAGGATGGAAAATTCTAAGCATTTTATAAAAATTTTTAAAAAGTAGTAATGATGGCATGTGTTTCTATGAATATGCTTAAATTGAACCTTTTAAAATCACTAAAATCTCAAGTAACCTGAAGAGGGTAGTCTGGATGAATATACATGATGATGATAACCAGAAGATATAATTAGCTCTACACCATCGTCTCACAACAGGTGGTTATTTCCACCTTGAATACCTCTAGTGACAGTCATTATGCCACCTTTCTTGGCAGCTTGTTCCATTACTTAATTTTCTAATATTACTGTTATAAAGATTTTCATAATATTTAATACAAATTATCTCAAGCCTTCATTTGAGCTATAAATATATAACTGTGCCCTCTCACCCACACATTTAATAATTAACAGTTAATTGGTATCTATGTAAAAAAGCGTAGTTCACAGACAAAAAAAAGATCATGTATTCAAATTTCTTTACATAAAGAAATGAAAGCTTGAAGAAGTAAAACAGAAAATGTAGTCCAGAAATAGTATCAGAGAGCCTCAAAGAGAAATAAATTATCTAGCTGCCCAGCTACAGGCCAAAGCTAGCCAAAGATCAATAGTAGTTACAAAACATTAAGTCTTCTGCCTTCAGGGAGGCAACTAAAATCTCTACCAGCAATTAAATAGCCCAAAGCAAGAATGTGAACCAATTGATCAAAGTTATAGGGAGGCAGATTTTGGCTTAGTCTAAGACCAACTTTCTAAAAGTTCGAGCTATCCAAGAATCTAATGAGGTGGTGAATTCCCTAGCATTGAAGAGGCTTCTGCAGAAGTTGGCTTGTTTCTTTTCCAGCATGTAATAGAGGAGATTCTCACATCAGTGGACTTCAAACATTTTTTAGAATCATCTTTTTTTTTTTTTTCCAGACAAAAACTTACAGTGGAAACTCATTATATATGGCAGAGCTGCTCTAGTTGAAGGATGATCTGATCTTGTCAATATGGCTACCTTCTTACATACCCCAAGTGGACTCTGAGGCAACGTAGAACACACTTTAAAAATCCTCTGATACAGAGAATTAACCCACATGTTCTCCAGAGTTTCTCTATGAGCTGAGATACCATGAAAGTCTTTCTCGTGTGTGTGTACATGTGTAAGTGTTCTGGAGCGGAGTGAGGGAACTGTTTGGTGGAAACCCTGTAATATTTTAGAAGTTGTAATCTGTACTCTGAGTCATAATCTGTATCATCTAGGATTTGTGATTCTAGGTATTGACTCAAAATAATGAGACCAATGGCATGAGCTTTATTCCTGTTCATATTCTCAGCACCCTAGCCCTGATAAGAGGGATTTAAAGATAATTATTATAGTGACTTGATTTCTGGCAGAAAATTCATGTACATAATATAAAAATCAATATATAGATGGTTATAAATAAAAGATAATTATGTATCCAACCCTGTTCTGAGCCATGTAGTTTTCTCCCAAAGTCAACTGCTGTTATCAAGTTTTTTTTTTTGTTTTTTAATGGATACTTATATGGATATTCTGTGTTTTGGAAAACATATTTTCTTATTTTCATATCATTAGTATAAATATGTTATTTTGTCCTAGAGTTATGAAAATAATATTCCTTACTGAATTGTCACTGAGGACAACATGATCTCAACAACATCTCTGTAGTTGGTACATTATATAGAAACATGAAATCCTGAATGTTTGAAATAGTAATTGTTAAATCAGCTTCAGAGCAAAGCCCCCAGATGATCCAGGGTGGACATGTAGAATGAACAATAAAGCATTGTTTTTGGAATCAATTGAGATTTGGGAGTTATTAATTATAGCATAACCTAGCATGTCCTGACCATGTCTCTAAAATCACCCTACACCAGAAGGAATTTAAAATTAAAATCACAAATTGTTAAAACTTTTCAATGAATTTATTTCAATAAAGCTTCCCAATGAGTGGAAAGAAAAAGAAAGATAAGACGTCCTTCTTCATTCCATCAACTGAAAATACAATATACTGGCTTATAGAATTTTAATGTGATCTCCGATTAATAATAAATAGTGGGCAAAGTAAATATTATTTTCCCTGAATGGATTGTATCAAAAATTGTACCAAGAATGATAATTTTCTTGACTTGGTTTTGGGTTTAACCATCTCAAGTCTCAAATTTTAAAGAAACAGGCTGCTAACATTCTCTAATAAGAACTAAATAAGCATTCCTACATTTCTTTTGCATTTTGGGGATTTTATAAAGGCTTTTTGCTATGACTATATTGAGACTATTTTGAAGAGGATATTGAAGTTTGCTCATATCGTGAAGTTTCTCTCTGCTCATTTCAGTTGAAGTCTTCGGTTATCTATTCTTCAGGACTCAGTCTAGTTACACTTAGGTATTGGCTCCTTCAGAGAAAATGGATAAATACCAGGATAGGGTAATTCCTTAGTCTTAGTTCCTAAAGTCTCTTCTCTTTACAAGTGTCTCTCTTCTGTTCTTCCAAATGTTTCTGTTTCTTTCTTTATTATCTAATCTATTCTGATGTTTTCATTTATTTATACCATAAATTTCTGAAATATATACCTTCAAGTAGTTAAAGCTTGTATACTGCAATTTCTCCCTCACTTCCCACAACCAGACTTTGATTGAAGGTGCCACTTCCATAAAATCTCAGAAGATACTATATTTGGTATCCCTTTGTTGGTCATTTCTTGAAACCTAGCATATGTCAGAGGATGATATGCAAAAACGTGTTGGGCTAAAAACAAAAAGCAAGAATTTGGGATAGCAAAGACATTCAATATAAGCTAGCTTAAAAAGATAATAATGAAGCAGATTCCCAAAGAAAGATGAAGGGAGAGAGAGAGCAGAAGGAGAAAATGAAGGAGGGATTAGGGAAAACACGAAACAAGAAAAATGAGAGAGAAGACAGATGTTTGTTTCCATTGGATGGAGAGAAAGGGGAAAGATTGAGGAGAAAGCCAGGAAATGGACCTTTGTTTAATCAGACATTTGGTACCTGTGGTGGGGGTTAAAGGATTCTCTGAGAAGGGCCTAAAGGATACGTATGACTAATTTTGCATGCCATGTATTTCTGTCTGCGTTAGCTATATGGCTGAGATACCTGAAATATTTCCTTTTTTAGAAAAGATTTTATTTACTTCACAGAGAGAGAGAGCACAACAAGCAGGGCAGGTGGGAAAGGGAGAAGCAGACTCCCCATGGAGCAGGGAGTCCCATGCAGGGCTCGATTCCAGGACCCCAGGGTCATGACCTGAGCCAAAGGTAGACACTTAACTGACTGAGCCACCCAAGATACCTGAAATATTTCTGTAACTCAGTGATTCCTTCCCTTATAACGGGTTGAAATTTTTAGTACCCTTAATTACTTAGGCAAAAAAAGTACAAAAAAGGAGTATACTGTCAAATAAGACCTCTTGATGAAGAAATAAGAGCCATGACTGGAGAAGACACCCACAGGGTAGTGAGTGATAATCAGCAGGTGCTTTGGCACCACATGAACTTTGCAGTGCCAGAAACTCGCAGGATGTTGTGAGGATTAAACAGAACCTCAAATGTGACTGCTGCTTGCACTGTGCCTGGCTCATGTAAGGGAAATTGTCTTTCCCAAAGAGGCCAGTCATCATGGTAAGCCAGGAAAGCAGTATAGGACAACAGTGACTCCTTAGTATCCATCACATAATAAGACACTCAGGGCTATAAGACATTCCTGCATCTGGAGCGTTTGGGGAAAGAGCTACAGTTATAGTGCAGCAAAGGGCTGAAACTGATATTTTTGTGAAGTCTACCACATGCTACTTGGCATTTGAGTCCTCAAACTTTCTATCTTTTTTAAAAATTGAGGTGTAATTGACATATGATATATACAACATAGTAAGTCGACAATTACATACAGTACAGAATGCTCACAAGCATAGTTACCATCTGCCACCATACAAAATTATTAAAATATTATGGACTATATTCCCCATGCTGCACTTTTAATCATTTTGTGTGAAATTATAACAGTGACAAAATTGTCAAAAGAGGCAACATTTTATCCCATCTATTTCCTAAGTTACTATTAGGAAGTTACATTTCCATCCAAAAGTTTACGACTTAAAATACTTTATAAGCTCCCAAGAAATTCTGAAAATTTCCAACAAATATGCAATGGGAATGGCCACTGGGTTTATATAAACCTACTTCTTTCAGATCAATGTTTTTTATGGAGATAGCTTTTTTTTTTTAATACCAAGCTTTATTTCTAATCATCAAAAATTTGCAAGAATTGTTGTTTGAATAGAAATTGTCTACCTTGAACATTTCCACACAATTTTCAGAAAAACATACACAAAAACATTGGCCTACCGCACCAAGATGCCTCGTAACAGCAGCCTGCATCCAAGTGCTCCATGCTCACCTGAGTATCCAATGCAGGGCTTTGCTGCAGTTTATATCTATGCAGTTTCTTATGTGCTGTAAGTCCATAGTTTTGGAGATTATTAGATCTGAAAGAGACTTTAGAGAGGATTTATTCTAACCAAAACACCCAGGAAATAGACTCAGAGAGAACTTCCTTGCCCAAGGTTAGGCAGCTAGTTAATGGTGGAACAAAATGAACTACACTGTATTAGCATATAAATTTGTAACATTTTCTTACCTTCAGAAGTGAAAATACAAAAAAGGAGAGGGAGGATTTTTCAAACTGCAATTCTCATGAAGTCATTTGTTTACTGACATAGTCAATTACTGCCACTGTATTTCCATTTTGAGGTTTTGAGGGAGAGGTGAGGATTCAGTGACTTGGGAAGCAAACGCATACAATCAGAATGCAACATGTGTCCACAGGGCACTGATGATTCAGGGGGGCCTTCTTCTGAGGGTATCTGAACAGTCTTGGGCTGACAGGAATCCATTAAAATGGAATCAAACATTCAAGTCAGGATGTGTGAATATCTGAATACCCAAACACAGTGAAGGGATCCCACTACATGTTTCCTTTAGATTATATGTTTCTCTAGTAAATTTAAAATTGAATGTGTTGGGTTTTTTTTTTAATACTTATCCCCATTTTTAGAAATAGCACTGTGTTTAAAATGCCACTCATTTTGTGAGTATACATTGCCTTGAGCATATAATTGTAGTGGAAGGAGCACAAGGCTTAGAGTCAAGCAAGATCCTTAGGTCCCAACCAGGGGTATCCATTCACTAGCTTTGTAACACAGGGCAAATCACCTTACTTCATGGGCACCTCAGCTCTCCCTTTAAAGTCAGCATGGGGTATGAGGCATAGTTCTGAGATTATAAAGGAAAGAAAACAAACTTATATACAAAAAAAAAAAAAAAGAAAGGAAATTTGTTCATTTGCCATGCAACTAAACCCCAGGGATAGTACAGACTTTCGACAAAGTAGAACACAGGAGCACTTTCTCAGGAATGTATTTTTAGCAACTTCAGGTTCAATTTCATCTTCTTAGTAATCCTAATAAATGAAGCTAACTCTAATCTGAAAACGCTGAACTGAGTTTTTGGAGCTTTGTTGGATCTGCCTTGAGTCATACACTTTTCCTGACCAGTTACTGTGGCCAGAGAGACTGAATGAAATAGACTAATTGATCAGTTATTTTCAGGACTATAGCCAGTAATAGGGCTGATTCCTCCAAATTACAGACTGTTAAGAGGAATCGTGGTACCTGAAGTCTGATCAGGGATCCAACAAGGAGAAGAGAGATGCTGGGAAAGCAAAGGAACAGATTTCTATCACAAACAACTAATGGTTTTCTTAAAGGGCCTTCAAATTTTATTTTCAGTGGACTAGCATTAAAAGATATGTTTTTATTTTTTTTTATTTTTTATTTTTTAAAAGATATGTTTTTAAAAATCTGATACATAAAGCCTATCGAAGCAGAGCTATTCTTTTTAAAGTTGGAGAATCTGCCAAACAGGTCTTCCTTCCTTTCCCCTGGTAGCCTTTGAGTGACTCGTGTAGAACTTAGAGGAAGACTATTTGAAAGCCACCAGACTAGATAGTCTCTTAGGGCACATCTAAACAGAGCATTCTATAATGTCTCTTCTGGACTAGGTCATAAGCTCCCTGTGGCACAGAGCACTAAGTCTTTGCCCTGTAGCTCTCAGCTCTTGTTCTCTGGTCTGAACCTGCACTCATAAAAGTACTAGTTGTTCTGAGGAGTTTACACTCCTTTTTATACAATATCCTGCCCTAAGTACCTTTCCCAGTCTACTCTGCTCATCTTTGCCACCCAAATTGCTCATAGGCTGTGAGATAGATGGGATTGGCTCCCCTCCAATCCCCTACCACCCCTCCCCACCCCCCACCCCCCACACCCCCATCCTCCTCACACACCCCCCACCCCCCCACCCCCCCCTGCCCACTCAACAGGCACAAATTGCTCCTTGCTAAAAATGTTAAGTGCTACTTCCCAGGCTGCTCTACAGAGTTGAGTTTTTTGTTTTGTATTTTTGTAAGTGGTAAAGACATTAAATCTCTTCCTAGTTGCTCCATTCCATTTTAGGACAATGTGGACTGAAGACTAGGGAGAGGTTTAGTCCTATCTGGCCCTTGAGACAGCAAGGAAAGTCACCTACCTAAGCATTAAACCGCCTTGTGAAGGGCTCTCTGCAAATCCACACCAAACTTGGGTAGTAGTTTCCTCTTCCCATCCCATAATTTAGACTTAGTACTACAGTTGCTTCTAATAACGCCCATTTTTAATAGCATTGCTGGTCTTGATTTTTTTCTAAAACTTTTGAGATATTTTAATGCTTAACCAATATGAACTATTTGTTCTCAATATTCTAGTAAGTAAGGCTCTGCTTTAGTTCTGTATGAGCTATAAGCTGTAAACATTTCACACTGCAATGCATTGGGAAAAACAAAAGAGGAGTGGGGTGCCTCAGTGGCTCAGTCGATTAAGTGTCCACCTTCGGCTTAGGTCGTGATCCTGGGGTGCTGGGATTAAGTACCATGTGAGGCTCTGTACTCAGCCAGGAGCCTACCTTTCCCTCTCCTGCTGCCCCTCCCCACTCATTCCCTTTCTCTCCTTCTCTTTCTTTCTCTCTCTTTTTCTCTCTCAAATAAATAAATAAAAAACTTAAAAAAAAAGTGCATCTAGGTAACTCTCATGATAATATTTGTTTTCTGTTTCCAGAATTCCACATACAAGCACCCACATTTATGTATTATTATGCATTCCAATACAGCATTAAAAAAATCACATTGTTATTCTTTTGAGTCTGAAGATGAGGCAGTCTAACAATTGTGAGAGGAAACGGATTTTGTTTATATAACAAAATGGCCCTTCCTTCAGATATGCTCTCAGAAACACAACTATGGCCTCTCTGTGTGATGCTATGTGCCATGTATGCTAGATGCATACGTACTGCATATTGAGAAGAAAAACATGTTTTGTTTGTCTGTCTTAACCTTAAAAAGCTCATAGTCTAGTAGCAGAGCAAAAAAAGAGCTATTTCTGGATATGTTTTTCTGGTTTTGTATGTCTCTGCAATGGAGTTGAGCTTCAGAATTCTGTTTTCATTCATTGAGAAAAGCTTGAAGAAGCATATTAATAGGAACGTGTTTCTGGGCAAGGTGCTAACTGTAGAGATGGTTTTGAAATCATGGTGTCCTTAGTGGCAATTCCCTAAGGAATGTTTTCAGAATTCTGTGACACAAATGAACTTTGTTTCTCCTTTGCAAGGGAAATATTTTCTTCTTACTTTCAGTGAGAAACATGCAACAGATACTTTCTTGTTTCCAGTTAGCTGTCTGGATGCTCAAACCCAAATTCTGCTTAATAGCTATTTAGCATTAGTTTGACTATTCATAATTTGTTACTTTTTGTCTACCTGGATTTCTCTGCTCCTGGATTTTTACATACGTTTATTTTTTATAGTGTTGAGTGTATCCCTTGTGAGCCAATTTAAATACTTTGCAAAATCAGGAGGTTTACCTACAAGGAAATGCAAATGTATTAGATTGTGTCTTCATTATTTATTTATTTATTTATTTATTTATTTATTTATTTATTTTGGTCTTCATTATTTAACACTTACTCAAATACTTATATCAGGAGTATTCTGCTTTGTGTGAATCCTTTCTGTTTGAAAGGATATAATGAAGTCACATTTTAGGTCAGATTAAGGTTCAAATCAATGCCTAAGGCAAGAGGGTTATCCTTGAAAATCCCTCAGGGAGATAGCACTTTAGAAACAAAACTGGCAGTTCTCCACAATACAACAGTTAGACTTGCCTCCAGAATTAAACACATAGCTACTTCTTTGATCAAACATCATGTAAAGTAGTTGGTTTGTGTTACCTACCATGTTGTGACTGCGCATATAATCTTTGAACCTTTGAATAACATTTACCAGGTGAAGTGGTCAGTCAGTTAAGAGGCAGATGTGCATCTCACATTTTATTCTCACTCCAGGATATTCACAATTTACGATTTGTCCTCCTCACTTGTTCTTTGCTTACATTTTCCCCCATTTCAGTTATTCACTGCTGTGGAATAAATGCTGTGTAATTGTCCAAATTAAAGGGTAGGGAAACTCAATTTCAGCTCTCAGCTCGAAGAGTGTCAAGAATTTGTCATCACCCTCAATCTATCACACTCCTCTTTGTTGTTCTCCTACCTCCTTCCTTCTCTCTATTCCCAGAGAGGTTTAAAATATTTATTTTGCTAATAATTTTCTTGAAGTTTGAGAAGGATTTTGCTAGGCCAGTTGGCAATTTCTATATTATATCTAGAATTCTTTATAAACAAATCCAAACATTCAATAGGCAAACTGTTTTCCAGGCCAGTGCTGGCAAGCAGGTTGCCAAGTTTTTGCCACTACATGACAATTCCCTTTTCTTCTGGAATCTGATAATATTTTTCTCCTTTCCTTCAAGCCTCCACCAGTCAACTCCTCAAAGTCCTGTTAGTTTTTTCCTGCTGCCTATTCCAAAGCCGAGGCTATATGTTTTAGGTTTTTATTACGTAGCTTACTTTCAGTACTTGGGAGTGTGCCACTTAATTATGACTGTGTAATGAATTACTCCCAAACTTAGTGGCTTGAAGCAACTTTATTTTGTTCACAAGTCTGTGGATCAGTAATTCTAGAATGGGTTAGGTAGGTCATCTCACATCCACAGGGTGTGAGGCTTGAGATGACCTCTTCACTCATGACCTTTTGCTTCATTTGAGGTGTCTAGCTTTGAATTCTGGCCATGCACTGGAAAGTCACCTAGGACTGTTGGTGAGTATCCACGTGTAGTGTCTCCACATGGCTTGTGATTCTCACAGTATGGATGGAATGTTTGTTCTCTGACAAAGCATCCTAAGACCAAGTGTATTTGTTTCCTAGGGCTGATAGAACAAATTCCCACAAACTGAACAACTTAAAACAATAGAAATTTATTCTCTCATAGCTCTGGAGGCTAGATGTCCAAAATCAAAGTGTCGGTAGGGCCATTTCTCCCTTCTTCCAGGGAAGAATCCTTCCTTGCCTCTTCCTAACTTCTGGTGGCTGCCAGCAATCCTTGTCATTCCTTGGCTTGCAGTTCTGATGTAGGAAAGATGTTAGGGTTCAATGCCAACAGCTAAGAAAGAATTCTTGAGACGTCTTTGGCACAAAAAGATGATTTTATTAAAGGACAGGGATAGGACCCCGGATCAGAAGGAGCTGTACTGGTGTCATGAGGAGTGGCTCATTATATATTTTCAAGTTGGGAGGGGGTTAGGAATAGCTTAAGTCTCTAAGGAATTTTGGAAGCAATGTTCTAGGACCCTGAGGGGGCTAGCTATTGTTAGGAGGAGGTCATTTATGACTGTGTAATAAAATCTTAGTCACAAGACCCTTCAGGTGTGTATCAGTGGATCATATGCTTGGAGGATGATTGCCAACACTTGGGATCTCCTTTATCCTTTAGAGATAAAGGAATTTTGTATGTTAAAGTAGACTTACAGAGTCCTGAGGCTAAGATTGCCATTTGCCCTTAGCAAATAATTAACATCAAGACAGCCAAGTTCTTAAAGGAATGTCACTTTTAAGAACTTGCCAATGGACTGGACGTAGTAAGGAAATTTAATAACTTTCTACTGCTTTTGTTTCCCACATCAGCTCCATCAATCCAATTCCCATCTTTGTCTTCACTTGGCCATCTTTCCTCTTATGTGTCTCAGTGTCTTCTAATATCTTTTTCTCTATAAGGATATCAGTCATCTGAATTTAGGGTCCACACTAATCCAGTATAACATCAATTTAATCCCCACTGCAGACCCTATTTTCAAATAATGACACATTCACAAGTACTAGGAGTTAAGACTTCAATAAATTTTGGGGGGAATACAATTCAATTCATAACATCAAATGTTCCCAAAGGTCTGGGATGAAGCTCTAAGACTTAAAAATATAGTTCCCTACCCTCAGAAGTCCTAGAAAGTCACTTCTGTTGCATTGTGTTGATCAAGAAAGTTACTACTGCCAGTTCAGATTTAAGGGTAGGAAAATTAGACTTCACATCTGAGTGGGAGGAGGGTGTCAAGGATTTGCCAGCATCTTTAATCCTTCATACTCCCCTTTACCTACCCTCCTTCCTTCCCTTTCTCTATCCTGTTCTCCCTCTTGTGTATACTTTAAGTATATATATATATATATATATATATATATATATATATAATTTTTTTTTCAGGGAAGAGAGGAAAAAATAAGATGAAATCAGAGAGGAAGACAAACCATAAGAAACTCCTAATCATAGGAAACGAACTGAGGGTTGGTGGAGGGGAGGGGGTGGGGGGACGGGGTAACTGGGTGATGGGCATTAAGGATGGCACATGATGTAATGAACACTGGGTGTTAAATAAGACTGATGAATCACTGACCTCTACCTTTGAAACCAATAATTATATGTATAGCATATAATTAACATTATATGTCAATTGAATTTAAGTAAAATTTAAAAATAAATAAATAAATAGACTTACTATGTAACTCCATTAAATGACTGACATTTAAGAACATTTGGAGAAAAAGAACTTTTTGTTTTATAGTAGCTTCTATGATTTTTGGTCACAAGTTTTCCTCAGAGATTGTGGGGTATATTCTTGTGGGGAGTAGAGGGTAGGAAGGGGAGGGGTAAGTGAGATAGGGAGGGGGAGCTTTGTGTAGTGAAAGCATTGAAATGAATTGCTTGTGCTGCATTCTTCTGCAGACCCCCATGATCAATGCAACATTTTCTCACAAGATACCAAGAACAAATGCTCTTTGTATTCTTAGAAGATTATCTGCTCCTTACTCAGAATAGGCCAGAAATCAGGTAAAAGCTGAATTGTTTTTAGAGCTCCCATTTAAGAGCTCATGGAACAGATACACAGAGAGGGACAGGAATTTGTTCAGCCTCTCAAAGGGAGGCTATCATGAAAGAACTGAGAGGCTGCATCCGTCTTGTGATATCTCTGCTTTGTTAGTGTTTTGGGGGTTCTAAAATGTTAATGGGTAATGATTCCATTTCTGGCACTTGGCTGCCACATCAGGATTACTTTCTCCAGGAAACACAGACATAGGCATTTTGAGTAAAAAAAAAAAAAAAAAAAAAAATTGTTTTTCTCTATGACAGTACCTCTTATTACTGTTCAGAGTAGTTGTATGAAAGTTGTATTATTTTTCAAAAATATTTATTGTCTTCCCTACGAGGATGCTCTTTACCTGGCCCACCCCCATTCAGCACCTCCCTCCTGGAGGAATATACTTCTCTAACCACTCACTTCATACTTGGTCACCTGTCTTGCTTTGACCATGGAAACTGAATGGAAGGAATCTATATCCCTTTTGAGCAGAAACTTTAAACACCATTTTTTGGTTCTGTTATCATCTTGCAGAGACTAGTATGTCCCTCACAGGTCTTTATCCTTAACCTGCATTCTGGGATGATAGGGCAAAGCCCATGCCACAACACGTCATGGACCAGAAACAAACTTCTGACTAAGCCACTAAAAATTGCATATTCCTTGTGCCTGCAGCATAACTCAAAATGACTCATGACTTGGATATGAGAGTAAAAAACTTTCCAGGGGAAATGGTGTGTACCTTTTAAAAATGAGTCTTGGGGCACCTGGGTGGCTCAGTCAGTTGAGGATTTGACTTTTTATTTCAATTGGGGTCATAGGATTGAGCCTTGTGTAGGGTTCTGCCTTTAGTGAGAAATCTGCTTGTCCCTCTCCCTCTACTCCTCCTTCTGTGTGTGTACTCTCCCTCTCTCTCTCTCTCTCTCTAGATAGATAGATAGATAGGTAAAATCTTTTAAAAAAAGATAAAAGGAGTCTTTCCACCTCAGTATGGCTGGAAATATATGTGGATCTGTAGATTTTTATGTTTTATGTTCTGGGTCTTTGAGTGAAGTAGTATCATTCAGCGATTAAATTATTGGGGTCTTCAATTGATGTCTACCTTCTATCTGTGTGACCTTGGGGAAATTGCTAAACTCCTTAAGCTTCTGGTCATCTCATCTAGAAAATGGAGACAATGACACATATCTCATGGGATTATTGAGAGAATTCAATTAGTTAAAGCAGTAGTTCTTCACAGGGGTGATTTTGCCATCCAGGAGACATATGGCAATGCCTGGAGGCATTTTGATTGCCATGCTGGGCAGGGAGGGCTGTAGAGGCAGGGATGCTGCAAGATGTCCTACAATGCAGAGGACAGCCCCTGTAGCAAACAATTTTCTAGTCTTAAATGTCAAGAGTGCTGCAATTGAGAAACCCTGAACTAAAATAAAGTTCTTCTTTGACGCAGTTCTTGGCACACAGTAGGGAGAAATGAATGTCTGTCATGTACGATGTCATTGAATAGGCTTAAACAAAAATCTGGAAATACTGTGCTATTATTTGTTTATAAATCAATACCAGTTTTGCAAGTTTACTACAAAGATTTTTGTTCAACTATAAATATATAACTAGAGAAAAATCATTGCTCTTTCAGATGATTTGGCAGTGACATTCTGTAAATCCCACTGTGGTTATATCAGTAGTAAAATAGAAGAGGCTAGAAATTCTCTGAAGTTTCATACAATTTTTTATGACATGCTTCAATTTCTGGTAATTATTGTCAGTATACAATGTACATTAAACAGGGTTTATAAAACCATATGCATTTAAAATGTTGTATAAATATGTAATGCATAAAAGTAAACTGCCTGAATAATAAATATATTTACCCAAAGAGTAAATAAAACAGCTCATAAGAAGCTGTTCCAATTATTCAGGTAAACACTACCTTCTATGCTTGACTTTCTTTCATTGCTTTGAGTCATGAGAATAAAATCCAGAAATACTGTCTCGCAGTGAAATAGGGAAATGATAGCATCTAAAGCATCCCGAAAATCTAATATAAAGTGTCACTGTCCCAAATCTTTGCTTTTGTCAGTGTTCAAGGGCACTTCAGAATTGCTTTAGGAGTCTACTCTTCCTAACAAGAACTTTTACTGTAGCTCATAATTAAAGCCAGGAATGAATTATAGGGAAAGTTATTGGTCTTGGAGGAAAGACTGGCAGGTATCTGGCTTGTCATGTTGGGGACTAAGGATCTGGTAACCTTAGAACACACATTTTCTAGGTATGAATTCACTCATCTCTAAGATGAGTGTATTGAGTTACAGATTCCCTACATTTCTTTCCAGCTTATAAATTGGATGAAATCATATCTCCATATGGTTCATTTTACATATATTATAACCTTTCAGGTTGATAGGAACATTGCTTTTGTTTTGAATGTCATTTATGTGGTCGCAAACCTGACTAAAGAGTCTTAAATCATCGCTGATTTACTGCTTTGTCCTATTGTTTTGCTTCTAGGCTAGAGCAGAGTTTTTCTTTTACTTCTTTCTTTTTTTTTTTTTTATTTTATTATTTTTTTTTTTTTTTCCTTTAAAGAAGTTGTTTTTATTTTTTATTTTTTATTTTTTATTTTTTTTTTTAATTTATTTTTTTTTATTGGTGTTCAATTTACTAACATACAGAATAACACCCAGTGCCCGTCACCCATTCACTCCCACCCCCCGCCCTCCTCCCCTTCTACCACCCCTAGTTCGTTTCCCAGAGTTAGCAGTCTTTACGTTCTGTCTCCCTTTCTGATATTTCCCACACATTTCTTCTCCCTTCCCTTATTTTCCCTTTCACTATTATTTATATTCCCCAAATGAATGAGAACATATAATGTTTGTCCTTCTCCGACTGACTCACTTCACTCAGCATAATACCCTCCAGTTCCATCCACGTTGAAGCAAATGGCGGGTATTTGTCATTTCTAATAGCTGAGTAATATTCCATTGTATACATAAACCACATCTTCTTTATCCATTCATCTTTCGTTGGACACCGAGGCTCCTTCCACAGTTTGGCTATAGTGGCCATTGCTGCTAGAAACATCGGGGTGCAGGTGTCCCGGCGTTTCATTGCATTTGTATCTTTGGGGTAAATCCCCAACAGTGCAATTGCTGGGTCGTAGGGCAGGTATATTTTTAACTCTTTGAGGAACCTCCACACAGTTTTCCAGAGTGGCTGCACCAGTTCACATTCCCACCAACAGTGTAGGAGGGTTCCCTTTTCTCCGCATCCTCTCCAACATTTGTTGTTTCCTGCCTTTTACTTCTTTCTTATTTTTTAATTTAAAAATCTAGCAAGAGGCTAGTTTCTAGCATGGGAGAATAAGAAAACATCCTAGAATCTCCTCCTAGAAATATTTTAAGTAGCTACTACTACTACTACTACTACTACTATCATCTGTCATATTCTGGTATGGTACTATATGATACACTCTGCAATATTTCACATACATTAACTCAGTTACTTGTGACAGTAACTCTGATATGGAGACATTATTAACCATTTTTCATGTGAGCAAATTGAGACTTAACATTCAAAGCCACATAGCATGTGTGGTTCTAGCCAAGGCTGTCAAGCCAATGCATGATATTAACAACCACACCTTATAGCTAAAATGTCATTACTTGACCAAACCCTTCACTGAAGATAATAACAACATGGACCTCTTGGAAACTGAGGGCACACTTATCTTTGCTGGTTATGTAGTTTACATTTGCTGCTCTGTGGGGGTGCTTCTTGTTCTGTCCATGGATCTTCTCATGGGTATCACTCATTACCAGCTCAATCTTAGTCTCCCTTTCTCTCAAGCCAGCTGAGTGGCAGTGAAGGAGAAGCCATACTCTGGGCCTGAAGATAATGGCAGGACAGGAAGTTGATGAAACACTACAGGCAGGTAAAATAAGCAGTGGTGCCCTTCATCTTTTTCTCCTGTGTACCAAATGGGTTCCACATGGATTTGAGTAATTTAAGTTGGATTAGGAAAATGTAGCTGTAGCTACATAGAAAATGTAGCTGTTCACTGCTCATGTCTTTGGAAATCCTCTTCCTCTAGATGGGAAATAGTTTTTTGAGTGTTTTGTATTCTTTGTTTTTGTTTTATGTCTTGTTTTTACTATCTTTATGAAAATTAAGACTCCAGAAAGCATCATTGTTGACTTTAAGTGCCAAGGCCTTAATCCCATTCAGGAAGGTGGACCCAAATATAAGAATGCATATCTTTTCAAGTTTATAAAAATCTATACCAATATCAACTTGTTCTTAGGGAAAAAAAAGTTTTTCACTTCTGTTAGTTATTTAACATTAAAAATCTCACGGGATCCCTGGGTGGCGCAGCGGTTTGGCGCGGGCCTTTGGCCCAGGGCGCGATCCTGGAGACCCGGGATCGAATCCCACGTCGGGCTCCCGGTGCATGGAGCCTGCTTCTCCCTCTGCCTATGTCTCTGCCTCTCTCTCTCTCTCTCTGTGACTATCATAAAAAAAAAAAATCTCTAAATAAAATCCCCCAGAGCACAAATAGTATATTACAGGGGTTTTCTACTTCTGTCTTTTTAGACTTTGTACTCTGTACACCTTTTCATGTATTATGTTTAATCAGCATAACAACTTTCTGGGTTAAGTGCTCTTATTATCATTTTTTTTACAGTTGAGAAGACTGAAGCTCAGAGAAGTTAATAACTTGTTCCAGGATCCACAGCTAAGAGATAGAAAGGACTCAAGTCCAAGCTTTATGGCCATAATGTCCATGCCCCTAATCATGATACTACTTTACTGGGGAGAAAGAAATCAGATTCAGCACTCACTCAAATTCTTCTAGTTTTAATGTCTTGCTGAGAAGATATTGGCTACTTACACTTTGGTAAATTTTTTCAGACTTCAAATCTGAGAAGCTTATAGAAAATTACTTCAAGAATTTGACCACTGTAAATCTATATATGCTTGTAACAATTGGATTCATAAAAGTGATTTATACTTTTCATACAGGGTTCTCCATGACTTCCATGAACTCTTTTCTGCAATTAGAATAGAACATGTAGACTGTGCTTATTACACTAATAAAAGATGAATCAAGTTTTTATCGGCTAGTTTGGAGCTAGAACGGACTATAATCCTGGCACAGTCAATTTAGATATCATCAGAACTCCTATTTGTGTGCACTTTGCTCTTACCTATTTTCTTAAATTGCATTGAGAAAGAATTAGTTACACAATGCTTAAAAAATACCAAAAGTGAAAAAAGAAATCAACTAGCAATAGTGCTGAAATCTCATGGGGGCAAAATGGAATCTATTTACTTGGCAGTAGTTTGGCTGATTAAATTTTATAATTTGTATCCCTTTCTGTTACTGAATTTAAAGCTGAGTTCTTGAATTTTTTTCTATTATAATGTCTGCATTTACCTCTTTATATAATTAATATAAAATGTTTTCTTTTGGTTTCCTTTATTTAATGTAGCAAAATCCTTTGGGATATTGTTTTATCTTTCAAAAGCAGAAAATTTTCTGTTGAATCTTAGTAAATCCTGATTTACATCCATTCCTATGAAAAAAGGAGAATCTACCAAAGCAGCAATTCAGTTTGTAAACCTGGAGAACATTTTATTTTATTTTTTCCTATCCATTCCTTTAAACTCAATTTTGCTATTTCCTTTCTTTCCTATCATCCTTGGAATCAGCATGTCCCTGAAATTTTCACAGAGGAAGAAGATAAGGAGGGTAGGGAGAGGGGGAGGAAAGAATTTCCTTAGGATTTTTTCCCCTAAAATTTAACTTTGAGACATGATCTGAACAGAGCTACAGGCAGGGGGAGCCTTAAAGTATAAAGTCTGTCTTATTATGAAATATTCTATTAAGGCCTACTCTGAGCAAAATTTGTTAGGACTGAAAATATGTCTTTGAGATTCTCAGCATCTTCTCTGCTCCACACTGACTTCTATCTGCCGTCTTCTTTTCTCCAGCACCCCTACATACCTTGACAGCTTCTCAGAATCCATCCACAGTCTTACTCATGCTTCATAGGGGACCCACTTTTAGGAAATGATGTCAACTTCCATATTTAGTCTTTTAAGCCACTAGTGAACAGATTCTGGATCCAGGTATTATGATGTGACTTGTGGAATAGAATGGAATGAAATTCAGTTCCAAGGCTCCAGGATATGAACAAGGACAATTGAGTGGGAGAAAGAGAAATCAGTGTGCTACTTTGTGTGTGTGAGTTCTAGGATATGCTCATAGCAAGTAGTTAACATTTCTACATTTCCACAATATACATGCATTATGTGTGTAGGGTTTTTTGTATGTGTATAAAATGTTTTCTCTTTCCCAGGAATATTTAGTATCTATTAATATTCAGGACATCAGTGCTATTTAAGTTCATCTTTAACAATTTGATCAGTCCCTGAGAGCTTAACAAAAATCAATGAGTAGCTAAAATAGACTAAAACCACCTTTAAAGTTTTATGGGATAACTCCCAGTAGTGATCCAGATTTACAAAGAAATGAGAGGGAAATGTTGATAAAATAGTGGCTTGAACAAGTTCACAAACTGATCTCTTGTAGCAAATTTGGACACATGAGTTAGTTATCTTGTCCTGGAGGCATTAAATATGTAAATCATCCAGGCAACTCTCTTGTCTCTGAGTCCCTATTCTCCAAGCAACTAAATGATTATGATTTAGCATCCGGTGCAGATCTGTTCAAGAGAGATAAATATTCTGGTCATGTGACTCTGCAGGTTTGTTACCATTTTCGTTGTTAATTAATGAATTGATAGTGTGTTTTACATGTCATTCTCTATAAGCTTGGTTAACTGAACTTCCCTCTTCTCTCCAGATCTGATAAATTAGGTTTGGGCCTATATAACTGAAGAGCAGACCTTGTACTGGGATGAATTCAGTAAAGGAGATACCCTCTTATAGCTTTTTGGCAGCCAGCCTATCTGCTTCTTGATGGTCGTCACTTTTCTGTGTTCCTTTATTTTGAAATTCCACACTTATAATTAGAAGAAAGAACTTAAGCTGTAAAATGTGTTTTGTTTCAGGGCATTTGTCTCCTTCCAGCTAAATGTGTAGAGAGAATTTTTTTCATCCTTGCATTTTTCTTCTAAATTTTACATGGATTTTGTCTCTAGAATTAACTGAGGTTAAGAAATGTTGATACCAATATATTGAAAACTGTAAGAAGAATCTGCAGGGCTCAATTGCTGGGGGTGGGGAGGAGAGTGGCAGAAGAAAAACCAGAGTTTCAGCATCATATTTTCATATTTTATAAAATAGTTCTTTTCTGTGTAGTTAAAAGGTGTGTATTGTTGCTGTTCTTGCTGATGTCAAAGAGGGCAAAGACAGCTTAAGTACTTGGTTAATTTATAAGTATGTTTGATGCAGAGGACAAATAAACATAACTTCATGAATATATAATGTTGCTGATGGCAGCTGAAATTATTTCTGGCCATCATTATGGCTTTTCTCCAAGGTTAATGCTGCCTGTTTGCTGGTAAAATTGTTGAATGGTTTTGTTATCCTGCTTGAACTGTGTCAAGGCAGCCACTTGATTTTCGAATCACTTATTCTGGATTCTGCGCTTTGAGTCACTTCATTTGCCAACATCTCAAAGAATTCTAGGACTTGGATAGACTGACTTGTCCTCTTCCTGTCTCTGGATAGGATCATCTGTCAAATTCTAAGATGAGGTGGCTTGATTTCTACATTAAAAAGAAGCCTGCATTGTGGTACTTAAGGACATTTCTCAGGGCACCAAGAGATTTTATGAAAAAATAAGGGGAGGTGGGATAACTCAGACAGTAGAATAATAATAGACAGTGAAGTCATGGTCACAATAATCTTAATAACATGATCTTTTATTTCTCCCTTTTTAAAAAAGTTAATGTTTTTTTTTTCTCTTCCGTATAAATGCAAACCCATATACCTTAGAGAAAATTTGGGAATGTTTTAGTCTAGTATTTCTTCTAGGTACAGAAGTATTCTTCCTCTAGAGATTTATTGGATACATTTTGAATTAGTACTTGAAACATAAGTGCATATTTCCAAAGTAAACATTTCCAATTGCAAGATTACCATTAATAACCCTCTAGCATTTACTGCAGTTTATGGTTTATCAAACATTTTCACATATTACTTGCAGAGAAAGGTAATGTTATTCATTTTCAATTCAAATGAAGAAACGGAGATTGATTAGGTATCTAAGGGCCAAGACCAAAATCATGGCTTGTCAACACTAGTGGTCAATGTACATCTTTGATTGTATAGAATAACATGTGGGCATAAAGCCCCCAGAGTCTTTGCATTTGACTCATAATATTTTCATCATACTAAGCTCCTTTTATATTAATGTAAGAATACAGAAAAATAAGCTAAAGTGAGAAAAGCATAGCCATTATGCTTTACTGAAGTGTTAAAGAGAACTAGCTATAAAAGCCAATAGGACATGGTAGAGGCATGAAAATAGAAATATCCAAGCATCCTATTACATTCATTAATTCCTTCATTTAATCATTCAATACTTATGCTCTCTTTGCCAGTTATTAGTCTACTAGGTTCCAAGATATCCTCAGAAACAAAATAGACATGATTCCAGATCTCACTGAGTGTTTAGTCATTAATTATATGGGTATGTGGTTATAAACTAACACAAAAGCAAGGGAGGTAAATCAGTGGAGACCTTTGAAAGTGGGGAACAGAGGCACATGATATAGTCAAAACTATCAGGGAGGCTTCCCTGAGGAAGTGACCTTGGATATGGTGTGAAACATAAACTGGAAATTGTAAGCTGAGGGCTGGAGGTGTTTGTGTATTCCCGGCAGAGGGGCACACATGAAGATGCTCAGAGTTAGCAGGAAGCAGGCTGCTTTGAAGAATTGAAAGAAAACCAGTGCATGAAGGACAGAGATTGAGTAACAGAGAAAGTTTGCTGAGGGAGGGAGAGCAGAAGACATAGAGGATCCTGCTGACTATACTGTATCTTTTGAGTCTTAGCCTAAAACCATAGAAAACTACCAAATGACTTAAACAGGTGGAACTGGCTTTTGGATTTTTCTACCCAGCTACCCCTTGTGGTCTGGAGCTTACATGGCAGTGGAAGGAAAGTGGAATTCTATAGACCCGGCTCCAGCTGCTTGTCCTGCCACCTCTGGGACTTTGGGGAAGCCATTTCCCTCTCTGAGACTCTGTTTTGTCCCAATTTGGCAGGGTGGAGAAACTAGGGAGAAGGTTGAGGGCTTTTAAGGCCCAAGGAGACAATAAAGAATAACCTATCTGTAATGTACTATGTGTATTATATACTATGTAATATATACTATTTTATATATTTTATGAGCACTGAATAATTTGTAAATATATAAGAAAGTCTCAACTACAAAAAAAAAAAAAAAGCAAAGATTGATCAAGTGTGTTCTTCAAAAGATCACTCTGAAGGTCTAGTTCTGGTAAGACAGAGTGCCTGCTATCAGACTAATGCTTTTGCACATGGCGATAAGAAATCGGGTTAGTCCTTATATCTTTTAAAAGAAATGTATTAAATAATAAGAACCCTCAAGACAACTCTAGATCCAAATGGCCTCATTGGTGAATTCTAAAATTTAAATAGATAAAAATTATCACTTTTAGACGGACCATTCCAGAAAAAAAGAGGAAACATTCTTTGTTTTATGAAGTCCCAAGAATTTATTTTTGTTTTTGTTTCCCTTGCCTCAGGAGACCTATCTAGAAAAATGTCACAGCTGATGTCAAAGGGATAACTGCCTGTGTTCTCTTCCAGGAGTTTTATGGTTTCAGGTCTGACATTTAGATCTTTAATCATTTTGAATGTATTTTTGTGTATGACGTTAGAAAGTGGTCCAGTTTCATTCTTTTGTCTGTAGCTGTCCTGTTTTCCCAGTACTATCTACTGAAGAAACTGTCTTTTCCCCATTGTATATTCTTATCGTCTTTGTCATAGATTAATTGACTACATAAGCATGGGTTTATTTCTGGCTCTCTGTTCTATTCTTATGGTCTGTGTGTCAGTTTTTGTGCAGTATCATACTGTTTTGATTACTACAGCTTTGTAGTAAATCTTGGAATCTGGAATTGCGATGCCTCCAGGTTTGTTCCTTTTTATCAAGATGGCTTTGCAGAGAACAAACTGATGGTTACCAGAAGTGGGGGAGGTGAGGTTTGGGCAAAATGAGTTTAGGGGCATGGGAGATACAGTTTCCAGTTATGGAATGAATAAATGATGGGAATAAAAGGTGTAGCATAGGGGATAGAGTCAGTGGTATTGTAATAGTGTTGTATGGTGACTGATGGTAACTACACTTATGATGAGCACAACATAATGTACGGAGAAACTCATATATAACATTGTCAATTATAGGCAAACAAAAAATTAGAGAATATATTTTGTTTATGAGGCCACTATAATCCCTGTATCAATATGCTCATTACAAGAAAAGTACAGACCAATACCTCTCAAGAACACAAGTTTAAAAAAACGTTAACAAAATGTAAGCAAATCAGATAGAGGCGTATATAAAAAGGACAATGCATCATGCCAAGTAAGGATTATCCCAGGAAGGCAAGGTTATTTTAATATTTTAAACACAATCAATCTAATAAATCATACTTACAGGGTAAAGGAGAAAAAGTATTATGATTCAGTCACTCCAGAAAAAGCATTTGACAAAATTCAATACCCATTTGTATAATAAGACCTATCAAAATCTAAGAATAAAAGAGATCTTCCTCAACCTGGTAAAGGGTATTCTAAAAATCTATAAGTTGCATCGTTTGTATTCTTAAATTTAATAATACCATCATAGCAAAGAGCCAGAAAACCTGAATGCTCTTCCCAGGGTCTGCCACTCAGTATTATGACACTGTTATGGATCACTCATCAAACCCCTTGGAAACTCTTTTGTTCATTAATGTGAGGACACTAATAATACTTAGCTTAAACTGTTCTTGACAGGCTCAGATAATTTCAGTATGCTGAAGTGCTTTAAATGTTATAGAGTGCTAAATAAGCTTGATGTGATGGTGACGATGACGGTGAACCCAGAGAATCAAAATTCTTTAACTTTCTCTAATCTGTACCTTGAAACCCTAGGGTAGGTTTCCCCCTAACTTCGTATTATCTCAAAGTAGTTCTATTACTTGGGGCCTAGAAAGCAGTTTAGATATTTAAAATCATTTACCTGTCCAGTATCTCCTTTTGAGTTACCTGACCTCTTGGTAGATAGCTCTTTTATCATCATCAAATGGAAGTTTCTGAACATGAAGGTCAATTTGATAACTGAGGTCACTTTAAACCTCTTGTGGAGGAGCTAATAAAAAGGAAATAAAATACTAGATTAAATCATTATTTGTTAATTTGTTGGTACATGTTAATTTTTTAGACTTTCTCTAACACCTCCCAGCAAGGGCAATTTATGGTCACTCTATCTCTTCTACAAAAGAAGTCACATTCTTCTTATTCTGAATAGGGAATGAGGGAAAGGGGGAAGGAGAGAGACATATCCTAAAGAGGTCTGCAAGATAAAGAAAGAGATCTTAGTGTTTTCTAATATTTCTCATTTCTTGTACCATCCTAATGGCAAAGCTCAAATAGTGTCCTTGGTGCTTGATAAAAGTTTAGAGGAAACTGGAAAGAACATGATATTTATGCAGAAATTAGCAAGGTCATTATTTTTAAAACTATTTCTATTATTGTAACATATAAATCTTAATGAGATTCCACCCCCAAGGGTTCAGGTACTTCTAAGTCAGATGTCAAAATGTAAGGAATTGTAATTCCATAACAATAATGAAACAGTAAGACTTTTTTTCACATTGCTCAAAGAGATTCACAAATCTTATGTTAATTCATTGATTGTCACAAGTCCTGCATTAGAATTCAAACATATTTCTCTGTTATAGTTTGGTTTCAGTCAAAGGAGGGTCTAGATCTGGGACTGCAATGATAAAACAGGTTTTTTAATAGGCACCTAAAATTGTAGGAAAAGTTCATGGTTCTTTGGACAAACTGTTGGTATCTGGAATAGGTAAAAAGCTTTGGGATTTGCAAGGATTTTTAGAAATCACTTCTTTACAATCTCTGATTGTAGACCTGAGAAATATTCACCTGCAAGTAGGACTCCAGGGGCTTGGTTCCAAGTCTTAGAAGAATATTGGGAGTTAGGTTGGGGCATAATATTCAGAGATAGTGTCATCTGGGGCGAAATAGTTAGGCCTGGGCTAACTCAGGGACTGGGCATGAGTTTGAAGGCAAGATGTTAGCCTTATCTAAGGAGATGAGAAGACAGATGATTGAATTAGGTATGTGATCTCAGAGAACCCAAGGCAAGATTGGCTTCATGTAAGTCAGAATGAGATCAATGGAGAGCTCCTTTTACTTCTCCTTTCTGATGAAGTCCCAGAGTCCACACTGGGAGTTTAGTATTCTAAAGGAAAAATTTGAAGCCTGGATGGAGGTCAGTGTCTAAGGAGTGGAAGTTAGAGTGAGACTGGAGAAGACTCTGGATGTTCTTTCCTTACCTGTACCCCATCTCAACCACCTGTACTTCTACTTAGCCTTTTCCCGCTAATTCCATTAATACCTCAAGGGTATTCCTTTGGAATAATACCTCTTTGGTAACAGTATGATCCCTTGAAATGCTCATATGTGGACTGATTTGTTGGATCAGAAGAATTGAACAAACCACTAATATGATCATGACTGTCACGATGGTGACTTCTCTAATCACAAGGACTGAATATTAGCTAGCGTCCCAGGCAGATCAGATCTTGTATTGTCACATATAAATATAGTCCAGCAACTAATAGCAGTATTCTTTCTTAAAGTTGAATTGCATCTATTAAAGCATAGTAAAGGAGATCTGAATTATAACTCAGCACCAATTCTTAGTCTATGGTTTTTCCATCCCAAATCTCTCACTCTAAAACTTCCCTAGAGGCTCTTTTCCTCTAAATACTGAAAATTTCCCTGGCAACCTTATGGAAACTTCTCTCCAGCTCAACTTACCCTTTTTCTACACCACAACCCCTTGCTTCTCCCTGGAAGAAAGACTGGAATTTTAGCTACTTACTACTGGCAATATTGAATCACTCTAGGATGACCAAAGGACACAAAAGTGTCACTTGCCCCCTAACTAATACACCAAACTGTTAGGTATGGTTTTCTGAGTACTTTTTTTTTTTCTCACAAAAATATTTTGCAAGAATTTCTAGATAATTAATATTCTCTGCCTTATTAACAACAAAATGAAAGTCAGGGACTCTGAGGAAGGTTCTAAATTTGAAATTGAGTGCATGGATATAGAATGAGAAATTAAATGTAGGTCTCAATTTGAATTATTGGAAGGTTACAACATGAATGATCCCATGAATCATGTCTAAACTCATCAAAACTAGGAGATGATATCAGTGGGTGATTCTATTCTCTGAATTTTCTAGTCTAATTCTTGTTAAACTGCTAAGAAAATCCATGACCTTTAACAACTCTTCAGTCCTCATTTTTATCATAAGTAAATGTAAGGAATTAAACTAGGTTAATCTCTGATTTTCTTGTAAACTATAAAAATTTATATAACCTAACAAGAGATGGGATAAATTCTTAGGATAGCTACTTTTTATGCATAGCATTTTCTGTATGAGTTTCCTATAACCTCATTCACCATTCATTGCTGTTTCCTTGACATCATCTTTCACTGAGATGAGTCTTTTAAACATTTTTGGGAATTATCATTAAATTACTTTAAGGTAATTAATTAAAATGAATGAATTGTATATACCTTTTTCCTATAAATGACAAAGAAATATGTATCCCTCTTTTCATGAATCTTGGTGGTATTCCTTTTAGTTGTATTATTTTTAGACATGTAGCCCTATTTTCATATTTATTTTCCATGAAAATCAGCCTCATATGACATGTAGGCTTTTAGTAACCTAATGCAATTCAAGTGCTTTGCATAAAACAAGGTTCTTTTTGATTTATTGTTTTCAATTTAAGGCTTAAAGTACTAATACAAAAGTAACATCTTCCAAGTAATTCTAGTTATTAGGGTCAGATGAAAAAGGAAAGGAAGTAGGTCGTTTTTTTGAATGAGAATTTGATGCTGCCTCTAGAGTAGGAAGCTTTAATTCCTAGGGGCTATTAACAGTAGATATTTGGAGTTTCATGTTTACAACTAAGAAAGTATATAGATACAAAATGATTTTGAGTTTTATCATTTACTAAGTATGTGATCTTAGAAAAATCATTGAAGCTCTCTAGGTGCAGTGTCTTCAGCTAGTAAAAGGTAAAAAATATGAGTTAACTTTAGTGGATAATTTAAGTCTAGAGCTAATACATATAAGGTATTAGAACCTAGGAAGTGTTGAATGCCTAATAATTCTGTTTCTTTAAAGGATTTTCTTATGAGTTGTTAAGAATAAGTAAAGATTGAGTGATTCTCAGAAATAGAGGTGACAAATGAAGTCCCTGTAAGGTGATGTGGGCGTCATTTCTATTGGATCATCAGTGTTTTAATTACATCTATGTTTTCTTCTGAAGCTGCAGATAAAGAAAACTGAATTAATGTAGGCATAATTTATTCTTCTATAAACTAAGTGGCTTAAACGGTGTTCAGTTGGCATGAATTGCCTTACTCTATAAAAATTGATGCATGAAGTAGGTCCAATTATCCAAACTGATGTACATTTACTATTTTATGGCCTAGTTAAAAAAGCTAATTTGCTACATATAGAGGAAAGGGTGTTTGAATTTGCTGAGGTAAAGGAGGGAGCACATGCTTAGAAGTTAGTGAACTTGAGTTATTCTCCCATCTTCTTTATTCATTCTTTGATTTATTTAAGGGCCTCCCATGTTCAAAGTATATGATAAAGTGCTGTTAGAGTGTTTACGGTATAATGTGAAGCCTGGCACAGAATACGTGGTCATTCAATGTTTGGTTAATAAGGTCATAAGGAAGAGGTATAGAAGATTATAAAGGAAAAGGAAATATGATTCTTAGAAAGTGCTCAGGTAGTTCAAAGGAACGAGAGAGCAGATCTTGCTGTTGTGATCAAGAAGGCTTATTAAGGAGGTGGTATCGAGGAACACATTAAGGTATGAGTAGGATTCAAATGGGAGGGAAGAGACACTGGATTCTAGAGGAGAAGATCTAAAAAGGCTTGCCTGCAAGGTCATTGTGTAGTCAATGAGCAGAGTTATGTAGACCTGTACTAGTTACAAGTGGATGGGCCTGACCCATTACTCAGTTCCTCTGTTGCTGCATCTGGAGCCCTATGGCTATAGGGGGAGGATCACTGTCACTGGAAGTTGCCATAGGACCTTTTACCCCAGATTCTTATTCTCTTATTCTCTTATTCTCTTATTCAAAGTTCTTTTCGTTTCAGATTTCAAACACTTGGCCCTTGCTGCAACCACCCTCTATCTAGAACATTGTAATGGCCTCACTATTTAACTGGTATTCCTACTCTTATCTTACTTTTTCCAACTTACTATCAACCTAGCAGCCAGAGTAATTCTTTTGAAATTAAAATTATAGCATGTCCATCTATTATTCAACCCTCCACTAGAGAAGATAATTTATCAGAATCTTACAAGACCCTACAGGGTCTGGCTCCCTATTACCCCTCAGACTGTTTAGATAATTTCACTTGAATGACCTCATATTCATTAAGACTAGTCATATCCATCAAGGCAGGTCATAGATTCTTGGTAAATTTCCTTGGTCTCTCCCTTTAGATTTTTATTAGTGTCCATGTGCTTATCAGTTGAACTTCTCAGGGAAGATGGAGCTTACCATTGGCATGCAGTTGTACTTTGTCAGTCTCCAGTAGGGATTAGCTGAGTGGAAATGATGCTTTAGAGTAGGTGATGGTGAGGGTGGGGGAGCCTAAGTGTGTAGTTTGCTTTCAAAGACTCCATCATGCCTATGTCAAATTTTGTCATGCATTTAACTAGTCTGAATATGCTCACCTATATATCTATATGTATAGATATGTGTTATATTATAAAGCGAGAGTGCTCATGTGCACAAGCAGAGGGCAGGGGAGGGACAGAAGAAGGAGAGAGAGAGATTGAGCTCTGCTCAATCCTGAGATAATGACTTGAGCTGAAATTAAGACTCCTTTGCTTACCCTACTGAAGCACCCAGGTGCCCCACACTCAGCTATATTTGACCAGGTAAGAAAAAGAGGCATTATTAAAGAACTAATGAAAATACAAATACTGAGGCCAAGAAGAATGATCTTTATATGAGAACTTTTTCTTTTCTTTCTATAAAAGCAAAGCAGATCATTGCTTTTGACTCAAGACATACCCAGGGATCATTCTCACCCACTGAAATCATAACATAATATATTCAAGTATGAAGAAATATCAGAAATCAGATACCTCATAATTGAATGTATTAGGAATTCATGCCTCATTCATTGTCTCTGACTCACATGTCTTGACCAAAGGTAACATCTGGATCTTACATCTTTGACTTCCAGAGAAGTTTGTTCCGTTTTCACTATGACTGCTGGAAATCTTTGCCTCCTTCCTGGCATTCAAATGCAGCTCTTAATATTCATGTTGGAATCACTCTTAGTAATTTCTCCCTCATGCTCATGGCATATCTACTATAGAAATATGAGCTGATAGCCAAAGTAGAATCAGAAACAAATATGGGAGGGTTTTGTCTCTTTCCCTGAACCCCACCCCATCAGTATTGACCATAATGAAAATATTTTATCACAAACATCCCATCTATGTTACTGCCTTTCTTCTTTTCCTTTGTAGAGTAGCCGGGGTTGTATAGTAAGTAGAAGAGAGTCATACATACCTTGACTGGTGTTTTGTCTATGACATTTAGTATCTGGTAGTCTTGGAGCAGTTACTTCATGACCTTTTTTCACTGATAATATAGATAAAATTGTGTGTATCTTCAGGGCACATTGGGAGCATTTGGTAATATATTTTGAAAAGCCTAGAAATCCACAGGTTCTTGGAAAGTGTTGGTTTCCCTATTTACAACTTCTCAGTGAATGACAGTGTGATTGTTTGTTGTTTTTAAATATTTTATTTATTTATTCATGAGAGACACAAAGAGAGGCAGAGACATAGACAGAGGGAGAAGCAGGCTCCTCACAGGGAGCTTGCTGTGGGACTTAGTCCGAAGACCCCAGCATCATGACCTGAGACAAAGGCAGAAGCTCAACCACTGAACCACCGAGGTGCCCCATGGCAGTGTGATTCTTTACTATCACAATTTAGTTCAATATGATTTTTTAGAGAAGGGGAAGGTTAGGGTCTTAATTTCCCCTTATAAAGCATATTGGCTTATTTACTGAAGATTTTTTTCTGGCTGACATATATACTGTTTGATTTCTCTTTTAAACAATAAGCTTCTCTTTCTCTGGTTTGGACTATTGCTGGGAAAAGCATTAATCTTGCTCTAAAAGTGGGATACAGTATCATGAGTAGAGCAGGCTTTTTCACTCTCTCCACTAAAACCATGAACACAAATTAGAAAACTGATACATTTTTTAATGAATTTTGGCCAATTATTTTCCTAGGAAATTTTACATTTATGTATTTTGTTTCACTTGGGCCCATTCTCCAACCTGATAATTCCTTTTTTTTTTCCTCCCAGAAAACTATTCTTAAAGCTTAACATAGAGTTTTCTCTTTAATCATTCCTGCAGCATTGTCTTCCAAATTAGAAAGTTTTCAATCTGGTTCAGTGATTCTTGCTGAAAAATTGTGAAAATTTCAGCAAAATCCTCTGACATTTTACCCAGAATATGTAAGATTATTATTATTAATTATTTATAGAGAACTTAGGGCTAGAAAGACTATGTTAGAACATTACTTTATAAGGAACACACAGCATAAAAATCCTAACCCCAAAGAACTTAACTCATAAAACACAATTCTAAATCGGTGTGAAATGATGTTATTGAATGACATTATAAGTTAAAAAATTACAGTAGTAACACTTGTACCAGTACTGTTATGTATGTGTTTAATTTATTTAATAAGAGAGGAGTAGGTAAGTTCTTAAATCTAAAAGTGGCTAAGGACTTGCAAATATATGCTAAGTAACAATTGTTTCTTATGGCTGAATAATCTGATTTTTTAAATATAAAACTTAAAATTCAGTCAAAGGTATTTTCCTTGAAAATGAATCTGGAACTGGGACGCCTGGGTGGCTCAGCAGTTGAGCGTCTGCTTTCAGCTCAGGGCATGATCCTGAGATCTGGGACCAAGTTCCACATTAGGCTCCCTGCAAGGAGCCTGCTTCTCCCTCTGCCTGTGTCTCTACCTCTCTCTCTGTGCCTCTCATGAATAAATAAATAAATCTAAAAAAGAAAAGAAAAGAAATCTGGAACTTAGCAGAAATGCATGACTGAGAGGATGGAGGATGTTGATAAAGTGTGCTATATGCTGTACTATCAGCACATTTATTCACTTAGTAAATACTTATCACTACTATGTATAAAGTACTACACTAGACATTGTGGTTAAAAATAGTGACCAATATGTCCCTGTTTTCAGGAAACTTATAAATAAGTGGAGATTGTGTGTGTGTGTGTGTGTGTGTGTACACAAACAGAGTGTAGTAATTTGGAGTAGATACTATAGTAGAAGTCTTTTTAGGCTAGAAACAAACGCACAAAGAAAACAGAGAAATCCATTTCGGTTGACCCTCAGTAGGCCAGACTTGCATGAAAGATAATAATTAAGATAAACTAATGCCAATTATTAAATGGATAAAAAATCAGGAACATAGATAAAGATATTATATAGCTTGAGATAACCCTTAACCCATAAGATTATATTTTAATAACTCAGAAAATTTTTAGGATAACTCCATCTGGGTGAAATTTCAGGTCCCCAGTATTTCTCAGCTTCAATTCAATGAGAGGTAAAAGTTCTCAATTAGGGTATCTATAAATTCCTTAGGATAGTGGGTCATACTATATGTGTATGAGCTCAAGTACATTTTTGTGGGTCATAGGCCATAGCTTGCATTAGAGTCCAAAAAGGTTTGTGATAAAAGTTTAAAAAATTCTTGGATTTTTTTAGAGAATTTGGTTACCCCTTAAGAACACATGTTCTGGAGTACAGAGTACACGGAATTTTAGTAATTGATAAATGTTCTACTAAGCAAAGGTATCTACTATTCCTAAACTGTTTTCTTTAAATCCCTAAAGGTAACACAATTAAGACATTTTTATTTTAATATTTTGACTTTTATACCTTTGGTTAAAACTAACAATACAAACTCATAGCCTTATTTACTTCTCAGCAAATGTAGGATTACCAACTATTTTTCTTTTGATGGTTCAAGACTTAGGAAAACAGTCTTTCTGTACTTCAACCTTGAGAATAGTCTCATTGTATTATACTAACAAATTAATTCCTATAATACATTGACTTATGGTTGGATGTTACAAGTTTACTATTTTTTCCTCTGCTTTGTATAATTGAAATTAAATTAAAATTTTTACTAAATCTTTTTATAAAGTTATGGAAGATGTTTTATAGTTGTGTTAATGTGCATTTTTATAATTAAAGCTTAAGCACATGACATGAAGCAATCAGAGGATAGTTACTAATCTTGTGAGAAATGTTATTTAAACTACAATACATCTGGATTTATTAAAACAAACATTGGGTTTCATTAATGTCCTATTAACTTGGTTTACCACTTTAAAATGACAATGGTATTTTATATTGCAGCAGTGTTTCGAAACAAATGATAATTTTCTTCAGCTTCTATGATTCAATGTAGCAAAACATGTGATGAAAAACTTGCAAATATAGCTTTTTTTTTCCTTTTTAAATTTTGTCTGAATCAGGTGACCTGGCCAATCTAAGTGGGACTCAGCATGGCGCAGCAAAACAATATAGGCTTAGAAGATCTTATCCTGCCATTTACTGGCTATGTGGCATTGGAGAGTTCACTTACCTCTCTGAGAATCAGATTCTTTTTTTTTTTTTTTTTTTTTTTTTTAATTTATTATTTATGATAGTCACAGAGAGAGAGAGAGGCAGAGACATAGGCAGAGGGAGAAGCAGGCTCCATGCACCGGGAGCCCGACGTGGGATTCGATCCCGGGTCTCCAGGATCGTGCCCTGGGCCAAAGGCAGGCGCCAAACCGCTGCGCCACCCAGGGATCCCAGAATCAGATTCTTAATGTATAAAAATAACACTGGGACTGTTAGGATGATTATTAACAATGCACATAAAGTATTCTAGTGTTTTGCACACATTGGTGATTAGTAATATTAATTGTCATGTCAAAAGAAACAAATTCAGATGATGAAAAATAGTATAATGCCATCTACTGAAAAGTTCATGGCAAGTCATTTATTTTTCTCATAACTTTGGTTTTGTCATTTACAGAATGAAATTGTTAGAGTATCATCCCATCCAACTCTAATTTCCTTGCTTTCAGGAAAACCAATTGAGTATGTGTCTGTATCAGAAGTAACTATTCACTTACTTTAGTTCAGTGATTTGGGCCAATGGAGTAAATCCAGTAAGAGACTACAAAGTTACATGGTTCTCATGGTTAAAATAGATGGAACGAACAACGTTAGGTATCATTATTACCTAACTAAATCTGCTTTAAAAAATAGTTTAGAGACGTCTTAATCCAGTTTCCTAATATAGCTCTTAGAGAAAAAATACCATTTCATCACTGTGCCACTTTCTAAAAACATGTTTTTAGCATTTAAGCTGTTGAATGTCTCACAATATAACTTGAGAATGTTCTCTTGATAAAATATGATCATTATTTTATGTCAGAAGCCGCATGAGAGAAATAAGTCTTACTTTTAAGCAACTGTACAGTATTAGATATGTTTGATTTTTGCCATTATTCTTTATTCTGTCCAGAACAACATATTACTCGAGGTTGCTTTATTTAGCATGAGTCCCTGAAGGAAATGAATCATGCCTCATTTAATGTTTCCGTGTATAGGTAGGTGAGTAGCAATCTTATCAAGTCAACTTGACAATGTGGTGTTTCTTGTCTCAAGATACTCCAGAGTGAAGAGAAATCTATAAATAAAGTAGAGAAATGGAGATCAAAATTGTGCAGTCATTTTAATCAATGTGATTGACAGAAACAAAAATTTGTTAATGATTGGTAACTAATTTGGTTACTGAATTTGTTATTACCAGGTGAAATAACATTACATTTCATGAGCAAAAGTTTTTTCTGTGTTATAATTTTGATTTAATTATTTTTGTTTTTATAGTTTCATTTCAAACTTTCGTTGCGAGTAATTTTATCAAATTAATGATGTAAATGAGAATAACTATGAAAAAGTAAAGAATGACTAAATATAAAGTGAATCTGTGTTGAGGGGAATCTTGGGGAAAAAACTAAGGAATCAGTAAGTGAGAATTTATTATGAGAATTTATTATTTTAGTCTATAGTGATTTATTTTTTGATTTAAAGAAGTGAGCTAAATATTTCAAGAGGAGAAGGATTTTCATTTGAGGAAAGTGTTAATTTAGGTGTTTGATACATTATTAAGAAAAACTGAACTGAACTTATTTTACATTATTAATGTAATGCATACCTAGGGTTTTGACTTAAATAAACCTACAGGTCTGATAAAAGAAAAAAATCAGAATCTTGGCCAAATTCATAGGGTAATGCTCTCTGTCCTTTTCTCTTCTCTTTTTGTATTGTAGTCATTTCTCTTGGACTTCCCTTCCTCCTTACTCCAATCTCAATTTACTAATATTTAGGCTCTCTGCAGGCTGTCGTCCAGGAACACTCATTTATTCCTCCTGGGAATTCTTTTGTCCTTTCACTGTGTTAATCCTTTTTTATTTTTATTTTTTTTGGATCTGACGTCTTTTCTTTTTTGGTTTGCTCTCTTGATTTAGTGACTCACTACCCTCATAATTTTCTAAGACATAGTGCTTTGATGTTAAATGCATGATTGCTCTTTTGGCTGGGTATACAATTCTGGATTAAAAAAAATTACCTATAATTTTAATGGCATTGCTCCACTGATTTCTACTTCAAATGTTGCAATGGAAAAAGACTGAGAGTGTTCGAATAGAAAATCTTTTGTGTGTGATAGAATTTTTTTCTTTCTGGAAATTTTGAATGCCTCTTTATTCTTAGTGTTATGAAATAGCAATATGATATTACTTAGTTTGGGTGTATTTTTGGTTTTATCCACTTTATTGTCTTCAGTGGGCTGTTTTCATCTGGGAACTAATGTGTTTTAGTTTTCAGAAAGTCTCAAGTTATTTCTTTATCTCCATTTTCTATCTTCTTTCTTTCAAATCTGTTAATTAGTCTGATGTCTATAGCTCTTTTGGATATACATTCTTTTATTTATCCACAATCTGTTCTCTTTTATCTCTTATTTTTTTTTAATCTTTTCACCTTTTTGTTGTCTGTCTGTGGGAGATTTTCCCAATTGTATGGTATCTTCTAACCCTTCTGTGGATTCAAGTAACAATGCCAACAGGAGATTTCACCATCATATATTTTTTAAAGATTTATTTATTTGACAGAGCAGAAGTAGGCAGAGTGGCAGACAGAGGGAAAGGGAGAAGCAGACTTGATGCTGAGCAGAGAGCACAATGCAGGGCTCAATTCCAGGCCACTGGAATCATGTCCTGAGCCAAAGGCAGACGTTTAATCTACTGAGCCATGCAGGTGCCTCTCACCACCATATTTTTAATTTCCTAGAATTTTTGTTTGTTTGTTTTTAAGAAGCTAACATAATATTCTGCTCTTGCTTTATAAACATAAAACATACTTTCATGTTTTACCTCTCTGGGAACATATACGAAATTTTTTAATATTTTCTGCCCTTAATTGATTTTTCTTTTCCCACCTCTTGTTTATCAGTCATTATCTTCCATATAAAAGCTAATACTCAAAGGGTTGGGTATTCTCAGTTATATATTCCCATTCGAGATAGAAGCACAAAAGACCTAATTGGATGTTCTCTACATGAGGAAATCCATGGATTGGTGATCCTCACAATTGTATGAAAGTATTGAGATTCTCTACTATATTGGGAAGATGCCAAAAGTCTGCACCTGAAATTTCCTTTCTTTCAAGTGGATTAATTTTATTGGAAAGAAACTGCAAAATCTTAACCGTGTATCATAAGCTGAATTCTCAGCCTTTTGAAAGCCAACAAAGGGGGTACCTGGCTAGCTAACTCAGTAGAGTGTGAGACTCTTGAGTTCAGGTGGTGAGTTCAAGCCCCATTTCGGGCAAGGAGCCTACTTAAAAAATAATAATAATAAAAAATAAAATGAAAGCCAAATATAGAAAAATTTCAAAATCCAATATACAGAGTATCACTTTCTTCTCCACTGTTCTCATCTGTGTCAGGTATACCCAAATCCAGACAGTTTCTGGTTCAATGCCTCCAGAGAATAGGCAAGCTCCTAACTTCATGGGCTTAGGAAGGATTCTGGAGGATTAATATCTGCCCCTTTAAATACCCCCACTTTTAGAGTCACTCAGTGCTTCCAATTCCTGAAATTCTATGGGTTTTATGGTATGCATCAGTTTTTGTAGTTGTCTTTTGATCTTTGTCATTTAGGTTTCAGATTTTTTTTTTTGTCAGCTAAGTTTATACTACTCCTTTCCATCTTCTAAAATTTTAAGACTCATTATTCTTCTTCCTCTAGCCTGTGGTTTAAGTTTTGTTATTGATCTATTTATTTTTTTTACTATTACTTTAGTGCAATTTCAAAAAGAGCAGAGATAAGCAAGAATATTGAATCTGCCATGTTTGACTCAAATCTTCATTCTTTATAAATTTAATTTCTATTTTTTGTTAGTATTCATTTTTTAAGTTTTTATTTAAATTTCAATTAGTTAATATCCAATGTAATACTAATTTCAGCTATATAACTTTGTGATTCAGCACTTCCATACAATGCTTGGTACTCATCACAAATGCATTCCTTAATCTCCATTACCTATTTAACCCATCCCCCCACCACCTCCCCTCTAGTAATCATCATTTTGTTCTCTATAGTTAGGAGGCTGTTTCTTGTCTTGCCTCTCTCTCCTTCTCTCTCTTTTCCCTCTTAGCTCATTTGTTTGTTAAATTCCACAAATGAGTGCAATCATAGGGGATTTGTCTTTGACTGACTTACTTTCTTAGCATAATACACTCTAGCTCCATCCATGTCATTGCAAATGGCAAGATTTCATTCTTTTTTTATGGCCGAGTAATAGTCCATTGTATGTATCTGCCACATCTTCTTTATCCGTTCATTAGTCAGTGGACATTTGGGTGGTTTCCATAATTTGGCTATTGTAGATAATTCTGCTATAAACATTGGGGCTTCTCAATTGTTAATCCATATACGAATGGCATGGGGATCTTGTTAAAAATATATATCCTTACTTAGTAGGACGTTGGTGGGAACTGGGATATTGCATTTCTAACAAGCTCCTAGGCCATGACATGCTGTTTCTCCACGGAGCACAGTTTGATTAGCAAGACTGTAAAACATTTTTTCACAATCTTATCTCATTCTGGAAGCATATCAGAAACACTGCCAGGGTTTCCATATAGCTTTCCTTTTTAGCAAGGTTGGAATTTTCATGGGTCAAATGATAGCCCCCGCATTTAAGATATCTAGGAAGAATTGTTTCAAACTTGGGCAAGACCTAGTGGTGGCAGTAAGTTTAATTGTGCGTGTGTTACCCATGTAGGTTTTTTTTTTTTTTTTAATTCAAATACATTCTGACATCTGGGAAAACACACTCTGTGGTGTTTGACCTCAAAACTATACACTCGGTTAAAAAATAAAGTTTCATCTCTTGCTTTGTACTCCTTTGACTATAGTGTGATATCTCAAACTTAACTGTTTTAGCTGTTACAAAATATGCCATTTATACAAAGGGAAAAAAGACAATATAAAAATAGTGCTAGGTTGCTAAAGTTATAAATACACAGTGATTAAAATGATTTTATAGATTCTTCATGAGAATTCATTATTAAAGATATATTGAATTACTTCTATGATTGAGGCCCCCTAAGACTGAGGGGGTTCAAAGATGAGAAAGATACATCCCTCAAAGTACCAACAATTGCAGAATGAGATGTGTACCAGGAAATAATTTTTTAGAAGGTTATGGGAGGGTTGTCAACAATGCCTAAAAAAGTCCAGGGAAGTTATACAAAGGGAGTGGCATTTGGGCTGGACTTTGACATTTGAGTATGATTTGGGCCAATGGCAATGTAGGAATAAAGATACAGACAAGGTAAAATACAATAATGAATAAGAAGTACTAGTGTAATTACACATAAGTGGGCTGAAATGGAGAAGGAATACTAAGGGCTGTTGGCTGTTTGGGGCCAGGTTATTGAAAAACTTCATGTGGCAGCATTCAAAGAGTTGGACTTTATTTGCCAGGCTGTTGGGAACAAAAGAAGACTTTAAAGCAGAGAGAGTATATGATCTGAATTTTACTTTTAAAAGATCACTCTCACACTGCACCTTGGTTAAAAAAAAATTCTGACAGTGATAGAAAGGATGGGTTGGAGTGGTCCCACAGGGCTGACTTCACTGATCCAACATAGAACTTCTTCCTACTGAGCGCAAATATGCTTAGAACCTTTCTCAAGATAGCACTCTGGACTTCCATTACCAATCAATTGAAGCTGGCAGAGGGGACAGAAACAATTTGCCATTCTAGAATAGGAAACAGGGGAGACACACTGGGAGATTATAATGAGAGTAGGGATGTAACTAGGGCATGAAATAGCTATTAATAGTGAAATGATATTATATAAGAAGACATGGATTCTAGAGGCCTCTAGGTAATAGGTTTGGCAGTGTTTGGTGGCTACTTTAAGTGGTGCTTGCGGACAAGAATCCTGGACTATTGCTTTCATGAGAGAGGAAGACTAGAATTACGTATTTGGTTACCTAGTAAATAGGATGATATTTGAAGAAACAAGCTAACAATGGTAAGTACAGTGAGGAAAGAGAAGACTAGAGATAAAACCTGGAAAAATATAGAATTTGGAAGTAGAAGCAGGAATAGAAGTTAAAAAAGAAGGAACAGAGAGATAGTAAGTGTACTTGCATTGATAGATCCCAGCTGAGAAAATTATTTAAGAAGGAATGAATGGTCAAACAATGTCAAATGACCAGATGATTGAGGAGGATTCTGGCTCAACAAATGCTATTGACAAAAATTGAAGACCTTCATAGTATCAAAATCAAATACTGGGATGGTTCTAAAAGAATGTTCTTCAACATGAAGGTCTATAATTCAAGCAGTCCTACCTATGTAGAAGATTTTGAGTAGGATTCAGTTTTGTTTATTATTTGAACTAAAATAAAAGCAGCAATAAAAATGGTCTCAAAATCTAGTAAGAAATTAAAGGACTGACTGAATTGTATGAAGTTATCATATTCATTTCTAAATTTGAAGTTTTACATAAAATTTTGCAAGGGATACTGCACCCCTACGCTTATTGCATAATTATTTACGGTAGCCAAACTATGGAAGCAGCCCAAGTGTCTTTTGATAGATGCATGAATAAAGAAGATATGGTGTGTATGTGTATATACTCATACACACGTACACAATGGAATATTATTCAGTGATAAAAATGAAATCTTGCTATGTGCGACAATATGAATAGAGTTAGAGAATATAATGCTAAGTGAAATAAGTCAGAGAAAGACATATCATATGATCTTGCTCATATATGGAGTATAAGAAATTAAATAAACAAGCAAAGGTTAAAAAAAAAAGACCAAGAAACAGCCACTTAATTATAGAAAAGAAACTGATGTTTACCGCCGGGGGCGGGGGGGGGGCGGGGTAGGTGGGAGGATGGAGGAAATAGGGGACGGGGACTAAAGTGGTAAGTGTACCACAATGAAAAAAAAATTAAAAATGAGAAAAAAAAGACTGGAAAGACGTCTTTTATATAGTTCCATATTATTAACAGAGGCCAAGCAAGTTGAGGTAAAGTTATTGAAATTATTGTAATTTAGAGTAATTTAGGTTTTGCTAGAAATATTTACCCCAAAGTTTTGTTGTTACTAAGTATTGTAGTAATACACAACATTTTAGAGCTGAATATATTAACTATGTCCAAAATACATGTGTGAAATAGCCAAGCATTTTCAGATTTTGCTTCATCAGACTTTACACCATTTTATTTTATTGCTGATTAAAGATTAAACTAGTGATTAATTGTCTCTGAAACTTCATCTCTGTTAAATTTTGATTTGAGTCTGATGGCTGCTTTTTTCACTTTCTCAATTTGTTATTGGATTTTTAAAAAATCTATGAACAGCTTTTTCAAGCATATAAAACTTGCTAAGAGAGACTTTTCATGAAAAAAGTGTTTAATCCCAGAAATAATTTTGTCTGCTTTCCCTGAGTAGTCAGGAGAGATTACTTGCTGTGTGTTTGTGCTATATAAATCCAACTTAGACATATAATTGAAACAAAAGATGTTACTGCTTCTAGGTTTTAAATGACAGACACAAAGAGATTCGTTGTTTCATAACATAATATAAATTGATCTTTGAATTTCATGGTGAGTTTGATTCCTTTAATGTGATGTGGCAATGCACAAAAGAAGCTGATGAGACGTCTTTAGTCTGCTATTGGAAATAAACTATTTTGCTCTGTGCTTTAGATTGAAGTTTTTTAGACTATATTTTATTTTTAGTTTTTCTCAGGCATACTTCACTCAACTAGGAACTCCTGTTACATAGAAGAGAAGTAATAGTATCATCTGTCTTTAACTCTGAAGCCACTGTGGAACAGTTAAAACATTTAATGGAATATGCTTTTAAAACTCATGTTCTACTTTGAAACTTTTCTTTCAGCCACAAAGAAATTTAAAAAATATTTGCACTAAAAATAATTGTGATCTAGACTAGGCCTAAGCTTTCATTTAGATATTAGTTGTTAATTATAAAGAAAGTAGAAATTTGTTGAAGTTTGTTGAATTCAATGGAGATGCAGTTAGAATTCTATTCAAAGTGTTTTTGATATGGAAATGATTAGGGCCAAAGCAAAACACTTGTAGTTTTAATATCAGCTACTTTAAATTATAATAATAATGATAATAAAAAGAATATGGGCAGCCCTGGGTAGCTCAGCAGTTTAGCACCGCTTTCAGCCCAGGGCCTGGTCCTGGAGACCCGGGATGGGATCGAGCTCCACATCGGGCTCCCTGCATGGAGCCTGCTTCTCCCTCTCCCTCTGCCTGTGTCTCTGACTCTCTCTCTCTCTCTCTCTCTCTCTGTGTGTCTCTCATGAGTAAATAAATAAAATCTTAAAAAAAAAAAAAACAAAACAAAAATAACAACTAATATATCAATTGTAGTAGCACATTTCTTGAAGCCAGAGCCTCAGTAATATAAAATGTCTCAAAAATTAGGAAATATCTTTAATCAAACAGTGAATTTAGTATAATTAATAAGTTTCATACGATTTATTGTACCACTGACTCAGGAGTTACTTATGGTGTAGAATTATTAAGACCAGAATATCTTTAAGTATCACAATCCTTATTCTTGATTTTCTATTCCATACCAACTTTAAATGCTGCCCATGATAACTATGTGGAGCACAAGATATTACACAAACAAATGCAAAAATGATATATTTCTGTTTTTAATTTGTTGTAGTCTAAATGGATACATCGACATTTTCCCTTTTCATGCATATTGGTAATATCCAATTATATTACAATAGCATGTGAAAGAGATATAGGATTCCCCGATCATAATAACTAAATATACTTGTAAGAAAGTGTTATTTATATATCTGGGGTACAAGCTCTTCTAGGTATTAAAACTGAGCATACAATATTACATATCTACATAAATTATATTTTATACCTCCAGAGTCTAAAAAATGCTACCAGTAAATATTTCTGAAATTTGTTGAGGACTTTTGAAAATTATTTACAGATTTATTTCATATTATAGTTTTTGTCTTTTGTACTACTAAGTTGGTTCACAGCAATTTTGCCATTAATGCAGGCAAAAAGAAAAGATGATGAAAAAGTTTTAAGAAAAATTAAAAATCTTGAGTTCTTTTTTATTCTTTTGATGTTTAAATTGCTTCTTTTAAATACAGAAAAGTTATATGATATAATGAGAATAAAATAGGTCTGATTATTTTGAGTCCTAAAATTTCAATCCCTGTGTTGTTGGAAGAAAAGCTTACTTTGGTTTCAGTGTGAAGTGGTAAAAGAAAAAATATAAAAACACTTAAAATGAATCTTCTCCCGTTTCCGAACATATAATTGAGTTTTCTTGTAATATCAAGTAAGAAAGGTAGAAAAGAAATTTCAACACTTTTATAAACTCTTGAAAAATGTGGTTAATAACAAAAGTGCTAACCTACTCTTAAGCTATGCAGTAAAAAGTTTACATGGAAGGAAACATAGCTGAAGTAGGAAGAGATGGAAATTTTTTGTTGTATTTTGTAGGATCCCACATATTTGTAATGTGTTACTCATATAAGAAATAAACTCTCTTCTATAAGTATAAACTATAAGAAATAAGTTTTCTGTAGTGTTAGCTATTTAGCTTTATTTTAGACCTGGATTTTCAGTGCTGGTATGCTTAGTAGGCATTCCAAGGGGATCCTTTTCTAAGAATTAAAGATATCAAGAAATGACTGAGGCAATGTATATGGTATGAAATCATGTTTACTAGGGAGATGAAATAATACAGTCTCTATGTATCTTCATTCCTGAAAGGAAAACAAAAGTGAATGGTGGGTCATAAGTAAAAATTCAGAGTTGTGTTTGATATTCGTAATCAAACTTTTGGCTTCCAGGAACTGGCCACTTACAGCAAAAGATGTGCTTTTTTGGGGGAAGAAAAGAAATGTTAATTTTTTTCAGTTTCTATTTTGATTCTGTGTTTACCCACAGAAACTGGCTGAATTGATTTCAAGTTAAATACAATTTTTTAAAAAATCATCTTTTTTATTTCTATATGATTGAGGGAGTTTGGCAGTATTTTTTGTAAGATCGGTTTGGTTTTTAAGTTAAAAATGTGGGTTACTATCTAATTTCAGGAGACTATACTACTGAATCAGGCCATCAAAAACGTGAAATTAGATAAATATTTTGGTTTAAAAAATAAGTCATTGAATCTTAATACAAGCTTACAATAGGAGTTTTAAAAAGAACTCTTGCCAATAAAATGCTAGGAGAGTTACTTTCTATTCAGAATCTTCAGATATAAGTTCTATCACCAACTTACTATTTAGCTTCAAACTATACAGCTTATGGTATATATATATATAGTGTCTATTTTGAAATGAAATAAAATTCAGCAAAATTATTTGAAGTCATTTATTACTTTTAAAACACAGAGTATTCCATGATTAGGTGTGAGATTATCAGTTTTCTTGGCAACCCACTGCATATCTATCAAAGAGATGTTTTGACTCCTTTTCTGAAACATTCAGCCCTTCCCTCAGTCTTCTGTTCTCTTGCTTATCTCTCTTCTTGAGCATTCTCCTGCCCTCCAGCCCTGCTCTGGAGGAAGAGTAACCAGTTCGATTGGTAAGATGATGGGCATTAATTGGCCCTGTTTTATTAGTGGATAGGACTAGTATGTCTAAAAAATTGAGACTGAAGATCAGACCCATAAGGAGATGTTTCTTTTCACTTCTGACCTTTTAAATTAAGCAACCTGGCCATCTTTTTTTTTGAGAGGAGTATACAGGAATCCTTGGGCCTAATCCATGTTCTCCAATCCAGTGTTATTTTTTACCTTGGACTGGGTACCGAAGCAGCATGCTAGGGATGTCTTGACATATGTTATCGGTAAAGCAATGAACTTCTTCCTATTAGGTAAATTTTCCTTATATTTTTGATGTCTTAGATGGTAAATGGTAGGACTTAGGGACCAACAGCCCACCAGCAACACTTAAGACTAATCAATGTAAGTGTTCTTCTTTCTAGGCTCTGAGACCCAAGGCACATTTTTGAGACATTGTGTACGGTGTTAGAAATGAAGAAAGAACCCTCTATATTTTTTCTATTCTTGATTAGTTCAAATACCGTTTACATGATATAAGGCAAAGAGATTAGGAATTAGCCTCTTCCCAGTCATAGAGTCAGACCAGTGGCACAACCCTCTCAGAGAACATGGCCTCACCCAAGCAGAGGTGATTATAGAACTGAGTGAGTGACCACATGGAGCATAATTGGCAGCCTGCCTGATACAGGAGCTCGCTTGGTGGTTCCCCTTGGAAACAATCCAGCTGGCAGACCTGTTCAACTGTGGAGGCTAGCCAGTGGCATTTCTCTGACCTCAGAACAGTGACCTTGTCCAACTAAAGACCCTCATAGCAAGACTTGTATGCCCATAGATGCTACCAACTAACCTGTCTAGTACCCCAAACTGATCTGACTGGTGATGGTCTGTTCCTGTTGAAGTGAACCTGTAAAGTCTGTAAGAGGGAAATACTTACTCAAATGTACAAATGCCAATTAAGGAATCAAGGATCCTGGAGAGTCAGTTAGTCATGATGCCACCAAAGAAAACTCAGAAAGCCCTAATAACTGATCCAAAATAAAAAAGGCCTATATGAATTGTGTCTTAAAGAAGTTCAGTAAACTCCAAAAAGACACAACTAAATGACATTAAGAAAACTGTGCATGAACAAAATGAGAACTTCAACAAAGATACCATCAACAGACACACAGAAATCCTAAAAATTCTTCAGGATCCTGAAGAGTTCAGTAAAGAGCTTCAACAGCAGACTTAACAAAGCAGAAGAATCAGTGAACTGAAAGAGAGGTCATTTGAAATTATCTGGTCAGTGGAGCAAAAATAGAAAAAGAATAAAAAAGGAGTGAAGAGAGCCTATGGGATTTATGAGAGAGCAGCAAGACACAGAAACTGTTTCTATAGGCTAACAACAAAATACCTGGAAGAGAAATAAAGCAATCTTCTTCAGAATGTGATCAGAAGAAAATTTAAACAAGGAAGTGAAAGAGCTGTACAAAGGATCTACAGGATTTTGATGAAAGAAATTGAAGAAGACACAAACAAATGGAAAAGGTACACTATGTTTATGGATCAGAAGGATTAATATTGTTAAATTGTCCACACTACCCAAGACATCTGTCATGTTAGTGTAGTCTTTATCTAGATTTTAATGGCATTATTCTCACCAATAGAAAAAGCAATCTTAAGATTCATATGGGACCACAAACCATCCCCACTTCCCATACATCCAAAGAAATTCTAAGAACAGTTAGAAGCATCACGTGTCCTGATATCAAACTATATTACAAAGCTATAGTAATCAAAACCAGTATGGTACTGGCATAAAAACACACACATAGACCAATGAAATAGCACTGAGAACCAAGAAATAAACCCTTGCATATATGGTCAACTAATATTTGACAAGAGAGTGAAGGATACTCAATGGGAAAAGATAGTCTTCAATAAATGGTTTTTATTTATTCACACAGAATATTCACATGCAAAACAATGAAACTGGACTCCTATCTTATAACACTCATGAAAATTAACTTGGAGTGGATTAGAGACTTAAATTTAAGGCCTGAGACCATAAAACTCCTTGGAGAAAACATACAGAAAAAAGTTCCTTGGCATTGATGTTGGCAATGATTTCCTGGATATGACATCCAAACCACAAGTGACAAAAGCAAAAATAAAAACAAGTAGGATTACACTAACAAAAAGCTCTGCAAAGAGAAGAAACCATCAAAAAAACATAAAGGCAAACTATTGAACATGAGAATATATTTGCAAGCTGCATATTTGATAAGGATTAATATCTGAATATATAAGGAAATCCTAAAATTCAATAGCAAAAAAAAATGCAATTAAAAATGGGCAAAAGACCTAAATAGGCATTTTTTCAAAGATACTCAAATAGCCAACATAAAAAGGTATGCAATATCTCTAATCATCAGGAAAATACAGATCAGAACCATAGTGAGATATTACCTCCCACCTTTTAGAATGGCTGTTATAGAAAAAGACAAAAGATTACAGGATGTGGATCCTGTAATGATGAGGATATATGTGGAGATGGGAATGGGAATGTGGAGTAATGGGAATACTTATATAGTGTTGATGGGACTATAAATTAGTACAGCTACTATGGAAACAGTATGGAGGTTCCTCAAAAAACTAAAAATAGAACCACCATATGTGATCCAGCAGTTCTAATTCTGGGTATATATCTGAAGGAAATTATTATCTCAGAGGTACCTGCGCCCCATGTTTGTTGCAGCATTATTTACAGTAACCAAGACATGGAAACAACCTAAGTCTTCATCAACGAATGGATAAAGAAAAAAATTTTACATATATATAATATTATTTAGATAATAAAGATAATATTCTATTAGCTATATATTATATAGCAACATTATATATAACATATATAATATTCCAAATTTCCCAGTCATAAAAAAGATGTAAATCCTGTCATTTGCAACAACATGGATGAATCTTGAGAGCATTTCGTAAGTGAAATGAATCAGACAGAGAAAGGCAAATATTGTATGTATACTGTAAAAAATGGAACTTGTAGAAACAGAGCAGATTCGTGGTTGTCAGAGGTGGAGGGTGGGCAGGGTGGTGTGAGGGATATGGGTAAAGGTGGTCAAAGCATACCAACTTTTACTTATGAGATGTGTAAGTTCTGGCTATGTAATTTATAGAATGGGGACTACAGTTAACACTACTGTATTGTATATTCGAAAGTTGTTATAGAGTGGAATTTAACATTTCTTACCATACCCATACACACACACACACACACACACACACACACACAGAAATTGTAACTATATGAGATGATGAAAGTGTTAACTTTGTTATGATAATCATTCTGCAATATATATATCTATCAAATCATTATATTGTACTCCTTAAAGTTATACAATGTTACATGTCAATTATACCTCTATAAAGATGGAAAAAACAAAATTTGTGTTTTACTGCAAAAAATATAGACCGCCTACAAGTTAGTGAAAAGTAAAACATGAACTTATTTGAGAGACTTTATAAAAATGGAATAGCTAATTCCATTTTTCTTAAAATAGTAAGTCACGCCCTTTGTGATTTCAAGAGGTACATTGTGGAGATAGGTGACTTCTTTAAAAAGAGTGATTTCTCAAATAGTATCCTCAAGAGGTACTTGTATCTGCTTATCTCTTGGGAACAGACACTAATCTATGAGTATAAATCATCCCTTTCTCAAAGGATGTTACGGGAACCAGCAGCATTCTGACTTGTCATTTTCTTCAGGGTAAATTGATGTTTCAGGTGATAGAACTCTAAAGTGGTAGGTTCCATGATGTTCTTGCTACAAAAATCACAGGCTCCTCGAAGTTGAAAATGTTTACTTCTTGAGAGGTAGTCACTTGTACTTCCCATAAGTCTCTGGTACCTGAAAAACATGCAAGGAGAAATTTGTATTGTCCATTTTTGGAAGTAGCTTTCAGGAAAATGGAAGTCTAGATAGATACCATTTTAGCACTGCTGTGTGAACTTAGTGCATTTTTCTTCACCTAAAATGAAAAACTTGGCTATATCACTTCTTAGGTCACTTTATATTTAGGTTATTGTTAATATTCTCTGATTCTGAAAGTATTAATAAAATTATTCTTTATTTCTTCTTGTGAAAGTCATATTGATCCAAAACATGTTGTTCAATAACAAAAAAAACCTTTTGAGCTTGATGGGGCATTATTTAAGTGTAAGAATGTTGCTCTACTAAAAAAAAAATAAAATCTGTATATGCCTTATCAAAGGGAAGAAAGGAATAGTTGAAGAAATTCAAATAAAGGGAAATAAAAATAGGAAAATAATAAAGCCAGCGATAAAGTTAGTAGAAATTAATTAATTAATTAAATTAATATGGTCAGATATTATTGTCACTGGAAGGAACAAATTTGGCTCTAATCTTTCTAGCAGCCAAAGATATAGAAGAGAAACAGTAATCAAAAGATTTATTGAATAAAAACGTATGACTTTTCCTGAAGAAAAAAAAATTTCTCCTTCTCAAAGGGAATAGTGCTCATTGTGGTAGTTAACATCTTCAATATCTTAGAATTTTATAGGAGCTGAATATTAAAATTTCTTCAGTGGCTTAAGAAATCTTAAAATTTCTTCAGTGGCATCAAAGCACACATTGTGCCATTGAGCTAGACATGGTTTTTAAACACTGGCTGTAATGACATTGGGGTAGACAATTTTTGTTGTTTTGAGGGGCTGTTCTATGCATCATAGGATGTTTGGCAGCATCCCTGGCCTCTCTACCCACTAGATGCCAGTAGTGAGCCTTTACCACCCCAGTTATGACACCCAAACATGTCTCCAGACGTTGCCAAAATCCCCTGGGGAAGCAAATCACCCACAATTGGAAACCACTAAATAGCAGTAATTAACTGATTACCAGTTATTCAATTACAATTGTCAAATAATAAAGAAATGAGTTTGAGGCTTAAGAAATGCTTTTATTTTTGGAGGCAGTAAGACCTAAAGGATAAGGAGTATTTAGCTCCTCAGGATGAGGGATGTAGAGTATTCCAAATTGAGGGATAGTATGTACACCAGCTGTGAATTAAGAAGGCAGGTGTGACATGCCATTGCATTGATACCAGTGACCAAGATGACAAAATCGGATTCTTTTCAATATTGAACCGAGAAATGTTGAAAGTAGTGGTCTCCTAGCACTCTGCAAAACGGGGTCTAGATTTTTCATCTAGGAGCTTGCAATCTGGTAAAGAAGGCAAAAATAACACAAAATAAAAGTGGGCACTCATCAAAGGTAGTTTGGGAAGCACTTACTCTCGGTGCACGAGGATAACAACAAGAAGCTGATAGAGGCTGGAAGAGACTAGGAAGAGATGTGGTGGGAATTGTCACCAAAGGAGTGGTCTAATTGTAAGAACTAGAATAAGGGAGAAAGGAATAATCAGAAGGGAGAAAAATGGGTGGAGATACAAAGGAATTTGCGGAGTGGTCAAGGACATAACTAGTTTCATAGTCTTCTATTAGGGATTCGGAAAGTCTGGGCTCCCAAAGCCAGCCTAATCTGTTTCAGGGCCAGGAAAATTTTAGGAATGTCAACCATTCATTCATTCATTCATTTATTGAAATTCTTTTTAGAGAGGAAGCAAGGAGAAGGAGAGGGAGGGAGAGAGAGAATCTTAAGCAGGCTCCATGCCCAGCGTGGAGCAGACGTGGGATTGAATCTCACAGCCCTGAAATCCTGACCTGAGCCAAAACCAACAGTTGGATACTTAACTGACTCACCCACCCAGGACCCATGGAGCATCATCATTTTAGGAGCAAATAATTTGTTTCATCAATTTCAGAGCAGAGGAAAACTGGCATGAAGACGGTTATAGTGAGTGGGGCGGGGGGAAAGCTTCAGATTGGGGCAAGAACTATCCTAGTGATTTTGATAGGTTAGTGAACTAAATTAATCCATAAAAGACTTTTACTACCAGGGGATAAGATCCTAACACTGAGATATCTTCAAATGTTGAGTCCAGAGCCCTTGCTCTAATTACTTTTCTTCAACTGTTGGCTTGGAATTAAAGTGAGGTTGTATATTAACTTAGAATCAGGGTGACTCTCTTCACTTGATGAGGCCTAATTTTGTTTTCATTTTTGTTTTTTCTTTTAAAAAAACTATAAGCAATGAAGCAAACTCTTAAAATCAAAAAGATGTAGAGACTAGCTAGTGACTCAAAGGGGCAAAAGGGTTATTTTTCTTCCCCTACACAGAAATAGGTGATAGAAGTACTGGCAGGGAGGTGAGTTTGAGTGATTTGATGGGCAAGAGGAAGACATTGATGTTTTTTGGCTGTAAAAGATGAACAGATTATCTTGAGGAGGTAACCTGGTAATAGAGAGAGAGAGAGAGAAGAGAGAATGTGGATGGAACAAACTGCTAGTAGGCGCTTGAAAGAATAAGTTGTTTATTTATGGGTGCCAGGATTACTAGAAGCCTTGAAAATAGAAATTGGAAGAGGTGTGAATTGCTGCGTCAATACAAGTGCCTTTCTAATCTACATTTCCTGGTCTGATTTTTAGGTTGCATTTTATTTAACCAGTGATTGTTAGATACAACATGTTAGGTTGTACTTTTCTTCAAACTTACCATACCTTAAGCAAAGCTAATTGCATTCTCTTGGTTGTAATAACAGACACCAGTTCTGGCTGGCTTAGGCGGAAAATGGAAATCCAAAGAATTTATTGAATAGTCAAGCCTTGAGAAGTTGGAAACCAGGGCAGCTTTGTGATGCTCAAGAATATGATTTGGTGGATTAGTTGTCTAGCATGCTTCTATTCCAAACACTCAGCTGTCAAGAATCTCCTCTTTCTGTATAATAGATTCCCAAATTCAGGGAGAGAGAATCTTATTAACTCAGTGGAGTCCATGCAGTTACATTACAACATTGGTATGTGACTTTTGAAAGTCTACACCTTGTTCGGCAGGGAGGGGGCGGTAAGTGGTAAGGAAATGCCATGATTGCCTGCTCTGGGTATATATTCCATCAAGACTTAAGGTAGCAGTGTGGAAGAACGCAAAAGTGTCGAAGTGCACTTGCAGCTACCTTTTAGGATTCCCCCAATGCTTTATCACATGGGAAATATGTAATATGCACAATCCATGTGATACATACAAAGATAGGTGGCTGCTGGTAGATAGATTTTATTCCATGTTGCAGTGTGCCCAACTAAAACTGGAATCCATTACCAGGGAAGAAATACAGAATGGATGTTGAGATAAATAGCTAGCAGCTTTTTGGCCACATTTGGGAAAGTAATCTACACACACACACACACACACACACACACATACGTAAATATATACGCATGCATTTTGCACAATATTTGTGTATACAATTGTGTACAATTATGTATTGTGTACACAAAAATCGTGTACAATTATGAATTGTGTACAATTATGTATTGTGTACATAATTGTACAATTGTGTACAATTATGTATTGTGTACACAAAAATTGTGTACAATTATGAATTTTTCATCCTGTATTTACAGGAACCCTAAAGGCTAAAAAAAGTCACTTCATCCTTTGTAATTATATCAGTATTTACTGATATGTTTTCTATTAATTCTAACCTGGGGTCAGATTTAGGAGTCAATCATGCTTTATTAAAACAATGGTAATTTATGATTAACTGTTCTTAGAAATGCTTTATGCAATACTGGGAGTATAGATTCATGATACACAATAGTATGTTAAAAGTCATAGGAAGAGGGTGCCTGGGTGGCTCAGTCTGTTAAGCATCTGCCTTCAGCTCAGGTCATGATCCTGGGATTGAGACCATGCTGGGCTCCCTGCTCAGGGGGCAGTCTGCTTCCCCCTCTGTGCCTGACCTCCCACTTGTGTGTACCTGCTCTCTCTCAATTATATAAATAAAAATCAAATCTTAAAAGTCATAGGAAGTTCCTATAGTAAATGGGCTTACTTAACATCCAGAATGTCTGAAGTTAATGGAAGCAAGATTTTCTTATTGTGAATTCCTATCAATACTATATATTTATATTTTGATAAATATTGGGCTAGCAAAACCAAACTAGAAACTAGATTCAAGAACACATTATTAAATTCATAAATTAAGAAAACCATAGTTGAAAGAAGATAGATGACAGCTATATTTTTATTTAATTTTGTAAATAATATTTACCTAATATTCCATTGTTAAAAATACAGGGAATTATGAAACAAAACTACTTTAGTTTTTTTAAATCAGATTTTAAATATTATTTTAAAAATTGGGGAATTACATGAATAATTAGGGAATTAATTAGAAATTTATGTTCAAATTATTTCACAATCAAGCCTTTGAATATGAAGTCTGTTATTTTACACCAGTTGGAATGTTTAGATATAGTTTTTTTTTTTAAGATTTTATTTATTTATTTATTCATGAGACAGAGAGAGAGAGAGAAAGAGATACAGAGAGAGGCAGAAACGCGGGCAGAGGGAAAAGCAGGTTCCATGCAGGGTGCCTGGTATGGGTCTTGAGCCCAGGACTCCGGGATCATGCCCTGAGCCAAAGGCAGATGCTCAACCACTGAGCCACCTGGGTGTCCCATGTTCAGATTTAGTTTGATATGACCTATAAAAATTGTCTGAAACATAGCTCTAATGGTGTTTATAGAAACTACTCTGAGAATTGAAACATTTTCATTTTCATGCACCATCCTTTCTGCAAATCATATGTCTTTAGTGGTCCTTCATCATTTACATGTAAATGTCTAATTGAGAAAGTTGTTCTTTAATTTTCTTTAACAAGATGGAAGTGTCATTTCAGTTTAATAGGTCTTAAATGTTCCTGTACCCCACACCTTTGCAGCTGACAAGGAGAACTAGTTTAACTATCAGAAAATTCCAAAGGCGGTATTATATTAAATGTATGCCCTGTAATTGCTTGTGACAAATTATCCTATTGATGGAGAAATATGTACCCAGGTTCCATGTGGATATTATTTCTTTGAACTTAGAAATGATTCTAAGTAAATGTCTTCAAAGTAATCTTTTTAAATGAGTTAGCTATGTCTTTAGTTTGTAAATTACACAATATATACTATTTTCAATCAGTGACTGCTAGAAATCAAAGAATTTATATATTAGAAGGATGACTTTCAAAGCCCACTGCTTGAAAAATCACCTAGAAATTAGTTTTATTTTCTTTTCCCAGACACAGAGGTTTTAAGAGAGGTGATGCTATTGAAATTATGTTTCCATTTCTAAAATCCACTTTTCATTGTCTTTAACTCCATGCAGTGCTGTAGGTAGACACTGGAAAGAGACTTCACTAAAGCTTGAAATCCCCAAAAGGAATACCATGTAAATAAAATCCATGATTAAAATTCTGAGGGGAAGGTACGGTTTTGGTTGAGTAAAGATTTTTTTAAAAGTATTTTTGTATTAATTCCTATTTTTAAATGTGTTCATCGACAGGACTATAAAGATAGGAATGAGATTTGTGTGGATTTTGTCTCCTCACAGAAGGTTTTTCTTGCCTTAGTACATATAATTTCATAAATACAATCAATTCTTTCCTTGAAAACATGGAACTTTGTAACATTTCAGAGACATTATTCAGGAATCCACTGATTGCGGATGGGAAAGTGTGATTGAATAATTTGAGTAATGGTTCTATGGTAACTTGTTTAGTATATGTTCTATTAGAACTAGCTTGGTAATAGTACAAATTCAGGTCGAAGTGTTTAGACTTTTGCATGGTTGTAAAATATATCTTTGGTATTTCTTTTACTGACCTTTCATGTTTGTAACTTCCTAGTACACTTAAAGACTCTTAGTTCTCTTATCAAAATCAGCTCTCAGCAAAATGTCAGCTGTAAAAGACTGGCAGCAGTTTAAAGCATTTCCTTTCTTGAAATTAAAGAGATGAATTTGCGTATTTTCAGATAATAGCCAATGTATGGGAATGATATTTTGGGTAGCATACCTTCCTTCCTTCTATTGAATAAACAACTTATGTATTAACAATATGCATATCATTGTAGAATGTAGGAGACAAGCACTAAATAAGATAAACCTACTGCCAGCCCACACAGGGCCTCACAAATCTTGTACTCTAGTGAGGAAGAAAGTCATGAAAGACCTGAAGAAAGTCATTATCACAAAACATAATGGATTCTGTGATGACCTCTTACATAAATACACATAGTACTTAGTTTTCTCATTTAGTATTTTTTTAAAAGATTTTATTTATTTATTCATGAGAGACACAGAGAGGCAGAGACATAAGCAGAGAGAGAAGCAGGCTCCATGAGGAGATCCTGATGTGGGACTTGATCCCAGGACCACGGGATCACAACCTGAGCCAAAGGCAGACGCTCAACCACTGAGCCACCCAGGTGCTCCTCTCATTTAGTATTTTATATAACAAGAGAAATCATCAGATTTTTCTCTGACTTCTTATTAATTGTTAAAATTATAGTAAAGAAGATTTTTGTCAAGGAAAATACCCATGATGTGGCCATCCTAGATCATCCTAGATCATGTGTGTGCATTCCTTTTGTGGTAGTTATACATGGGCACATGTGTTTTATGTGGTTATAACATAGCATAATTGATTTTTTGTAAGCCATGCTTTATCAAATGTTATTTTTTAAAATGTCGCAAAAATATCTTTATAATTATTTCTTTTAGGGTGATACAATATCACTTTATGATGGGATGCCATAATCCACCCAAGCAATTCTGTTTTGTTAAAGATTTATACTTTTGAAATACTAAAATTGCTCAGCACAGAATATCATCAGGAATAAAGCCTTATTTTTCTATCGAATTATTTCATAGGAGTAAGTTACAGGATTATAGAGTATGAACATTTTAGTCTCTTGTTACATATCCTCCATCGTTTTCCAGAGATGGTATAACATTTTCCTGTGCTATCACAATTATATATTTATTTTAGTTTGAATGAATTATTTCTTTCATTTGACAGACATTTACAAGATCCTTAGTATGTCCAAGGTTTTTGATGTTGAAGAAATGAGTGAGATTTAAAGCTAATCATATCTTTGGGATTATCTGAAGGGGTGGGACAAGATAAAGACCTTTTGGAGCCATGAAGGAATCCCATGGGGGTACAGGGAGAAGAATTTGTGTTTTAGAAAAGACATTTCATAAACTCTGTCATAGTGAATCAATGAAACGTGATCTCTTTAAAGTCTGGTTCCAGCCAACATTGACCTCTATGCTGCATCCTGGTAATCCATCCAGCCCACTCTATTTCTCTCTGGGGACTGCTCACAGTACAATCAGCTTTTCAAAGTGCTCTGCCTGTTTATTGATGTCCTGTCTAAAAAATTCAACAGGTAAACACATTCCTGACCCAAATAGTGATAACAAGGTAGCACAGCTGTAGCTTAACCAGAAGATTATTTTAAAATAGTCTGGTGGTATTAAGGTTTCCTATTTTCATCTGTATTTGAGGGAGAATCACTAAGTAAACAGAGCGTCTTTCATATCAACAGCTATTGCAAGACCCACTACATACAAATGCTGTACATATTTAACCCTTTTACATTTTCTTCTCCCTTTTATTAAATTTCAGAGCTTTATACATATACTATTTCCCTTAAGATTTACAGTCTCTGGGGGCATTTGTTATTACCTCTTTTTTTGTGGGTAAGGATGTGGAAGCACAGAGACATTAAGCAGACTGTTTAATGTCATACAGCTTATAAATTGTGAATCTGGGTTTCATACACAGAACTGAGTCTCTGAAAAATCTGGCCGTTGGGTGCCACGACTGAATTATGATTTTGTTTTATGTGATAAATCAGATGGGGGCATATCTATAAATTGGCCTTCTCTTCTTCCTACTTCTCATTTAATCTTTACTTGGTGACATATCAATTTCTAATGTTAGTTAGACATAGATTATCATCTAGATCCTAAACAGTTATTTTACTTAATTCTCACAGTTACTGTAAGAAGTAAATATTGTTATCATTACGGTTTACAGTTGAAGATTTTGAAACTTCAGAAAAGCATAGTAACCTACCAAGATTACTCAGGATTAGGCAAACTAGGGAAAAGTAGAAATGAATGCTCTCAATAGGTATTCAGACCCACAGTTATAGAATCAAATAATCATAGTGATCTCACCTTAAATCAATAGATTGAGGGTTTTAAGCTTGAATGTATCTTTGGCTCCTGACTAGAGCTGAATTGGAGGGTCTGAACAACCAGATAGAGGCCTTGGATATCAATCTATAAGCAGCAATAAAACATCTATGTGATACATCAGAAAAATAACTATTGCCAGTTACCTGAGGTTTCCACCTTTGACTGCTAGAGACTGCGCCCTCAGATTTACACAGATACATGTGAGTCACCTGATAATTGGGTGAGATAAAATGTTGTAACTGAATAATGTGTGGTATAATGCTATTTGCCTACAACGTGTTCTACCTACTGCAATATTTAATGGTTATAAAGTGTAAGCCACTGAGCCAGGTATCACAGTGAATACAGTCAACAGATTATAGTTCCTTCCCTTCTAGAGATCTTATGTTCTAGAGAGCTTGACAGCAACAAGTAAGTGATAGATAAAGAAGAGCATATAACTGCCATTTGAAACTACAATGTGCTGCATGAGGATAGAATGTCTATTTATCATTTATATTAGTCTGATTAGGACAGTCAAACAGCTTTTCGACTTCGATGTGATAGAGCATAGGATTTGCCAAGGCTTAGATTGGGGGTGGAACTGGAAGAGTAAGAGTAGGAAGAGAAGGAATACTTCAGTGGGAACATTTTCATGAGCAATGGAATAGAAGCAGAACATGGATGGGGTTTGCTAGGCGAAGACTTATAGATTTGTAGAGTTAGGAGTGGAGAGGTAGTGCTTAGTAGAGTTAAAGATGGTGGGGATAGGGTCTTCTCAGATTGTTTTTCATGTAAGGCTACCTAGTGATACCATGCTAGGACTATTTCATTTTCTGTGTTCCTCCATCAGTGAATAGTGCAACCCCTTATGGACTGTTGGTCAGATGGCTGGCCAAAGCCAGATGAGCAATTATATAAAATGGAACACAAAAATAGATGTTATGCCTTCCTTTCTATACCTTATTGATATACTGTTATTTATTTAATCATTGAACTTTTTCTATTTGTACTCCAAAGATTTCAAGGACAGATTCATAAGCACCATCCTCCCACCATCCAGCAAATCTTGAGCACATGTTGCGTTCTATATTCTGCTAGACTTTGGGGTTTAGAATTAGAAGAACCCTGGCTTCAGGAAGTTCACAGTAGTCTAGCAAGGGCACAGATATGTCACCAAAAATTAAAATCAAGTGTGTATGAGGGAAAAGTGCCTAGCTGCAGCTTCATAAAAAAAAATAAAAAAAAAACTGACTTTCAATTTGAGTTATGAAGGACGACCAGACGTTCTCCACATGGAGAAGGGGGAGAAGGAATAACAGCTATTGATTGAACTCTGCTGCGTGGCCAGCACTGGATTAGGTTTTATTTTACATGCAGTAACTTTTAGTTAACCTTGAGAATAGTTATCTTGTCTCCATTTTATAGATTAAAATAAAGGAACACAAATCAGAGAGGTGACCTGATTCTGTGAGGATCACATGGGCAGTGCTGTAAGAGCTGAAACATAAGCCCAAATTTGCAAAATCAAGGGGCTTATATATTTCCACTGTGGTAGCCTGAAAAAGAGAATATGATTTTTCAGAGCATTGCTTAACAGAGAGAGGAAAATGAGGACAAGAATGACTGGTACTAGTGTGGCACACAGAACTTAATCTGTGTCACTAGCAATGGTGGCTCAATAGGGCAGCCCTGTTTCAAACTAAAAAAATATTCCATGATCTGGACTTCATTAGTCTTCTCTTCAATAGCCACATTGATCAGTCATATTTTCCGTATTCTTAATGCCCTTGTTCTGCCATTATGGCAGTGAAACTAACGGTTTTAAATAGGCTAGTATGTAAACAAATCAGTATAAGTTTCCCATTCTAATGTCTATACACACATCAAAGTCATTTTCCTAGCATGGAAATTTCCAATAAAAATATAAAGTGAGTCAATATAAATTTCTATTAGCTATAATGAAGTAAAACTAAGTGAGATGAATTCTAATATATTTTATTCCACGTTCAAATGTAATTTCAATAAGTGATCAGCATTACAATTATTGTTTTTTAGATTTTATTTATTCATGAGAGACACACTGAGAGAGGCAGAGATATAGGCAGAGGGAGAAGCAGGCTCCCTATGGGGAGCCCGATGTGGGACTCGATCCCAGGACCCCAGGATCATGATCTGACCTGAAGGAAGATGCTCAACCACTGAGCACACCGAGGCACCTCAGCATTACAATTATTGTGGTATTTTTGCATTCTGTATTTCCTGCTAAGTCTTTGAAATTTGGTGTATATTTTACTGTTAGAGCACATCTTATTTTTTTTTAAATTTATTTTTTATTGATGTTCACATCTCATTTTGATCAGCCATATTGCAAGCACTCAATAGCCCATGTGGCTACAGCCCTACTGTATTTCTTAGACAATACAAAATGTAGGAGACATATAAGAGTTGTTTAATGGTGGAATATCAGGTCTACATCCAGATAGTGGAAAGGATACTTTTGGTCTGCAGTTGTTTTTTTGCTTCTAATATCACAACAAATAAATAGGTTCAGATTGTCAACTTTTGCTGAACTTTACAATTATTTGAGGAATTTAAAAAGCATCTGCCTGAAACTCTGATTTGGTTGGTTCAGCATGGTGTTCAAAACCAATGTTTTTTGTTTGTTGTTATTTTTAAAAAAGCATTCTAGATAATTCTAGTATGTAGTCAAGGCTGGGAATCACCAAGGTAGATAGAACCAATTCTTACCTTGTTTTGATTAGTGCCAGAAGAGGGTCCAGATAAATGGAGAAATAGCAGGAATGTCTTTGTTCTCTGCCTTAATGTGAAATAGTCCATTAGAGCTTCCCTTGGAAGTTTTTACTGACCTGCTTTGGTTTGAAGGGCTTGAATCTCCAGTAGGGATTATAAATTTTTTAAAATGGGCATATTTATTGCAAAGTTAGGATTATATGGACTACAGTAGGAACTGATTTCTTTAACATTGTGGGGGAAAATAATGCTTTAGATCTTTGCACTTGATGTGAAATAATACAGAGCTCTGAATTTGTATGTCTGAGTGATCTCAATAGTCTGGAGATTGTGAGGTGAGGAGGATCAGAAAGAAGGCAAGGTGTAAATATCTGCCATCTGTGCCATAGTCCTGATTCTTTGTCAGCCATAATAGAGCATAAAAATGCATGAATGTCCTCCATTCCATCCCTAGCTAATGTTCCATTTGTACCTAATGTTATAGATGTCATTGTAAATTACCCTTAAATTAAGGATTGCAATCTCTCAATAACAGGGTCAAGTTAATAACTGGAGTTTAAAAGGAAGACATCAAGCCTTCCTAATGCTGAAGCAAATACCATCCAAATGAGTAGACCAATATGACTTTAAGTCTTCATTAATATAGTAAAATTATTAGCACCTGGTTACCCAGAGAATATCTAATACTGGCATGCAATTGCTTTTTTATGATTATTACAATGGTGATTTATTCTCTCTTAACTCCTAACTATTCTCTTTGGAAAGTGCTTCCTTCTAATGTGTATAGAGAGCCTTAGGCTCATGACGATATTTACTACTCTCAATATTAGGATATTTCTCCATTTTGTACCCATTTACAACATTCATAAAACATCTGCCAAAGTGCTGAAATCAGCTTAGAGAAAGTAAACTAATGGTGCCCTGTGAAATGAGGAGGTTTGAGAGTGTAGGATTTGGAAGGCTATAATTACTCCAGCTCTCACACTGTAATCTGTATCTTTAGCATTGGGACACATGGTGAGTGGTGAAATGAAACACTGATGCCCATATAATGTCTCCTGTAAATGAAGCTACTGTGCTGTTAGTAAGGCCCAAACCTGTGCACAGATGAGCACACGAGCACATGCACACATACATACACACATACAGCAGTACACACTCACGTACTCCAGAAGCAGAAATGGAAAATGCTTCAAAGAGGACTTAAGAACTTAAAAATTTCACAGCCTTCAATCATTGTTTTAATGGTGAAATAATGTGTCATTAGTGATAGTCTTTATTTCCATTTTTTGTACCCTACAGACATTTGCTAGTATCCTCAAATTTTGATATTAGAAATCAAAGCTTTAAGAAAATAGCTAACTTGCCTGAACTCAAAGAACCAAATGTAGAATCATGCTGTGACAAATAGTCTATAGTCTATAATATTATGATGTAGCCAATCAGATTAGGGACAATTTAATATAGCAAGAAACCAGTCAGCTGCATTGAGTCAATCCCCAAGGGTTCCATTAAAATCAGATGAATCAGAGCAGTATGGCTGCTAATCTTGTGCTCATCCAAATTATCTGTGAATAGCCTGAGCCTGCAGATTTGGGCTGAGAAAAACCAAAATGCAGTCTCTCCTTAGCTATTTAACACACAAGCTGATCGGCACATTTCTAAATGGACTTCCGTTTGATTCACTGAACATATTTTACCAAGAACTTCCTGATTTTCTCATCACATATAGAGTTGTCATCTGTCATTTTTTTTGGGGGGGGTGTTGTTATTGATCACTCAGGAAGGTTGATAGAAAGAATTTACAAAGATTCAGTTTGTTTTTATCAATCTGTTTTATCTCTAAGGGTATGCCTGAATTTGTCAAAGGTGAAATGCAACTCCAAAACGTTTTGCTTTAGGTTAAATACTTTCACCCATATTTTTTGGCATAGACTTCATCAAGTCTCTTTGAATTAATCTCTTAGCTAACAACTGTAAATCATGGGAGTACGATCATTAAAAATACTTTTTTTCCTGGTGGAGATGGATATCTGCTTGAAGATGCTGCAATGTGCAGTGGGAAGCATTCTTATCAGCAACGGTTATGGAAGATTTCTTTATAAATCATTTCATGGGAGACAAGCAGAGTTTAGCTTTATTAAGAGTTGGAGGATTTGAAGCAACACTTAGCAAAGAGTACCAAAGGCACGTGGGATACTTGAAAACATAAATATACCATTGAATCATTAAGTACCCAATCTTGTTAAGATTACTCATGCAAAATTCCTATTAATTCCAAACTGTCAGAAGTAGCATGTAGAATTAAATTTGACCTAGGCCTACAGTTGACATTTTTGACTACACAGAAGCTGACAATATTAATAAAAGAGAAGATAAATTTAGAGATTTTGGGGCAAGATAGAAGTCAGTCTCACATTGGAAAAATCTAAATGTATTTTTGAAGTCACACTTGCAACAAAGTATTTTGTGTTACCAGTATAATATCACTTGTAATTTATCTTAAGGGGAAAGACAACTGATGTATGTTAATTTTATGAAAAATTATCATGATTTCAATTTTGCAAAGTTTTGTGCTCCAGTGTTGTAGAAGCAAATTAATGTCTTGTTTTTCATAAATAGTTTACAGCTTATCAGTATTGGAATGTGAATGAGGCAGAGAACAGTGACTTTAGGAGAAAAATAGTATTTTGTTGATTACCTATTTTGAACAAAGATCCTGATAAATATTTTCATATAATTAGTATTCTAATTTAGTTGGTAAAGAATAGAATACCCATTGAAATAAAGAAACGCATTTAAATTTTTCCGTGTGTGGTATATAGTGTAGCAGGGCCAGGATTTGTCTAGCATCAGTATTCTGAGTAGTAGGCACTGCAGAAGAGCAATGAAATTGAATTTCTAGAGCTACAGTTTTACTTCTGACCCTCCAACTTAAACCAGAATTATTGGGCAAATATTTTGTACAAAGTGCTTTGTCCTCATAGTTTACAATTGAGTAGATGATAAATAGTTATGGAAATAACTTCTGCATGGATATATAATATATAGGAAATATTTCCTGCTCCCCAAGTTGGAATTAGGTGTACCCCCCCCGTATGCCCCACACAAATCTGGATAGTTTGGGTTATGTTATACTAACAAACCCCAAATCTCAGAGGTTTAACACATTAAGGGCTTATTTCTTGCTTGTGCCACATATTTTTCACGAGTCTGCTGAGAGCCCTGTTCTGCTTTCATTGTCTTCACTTCATGACCCAGGATTCCAGATCAGACACCTTTGGGAATGTTATCAGTTACTGTGGAAATGAAAAAAAAAAAAAGCAAAAACATGGAAATCATATCCTGATTGCTAAAGATTTTATCCAGAAGTGATTCATATTACCTATACTCCTATTGAATAGGGTAGGAGATATAATTTATCATATGATTGGGAAGAGAGACAAGTATTTTTTGACAATACCACCATAGCACTATTTTTCCTCTGGTACAGGAATCACAAAACTTTACTCTAATTGTTCTTTAGCAGAAATTCCATAATAGTCGTGTTTTTATTCTATCTCCACCACCTGTCACAGTGTTTGTCATATTTACTATTTGTTGCATGAATGGCAGTAACTTTTCTGCTTGCACATTCATAATAATTAGAGTTTTAGAGTCTATGATAAGCTAGGAAATTTAGAAAATCCACCAGTTTCTGGATTAAAATTTCAAAAGGCAAGAAAGAAAAAAGAAAAAAGACCTTAGGCAGTTCTCACGTATATTGTCACAAGGGATATTTCAGGAAAAAAAAAAATCAACTAAAGATTCTTATATGATAGATCCCGAGTTTAACCTCGGAAAATGATTAGAAAATGTCCACCCATTTTTTATGAAATGATGGCTTATTTTTCCTGCTGGTCTACTTGAAGTGCACCAATCACATATAAACAGACTTATCCAAGAGACATCTTCATCAATTACAGAGTGCTCTAACAATGTTCTATCTTAGGAAGCTTCAGAGCTTTCTCAAGTGTGGTTTCTTTCTCCTTTTCATCTTGAGATGAAACACAGATCAGTCCAGCCTGTATCAACAACACTTTTACTTGGCATTAAACCATTTACTCTCTTACCCATCTCCTACAAAAGAATCCTATCATTGAATGAATGTTGGAATTCTGTTTATCATTTTTCAAACCTCAGTCTTGGAAGATAGTACTTAGGATAGACTTTAGTATTATGCAACCTCTCCAATATATTTCTTAAGAGTTTATTTATTTATTAGAGAGAGGGAGAGACAGAGAGAGAATGTAAGGAGAGGAGCAGAAGGAGAGGGATTAGCAGAATGTGCACTGAGCTCAGCCCTACACAGGGTGAGATCTTGTTACCTTGAGATCATGAACTGAGCCAAAAGCAAGAGTTGTATGCTTAACTGACTGAGCCACTCAGGTGCCCCCCACCAATATTTTTAAAGACATAAAAAAGATTGGCACTTTGACCTGAAATAAAGTTAAAAATGATAATAAAAATGTCAAGTTCCATTGCTTGGAGCCAGAATCATGTTAATCACCTCACAAAACTAGTTATTTGATCAGAAACCATTATTAGAAGTTACAAATGTGATGAATCAAATTTTAAAAAAATATTCAAGATTTCAGATTGTTTAGAAGATCTGTTTTAAAAATTGGGCTTAGTGACAGTTGTATGGATGATAGATGACGACAACGACTACTTCTACTCCTACTCCTACTCCTACTCCTACTCCTACTCCTACTACTACAAAATAGAAGCTACTTTGGATGTATTTATGAGGACAAGAGCATCTTCCAGGCAAGGGATAGAATGCTTTTGGATGCTCGTCCCATTTGAAGTCCTTCTTTTTTTTTTTTTAATTGGAGTTCAATTTGCCAACATATAGCATATCACCCAGTGCTTAACCCGTCAAGTGCTTCTTACTCTCCTGCTAGCCATCTTTGTTGAGTGGGGCATGGTCTGTGTAATCCAGTGCTCTTGATCATGAATCAATGAGAAGTGAGTGGGAGAAAGAGAAAGGTGAGAATGAGAACAGAGAAGAGAGAGGAGGAGAAAAGAAAGTGAGGAGAGTTTGGGTTCTAGAACTCACCAGGTCCTGATATTCTGGAAGTAGGATTCTTTAGCTTTTCACAAGTGTTCTTTCCATAAACCTTTACTTTTTTCTGAGGTAATGTGAGCAGGACTCTTAGCAGGATAACTTTCTATAAACAGTAAGCTCTCTTAGAGCAGCTAAACTCAAATTGATGTGCACTAAACTTTTAAGGAACCACAACTTGTAGGCAGAAGTGGTACTTCTCCACTTCTGGACTGGTACTTTGTTTTCTTTCCTTTTGGCATGACCCTATGGTGACGATCATGTCACTTATGCAACAGTAAGGATTATTATAAATGGTCCTGTCTTTAGACCTATTCAAGGGCTCTAAAAAGAAAGATGGGAACTAAAACTAACGCACACACACAAACGCATTAACCCGCTGCCCCCACCCCAAACAATTACCTTTGCTTCACTGAAAATGAATATGCCATAACATTATGAGTTCCGATAGCAATATCTACAGATCTTCACTATTCTTTTACATTTTTGCTTTATTAGTAATGTTTTAGAAACTTGTAATCACTTAAAAATAGGCAAAAACAGCAATACTTGCTAATGTTGGGGGTACTTCTTGTGTGCCTGAAACAGTACTCACTGAACTCTCATTTAGGAAACCGACACTAAGTCATAATAAGGACATAGAGTAAGAGAATGCTGAGTTTGAATTTGAAGCCAGACAGACTGACTTCGGAGCACATGGTCATCCCTCAAGCAGTTATGGTTACCAGGATATTTGACCATGTAGGGTTTTAAGGGACATAGAGAATGCGAGGGTTCAAACTTTGACTGGATTTTTTTTTAACTGTTTATACACCTCTTTGAGGAGATGGAGGTATGTATTTTATACTCTCAAGAATGGCTTTTTCAGGGTGCCTGGGTGGCTCAGTTGGCTAAGCATCTAACTCTTGATCTCACAATTGTGAGTTCAAGCCTCATGTTGGGCTCCCTGTTGGGTGTGGAGCCTGCTTGAAAAAAAATAGCCATCTTGCTTTTGTTTTCTTTCTACATGGAGCATACGTTTGCTACATATTTACAAATATGAATCCCAATTTTCAAGGTAAGAGAAGTTCAGCTTATGTTAGCAGAAACATAAAATTTTGTTTTTCCCTCTTTAATTCATAATTTGAGGAACTGCAGTATTGCCAGATTAAATTCCCATTTAAAACCCCTGGATGAAAAATAGTTTAGAGTACACTCTACTTGGAGAGGGGCTTGGATGAACATACTCACTAGACTTCTTCACAACTGACCCTCTACTCAAGGATTACATTTGTATGTTTGTTTGTTTTTAATCTGGATCAAATATTTTTTCTATACTACTAGTAAGCAATAGCATCTGTTCATAATATGGATGAAATGTAATGTAGTAATTATTAGGAAAGGTTCAAACCATTGTTTTTACCTCTTTTGGAGTGGAACAGAGTGAAAGTGAATTTTTCAAGCTTTACCCAGGCATATTGATAAATGAAATTTTATGTATTTAAGAGGTACAACATGACGATTTAATATACATTGTGAGGTGACCACCACTATCAAGATAACTAGTTAACACACATGATATTGCATAGTCATCACCCCTTTTGTTGTATGTGTTCAGAACTTTTAAGATCCACTCTTGGGAATCCCTGGGTGGCACAGCGGTTTGGCGCCTGCCTTTGGCCCAGGGCGCGATCCTGGAGACCCGGGATCGAATCCCACTTCAGGCTCCCGGTGCATGGAGCCTGCTTCTCCCTCTGCCTGTGTCTCTGCCTCTCTCTCTCTCTCTCTCTCACTGTGTGCCTATCATAAATAAATAAAAATTAAAAAAAAATTAAGATCCACTCTTACTGCAGACTTCAAGTATATAATACAGTATTATTCACAGAAAGTGAAGATTAATTGCTTGAGTAACTGATCTTACTACCCAAAGGGAATGCCAAAGATTCCTCCTTCATTTTGAAATTTTAAATGCAAGGCCAAGGCCTTCATAACTCATTAAGTCTAAGTAACTGGCAGCTTACAAGTCACCAGGAATAAATTTGAATGCTCTCTGTAGTACCCAAGATGTATTATGTATGCATCATTGAGTTATTCAAGGGATGAAGAAATATTTAAGTATTACTTTTTGTCTATTCTTTTTATGTAAAGAACTTCTCTGTCTTTTAAAATGTGAGATCACTTGCCTACGTCTCATCTTAGAATTGGAAAATAGCAAAACAGAAACAGTCCTGAATTGTTATCTGTTTACTTATAGAATGGGTGTTTGTTGAGTGCCTGCCCTGGCAGTGTTTAGCATTGTGGTCAACATCATGAGAAAGAAAGACTAAATAAAGCATCACCACTCGGGACCTTAGGTTTATGTCTCACATTCTCTTAACTTCAGCCTCTAACTTATACAACAGGTGTCATATTAAGACCTGCTGAAGGTAGCTTTGAAAATTGAATGAGATAATGTATCTAAAGTGTTGATAAAGAGATTTGAGCCTTGAGATTTGTGGCAAAAAGAAAGCACTCAATTCAGTGTAACCAGTAATTATGTTAGTGTCTGGAACACATTGAATGATTAATATGAATGTGGGGAAAGAATTTATGCATGTCCAGGAGTTTGTGTTAAAATCTATGTAGAAATAAGATGTGTAAAAAGATAATCCCAGCCCCTTAGAAACCTCTATAGTGAGAATGGCAGAAGTAGAGGTACAGATAGAGATAAAGCTAAGAGAGACAGATGGAGTGAAATACTATATAAATTTAGAAAAACAAGCCAGTGTACATGTGAGTGAGGCATCAGGGAAAAATTGACAAAGCAGGTGACTTTGAATGGAAACATGAAAAATTGGACATACTTGTCTTTATGAAGGCATTATGATATTGGAGATAAAGTTCTGAGAGCAGAAAGGCCTTTTTATCCCCAAGGTTCTGTCTTCAGCAAAAGGTGGATATAGTAATGATATGATATTTGGAAAGAGAAAAATACCATTTCTTTCGAAGAATTGGCATGAATTCCTCTCCTAAATGAATAGTTATGGTAATTGCATAGAAACTAGGGACTTGGCTAGGACTCCTTTGGACTTGTTAGGAAAGCTACAACTAAGTGGGGTTTAAAATTGTAAAACTCCTTTCTTTCACATTCTCTAGCTTGTCAAATAATTGTGTATATTATATTGTATAGATTTATAATATACATGTAGTCTTGAAAGAATAAATTGACCCTGTTCATCTATACTATATTTAATTAAACATCTTTGTTTCTTTCCTTCATTGTGCTCATAGAACAAGCCTTTCCTTGCTGCAGAGATAGGAATTGTAACAGGTACCTGGCACCTGAGATGCAATTAAATAAGAGGTGCAATTTAATCATGTAGCTGGACTGTGATTTATCTGCATCAAGCTTAATCATTAGAACCCTTTTAAAAACCAGTACTCTATTTGAGGTCAATCTTCATCCTTGTCACAAGTTCAAAAGTGACCATTAGTGCCTTACTTTGTATTTCCAAGTGGCATTTGGGACAAAAACAATTTATTGAGCACATTTTCTATTTTAGTTGCTGTGCTAACTAGAGTATTTCAGTGTTCTTTTCAGTAATTCTTTGAGGTAGGTAATAATATCATTCCTTCCTCACTGATGAAGACCATGAGGCTGAGTCCCTTGCACAAGTCTCAAACCCAGCCACTGATAAGGGCAGGATGGAAACTCCATTCTGATTTTAAAGACTCTGTTCTGAATTACTGCGTCCTCCAGGTTGCTTGTGAGGAAATTATTTCTTTAAAAATAAGATGTACAGGGATGTCTGGGTGGCTCAGTGGTTGAGTATCTGCCTCTGGTTCAAGGCATGATCCCAGGGTCCCTGGGATCAAGTTCCATATTGGGCTCCCTGCATGGAGCCTGCTTCTCCCTCTGCCTGTGTCTCTGCCTCAATCTCTTTCTGTGTCTCTCATGAATAAATAAATAAAATATTTTTAAAAATTAGATGTACATACAATACAATATATATATATACATTTACATATGGTGTATAAGGTTTTCTTAATGTATATCCATATAATATCTCCCTAGCTACTGGTTAAGGGATCAATGAAACAAAACCAAACCAAGATCTTTCCCATCTTGTTTTGAGTTTTAAGAATCTAGACCATGCTGGCATATTTTTTGCTAATGTTTAGGTCAGGATGCATTGAAACAGATTCAGAAATAAGAGGAAACTTCCTCTTCATTTTTGGAGGAAAGCAGCTAGGTATAATCAGTTGTGACTTTGCTGCTAAGTATAATCCATGCAACTGTTGGACCGTTGATGCTGTTTATCAAAATTTTTTCAAGGATCTTGTTTTGCTTTACCTTCATGTATTGCTTAGTTTCCTGGCAGCTCTGCTTTCCTTAAGGAACCACATAGTGTGACAGGAAGGATATGTCTTCAATGACCACTATCATTGGAATTGAGCCCCTCGTAGTTGGGTTAGCTTCAGCTAATTATTAAACCTTTTACTGCTCTGGTTTTCTCAGTTTCTAGGATGGAGCAAAAATACACATCTTCCAGAGTTGTTCCAAAAATTGAAGTAGATAACATACACTTAGCAATATATCTGGTACAAAATGTAATTAAAAGGTGGAAAATAAAACCTCAAACTTCTATTTCATTCTTTGTAATAGGTGGATAATATCTCCTTTCCAGGTGGATAATATTTCCTTTCTAGAGGGGTGTGTGTGTGTGTGTGTGTGTGGGTGTGTGTGATGACTACATATATGTACAGAGCCTAGCACCTGGTAAAATTTCAGTGGACATTGGATCCTCTCTCTTTCTCTTAGTTCACATTAAAAACACATTCCACTCATCTTTATTTCTTTTCCTTATTAATGTGTTTATCTGTTGTCCACCATGACATGCTTGGCTTGTATGCAACCTAGCGGTTTTCAAGTTTTAACTTTAATAGTAAAGGAAGAGGAAAGCTCACGCAAAATGCAATCTCAACAGGAAAAGAATAAGCCACTTTTCAGGCAAAGAGATGATGAACTTAAAATGTGGGTTCCTTTTCAATATTTCAGGAAAACACTTTACATACAGTTCTGGGAATGTAGCCAAAATGAGAAAGCCAAGAGTTATATCCAACAGATATTATGAAAGGGTAAGAGGAGTCACAGATACCAATTACTTCTATAATAAAAGTACAACATCCCCTACCTTTCTATCCACATCTTTGTTTTAGGAGAAAAGGAAAAAGGGTGGAGGTTATAGAGTAAATCTTTAAAGCTTATTTGAAAAGCTTCTCTCATTTCCTCTCACTATCTTCCATTTTATTGTGCTGGTTTAAGCTAAAATGCAAGGACAGCTACTACACAGAGCATTATTCCTAGAAAATTCTCTGGAAGCAGACTTAATAATGAATATCCATGCATTCAATAAATTTTTTGAATACCTACTACATGCAAGCACTGTGACTGATGCTGGGAATGCCCTCAGAGCAATTCTTTCAGTGTGCAAGCACCTGTACTCTATTCTCTCCTTTTCTCCTGTCATGGTGGGAGAGTTCACCTATTTGCGGCCTTTTCCTTCTTTTGGATGGTCCTATCCTCACTCTCTTGCCCCAAAATTTGACTTTTGCATTTGTCTTCCATCAATTTTCTTTGTTTTCTATGAACATGCTTGTCCTTCTTATTAAGGTGGAATCCTACTTACACAAAACATCCCCATGACCTCACATCACCCTCCAATGACAACCCACTTCTCATCCTGTTTATGGCAAAATCCCTTGAAAGAGTTGTTGTCTGTATTCCATTTCCCCATTTTACCTATGCTCATTAACCGTTGACTATTTTCCACTAACCATAAAGATTTCGGTACTCTTTATCTACTATTTGGAGCATGAGCTGGTATAGTAGGCACTGCCCTTAGTCTTCTAATCCGAGCTGAACTAGGTCAACCTGGTGCTCTACTAGGAGACGACCAAATCTACAATGTAATTATAACTGCCCATGCATTCATAGTAATTTTCTCTATAGTTACACCTATTATAATTGGAGGCTTTGGATTCCTTTCAAGCTTTCTTGAAACTGCTCCATCCAAATATCCATCCCCATTATTCTCTAAAACTGCTCCAATCAGAGTTATTAGGCACTGCCATCCTACCACACCAGTGCTCCATTCTGTATTCTCTTTTCATCCCAGCAGCAGCGGTAGAGACCCTTAATTTCCAGGACACCCAATTCTCCTGGTTTTCCTCCTACCACAGCAGTGAACCCTTCCAAGTCTCCCCTAATAATTCTTCTTCACCTTGCTGAGCACTAAATGCTCAAGTGCCCTGGCAGTCAGTCCTCAGGCCTTTACTCTGTTTTCCTCCTAAGTGAATCCATCCATTCAAATGATTTTATGCATCATCTATATTCTCATAGCTTCCAAATATCAAATATATATCTCCAGCCTCAAAACTCTTTCCTCAACTCCACAATTGTATAACCAATTGTGCACTGGATATTTATCTCAAAATGAACTCTGTTTATTACAAACTTTTCTTTTCTCTTGTCTTTTAAGTTGAGGCATAATTTACAGTCAGTAAAATGCCAGCTTTCAAGTGTACAGTTTAGTTAATTTTGATGGATGTGTACACATACATAACCACCACCCAATGAAGGTACAAAATATTTCTATCATACAGAAAGCTCCCTCCCTGTCTTTTCCCACCCTAATTCTCTCCGTACCACCTCAGAGGCAACCATCATTTTGGTTTCTGTAATGTCATATAATGGCAATCATATAGTACATTCAATTTTGTATATATACCTTCTTTCACTCAATATAGTTTTGAAATGCAACCATGTTGTCTATGTACCAGTAGCTTATTCTTTTTCACTGAGCCTTATTCCATTGTACAATCATACCACAGCTTGCTTACTCACTGGTTGGTGAATATTTGGATTTTTATCTGTTTTGGGTTATTATAAATAAAACATCAAGAAATTCTTTTTTTATTAAAGTATATTTGACATAGAACATATCCTAATATGGATATGGACAGGTGGACATATGATTCGATACTTCTACACATGTGAAACGATCACCACAGTAAGTCGAGTTTCCATCCATCACCATACAGTTAAAATATTTTTTTCTTATAATAAGACCTTTCAGGATCTACTCTCTTAGTGACTTTTAAATATGCAATCGCATGTTATTGAGTATAGTCACCATGCTGTACATTAAATCCCAATGACTTATTTATTTTATACTGGCAATTTGTACCTCTTCATCCCTTTCACCTGTTTTGCCCGCTCTCCTATTCCCTTTTGTACTGGCAACCAGCAAGTGGTTCTCTGTATCTATGAGTTTAGTTTTTTGTGTTCGTTTCTTTTGTGTTTTAGATTTTACATCTAAGTGAAGTAATATGTTTGTTTGTTTTATCTGACTTGTTTCACCTAGCATAATACCCTCAAGGTCCATCCATATTGTAAATGGCAACAGTTCATTTTGTTTGGCTGAGTAGTGTTTGTGTATGCATGTGCTTGTGTATATGTATATAAACACCACATATTTATCCATCTATTCATCTACTGGTAGACATTTAGGTTGTTTCCATATCTTGGCTATTGTAAATAATACTGCAGTGAACATAGGGGTGCGTATACCTTTTCAAATTAGTGTTTTCACTTTCTTTGGATAAATGCCAGGACTAGAATTGCTGGATCATATGGTAGTTCTATTTTTAATTTTTTGAGAAGCGTTCATACTGTTTCCCATAGTATCTATATCAGTTGACATTCCCACCAACAGTGCACAGGAGTTCTCTTTTTTTCTGCATCCTCGCCAATACTTGCTATATCTTGTCCTTATGTTAATAGACATTCCAACAGGCGTGAGGTGCAATGTCATTGTGGTTTTGATTTGTATGAGTGATGTGCTTCTTTTCATGCCTGTTCAACATTTGTATGTCTTCTTTAGAAAAATGTCTATTTGACTCCTCCATCTATTTTTTAAGCAGATTGTTTCAAGCTAAAATTTTAATTTCTACCTTCCTAACTCTCTTCTCTCCAAGTATTTTCTATTTTGATCATTGAAACTCTAATCTCTAGAAAAGCCATGCCAAAACAATTGGAGCGTTTCTTTGTTTCTTTCATTCTGTCATCTCTCCCCCCCTACACACACATACAATCTCTCAGCAAATCTAATCATCTCTGCTTTCAAAATGTATGTAAAATCTGACCTATGTCAATCACCTTTATAGCAATCTGTATATTTTATCATGATTTGTTCTATTATTGTCACTGTATATCATCAAATTTTTTCACTTAAACTGCTGTAGTAATCCTTTTTCTGTTCTCCCTTGATTAACCCCTTCTGGATTATTCTTTATACAAAGACAGAGCAGTCCTTTCAAAACATAATTCAGTTTGACCCTCACTGCTCAAAACTCTCCAATTTTGTCCCCACCTCACCCAGGATAAAATTAAGGGTCTTACCATACCAACACAGCCTTCATAATGCTCCATCATTTTTCCAGTCTCATCACTTCCTTCTTTCCTCTTTGTTCCACTCTGGCTACAATGCCTGATTTCTGTGAGTACACCAAGCAAATTCCAGACTCATGGTCTTTGAACTTGCTTTTCCCTCTACTTGGAATGCTTTTCCTCTACTTACCACCAAAGATTTACTTTTCTGGAAGACTTCCCTGATTACCTTTGGTAAAATAGTCCATTCATCCCCAAAACTTCTCATAGCTGCAGTGTGGGAACATTCTCTATTTTCTCCTATTGCTATATTCTTTCTAATATCACTACCTACCTTTTTTTCCCTGTCTGTTTTGCTCTTCTAGAATACCAGTTCACTGCTCTATTCTATCTCCTAGAAACAATGCCTGACACCTTGTATGTCCTTAGTAAATATTTCTGAGCATTGAAGGATGAATATGATTCCTTCCTTCACAGAATGTACATTGTAGTGAATGCTGAAGACAAATACAAGTGATCAGACTGATAAAGAAAATAGCACACAGATTTTTGAGAATTAATTTTGGTAAGTATTTTAAAATCAATACCCAAGGCATTGAAGTGGAGATTAATAGGGAAAACTTAATTTAGATTAATGGCTGGGGGGGGGGCTGCTGTTCTGAAGAGGTGGAAACTGATGAAAAAGAGTTAACCATTCCTGAGTTAAAAAGAGAGCATTCTATTTCTAATACACGCTAGAAAGTGTAGTGATTAACAACTTTCTCACTGTACATGCACCCACATTTTCAGTAAAAATGTTTGTAGGAATGGGAAAGTAAAGGACACATTTTTTGTTCAGCTGGTGGATATAGTAGGAAGAAGAAAATTCTGTCTGGGTGTCAGTGAAAAGACTACATGTAAATAGGAAATTCTAGCTTGAGATGCATAATAGAAAACTTGGCTAATCTCAAGGTGTCTGTGTCTTTTCTACATGTTTTGTGTCTCTTTGAGAAGGAGAATTTGTTAGAAATTTAAGTTAGAAGTAGAATTGAAATCCTTCATTCCAACCTCATCTGCCATTATGTTGGTAATAGGTACTCATTAAGAATTTCCTTTTCTCTAAAAGAGAATCTGTTTTTTTTTTTTTTGAAAGAGAAAGAATCTTAAGCAGGCTTCATGCTCAGCAAGGAGCCCAATGAGGGGCTCAATCTCAAGAGTTGGATGCTTAACGAACTGAGCCAACCAGGTTCCCCAAGAATATCTTTGAGATTAGGAATTAAATAGCTAAAAAGAGTAACATCAATGGCAATATTAATAGTGGCCACAATTTACTGAGTGCCTAGTATGAATCTGGCAACTTAAAAAGTTTCAGCTGTGGGGCTTTTTTCGGTTACTAGAACAATAATGTAAGATAATTTATGTAACATGGTTAGTGCCGTGCCTAGTGTATACTGAGTACTTATTTGATTGTAGCTTCTAATAGTAATAATAGTAATATCAGCTGTCTTTTCTGTGTTATCAGTCCCATATTACAATTGAGAAAACTATTGTTTAAAAATGATTACAGAAGAGCTCCCAAGGTTATACATTATCAAGTGTCAGATCTTGGATTAAAATCAGATTGGTCTGCTTTTTAATATGCATTTGTATAATATCGTTCCTTTCCTTACATCATTATTTTCCCTATTATCTTTCCTTTCCTGATGGTTTAACATGATTGATACAAAATGAACAAAACCAGGCTCCTTTTCAGGAATTTGCTAGCTGACCAGCTTTAAGTCAATCAAGGCTGACATCTCTTTTTTTTTTTTTTCCAGTCTCTTTCTCTTTCCTTCATCCTCTCCTGCCTTCCATTTTGCTTGATTGCATTACTGTCCTGCATCTGTTTCCAGTCCCCTGTGTCCACACTTCAACCTTCCTTGCACATTTCAGAAATTATTATTCAGTCCCCTCTACAAGAGCTCATATTCATCCTTTCACAGGGCACTATTTTCCAGCTGGCACACTGGCTTGCAACTTGTTTCCCACTTTGGTCTTAGTGCACAAGTGCCAATCTCTGCTGGCAGCTCTTTCAGTGGCCATTTGGTGCCAGCCTCCTTCTGATGTATGTGGGGCCATGGGGAGTGGCCATGAACTATTCCCAGCTGCCTCCTCTGCTCCTGGGGCTTGCCAAAGTTTTCTTCAGACCAGCCAAGTCTCTAATCTTCAGAAAATTACTTGATGACTACAGATGGATCTTTAGCCCTCATGAGCTTTGTCCTCTCTGAACCACCACCAAGCACAGCCATGTGGAGAAATTAAGCTGTAAAATGCCGATGAAGAATCTAGTTAGTGTTTCAAACTTGTAATCACAACTCTAAAAGGCAAGCACAAATGTTTATGAAATACATTGTTTAGTAGGTTTTAATCTTGAGCCCTCAAACCCAAAAATATTTTTTTCACGTTCTCTGTGCTCATATGAATGGACAAGGTTGCCTTTTAGGTTCTTATTGCCTTTAATGGGAGAGTCATTGTACCACGCTGAACTGCACCTAGTCTATTCAACTTTTGGATGGGGGTAAGATTGGATAGCAGATGAGATGGCTTTGCAGTCTGAAGGACTGGGCTGAAGGCCAGCACCTTCATGAACTATCTGGGCTATCTTGAAAAGCTACTTACATTTCCCTATCCAGATTTTCTCTTCTCTAACAAGGATGAAAGTAATTTCTACTTCATAATGCTGTTGTAGAGATTAATTGAGTCATTAAACAGATAGTGTGAATGTGTAGATTTATAAATCCCAGGGTGGAAGAAAACATATTTTCTCTAACTTGTAATTACTGACTCTGACTGCTTCTTCCATTGGGTTAGTAGAGATACAAAAATAAAAAAACTCAAATTTTGCCTGACATTCTAACACTTCCTTTAGGGAGCTATATCTACTGCTTGAGAATGTCCCACAGTGGTAAGACTTAGGCTGTGAGGTATTGGTGAGAGAGTTTCCACCAGTCTTGTCTGAGGTTATCAGTTAATGCAGATGGCCTCTGCATTGGTGTGCATGGCCCCATTCAGGACCAAGTCTCTTTCATTCTTTCCTTTTTTCCCAGGCTGAGTGTAGAGTATTTGGTGATGTTCTTTGGAGGCCCATACCCCAGGTGCCCATTTCTCCAGTCCTATTGCCTTTGCTGCTGAAAAACAGAGAATAATTTTTTTTTCTATACTCAGAACCCATAGAATTTTCTTTCTTCTTTTCTTTCTTACTCAAGCCAAAGGACATTTTTTTTTTTTTTTTTAACCAGTAAATGAATGGGAAGCACCCTGTTTCAAATAGGTATTTAGTCTATGCTTACAAATATCTTTATTCATGCTTCTCGGGAGCATCCAGTTTTATTTCCTCAGTAGGTATGGAAATTCTGAATACAAATCACTCCTCTCCAAACTACTTTGAAGAAAGCAAATACAAATTCTCTCAGCCTTGAAGGAAGTTTGGGAAGAGCGGCCATTAAAAGGGGCAAAATCCAGGAAAGAAAACACTTGAATTAATACATTATATTATCATCCTGCATTATGTGTAAAAACATTGTCACTATGATTGGCCCGCAGTAGTTGGAGAGGAAGTTGGAGTTATTACTGACACTTAAAATGGATTTTCTAATAGGGAAACTGGATTTTCTGGTATCTATTTTCTACCTTTTGATTCTGGGCATTCATTTTGAGATAGCTGGTTTGGGTGAGAAGTCTGTGACTGTGGAGCTGAGCAAGCTTAATCAGTACGAGGTGATAGAGGGGTAGAGAGAGATTCAACTCAACGTTAAGTCTTGTCTGTACCATGAAATCTGGTCACCAAAAAGACACTAAAAATATCTAAGAAGCCACTGGAGATAAGATCCCTCTTCAAGAGAAACATAAGCCACCCATATAATCATCTGCTAGTGTATTTTTGCTTATTAAGTCCAATTAGTTTGTGAAGGAGTGCTCACGAGGATGACATTTGCTTATGGGGTAGGATAAGGAAGAAGTGGTCAGAGGGATAAGGTGATGTCTAGAAGAATAAAGATGTCATAGGAACCAGACTGTTAGATATGATTATGGAAAGCAACAGCCAGAGTTCTGCAGAACACAGAAAGCATCACTGTCCCCTTGAGTAAGTAGTAACAGTTCATATTTTTGTGGTACTTTTTAGTTTTTTAAAAAATATATTTTATTTATTCATGAGAGACATACACAGGCAGAGACAGAGACATTGGCAGAGGAAGAAGCAGGCTCCCTGTGGGGAGCCTGATGTGGGACTCCATCCCAGGACTCAGGATCACGACCTGAGCCAAAGGCAGATACTCAACCACTGAGCCACCTGGGTGCCCCTACTTTATAGTTTTATAACGCTTTCATATGGGTTAGTTTTCTCTTATACCTTCTCAGCATTGTTCTTAAAGTATGTGGAGTTCTCATAATTTCTACCTTATGAGATGAACAAAAAGTGAAGCTCAGAGGAACTTACTTAAATAGTTAAGAAACAGTCCAAAACTCAAAAGAGGAGTTTTTTTTTTTCTTTTTTTTTTTTCCTGTGATATTCTGTAGTGTGCTGAAATGCATGGAAAGATTCTTCTGCTTCTGGTTTTTGATCTGAAGCCATAAGGTTGACAGGAACTTTATATGCGATGTTGCCTATTTAAAATTACTCCTTGATGACACTATTCATTTTGTTATTGGATGGTTATTATTGCTTTGTGGAATTCTAAAAATTCAGGTGAAAGGCCTTGTTTGATTCTTCTTATCTATTTGGATGCTCAACCATAGTTGTCTATTTTTTTACAATTTGATCTTTTCCCCATGCACAGACCATCTTAACCTTGTTATATTTTATTATTTATCTTCTGTTTTACATAATACTTTTAAATGAAAATCTGAAAGCAATGGGGATAAAATAGTGTGGTTCTTGAAATGAGCCTTACTGCAAACAGGAATGACTGATCAATTCTGCCTTTTCTATCCATCTTCCTTCCATTAAGCTCCTCAAAGACCCTTAAGGAATTTCAGAGCAGACTTCCATTAAATACCTTGACCCTAAACTAAGTGAGCTAGGACAGCCTCGTAGTCCAATGAAATCAAAAAAGAAAAGAACAAAAAGCAAAAATAGTCACTGAGGATGGTATGCCAGATTAACCACAGACTATCTTTTTTAATTCTAAAAGATATTCTGGAGAAACAATGAAGCAATATAGATTCTCCTTTGTATAGTGTAGTGACTTATTACTGACCTTCTGATCAGCCCTCTTCTCAACCCTAGGAGAGTACTGTATCTAACACACTGTCTTTAAACTGGACTCAGAAAATTCAGTTTGCTCTTTTATCTTCAATTGATGCCCCATAATTCCTAAAGGATGATAGAGTAAAATGATAAAGTCACTGTATTAATGAAAGATAACTAACACCTTCACTTTCTTACAACCCTAATTCTGTCTTTGACCTTTGCACCAGTGACTGAAACTTTAACCTCTCCCAAGTTGACTTGGACCTGTCCTTCCCCCTCTTCCTGCTGCAGACTTGCCTTGGTAGAGTAATTTATGTTAGCACGAATGCCTTGGATTCTTGCTTCTGATTTTGGCTATTGGCCTGGCACTTAGCCTACTTGTTCTGAGGATAAGCAGTGAGAAAAGATTTCATTCACAGATCAATCTTATAGTGAGATAAACTGGCAGGTTTAAAATGCTTCACCTTCAACTAGTGTCATCTTTGAACAAAAAAACCTAATGGAAATCCTCATGTAGGATCATTTCTAAAAGTTAAAATATAGAATAGCACTAGCTAATTAGGGAATTAAAGCATTCCCTAAAACAGAAATAAAACTGAAGTGAGGTTACTTTAAATGGATATACTGTTTGTTTATTTTTCAATTAAGTCACATGCCTTGAGCTGTGAGTCTTTGGAATCTTATATCAAAAGAGATGGGTCTTGTTCTATTTTTTGATACTTTGGCATATTTCCTTTGCTGAATTGTAACTATAATTTAATCACATGTGCTCCAGAATTATTGATGTTATATATACATTGTTATACTCTTCTATAGCATAGTTAATAACTTGTTCATTTACCCCTGAGACCCAAGGTTAGAGCAGATTATATCTGATATTGAAAATCAAGACAAGGAATGAGAAGGGCAGTGCTAGTTCATCCATATTGTTTAACAACAGAAACAGTACCTCTAGAGGAGTCACGAAACATAGAGGCATTCATCTAAGTATCTACTTGATACATTTTTTTAAACATAGTCAATACAATGAAAACTGTATGTTGATTTGTTTATGCACTGTGACATCATAATAATGAGATGTCAGGCTGTTTGGTTTTGTAATTGATGAAATCCTCCCAGTCAAATTTATAGAACCATAATTATTAATTTGTTCTTCAGCTAAAGAAGGATGATTTCCTTTATAACACTGTGAAGCATTTTTGCTTTTCAGTTAAAAAAGCTAGAACCCTCCCCCCCACCCAAAAAAAAAAACAAAACAAAGTTGACTTTCGTATAAGGGTAGTCTCTACCATTGTGAAAATCCTGACATAGAAGGATGTTTGAGAAACCATCAGTCTGTCCCTTTTTTGTGTTATATTTACACCAAAACCTTCAGGAATGCCTTGATTATACAACATGTTATTTTTGTTTTCAGCTCACATGTAATTTGATTGTCAACCTATTATCCCAGGAGGTGATGTATCATTTTATTTGCCATCTTGCATCAAGATACAGTGCATTCTCTTAGAATTACACATTTAATATTAACATCTTGTATAGGCTGAAGGCTATTTATATCCAAATAATCTTGGGTGCTTATTAAAATATAGATTCCCTGGACCTACAAATTTACATTTTAAAAAGCACTCTAGAAAATTTTGATGTAAATTCAAAGACCCACAAGTTAAAACTATTTGTGTATAACCCCAAAGGTGCATGACATACTGTAATGTATAACTTGTCACTTTACTGAGTCACTAATTAGAATCATGGGCCCCAGGTTTAGGGAGTATATCCTTAGTGAGGGAGAAAGGGAATGTAACTACTCTCTGCATTGCAAAGTGACATTTTCTTTACACATGAACTCTGGAGAAACCTTGCTCTTCTGTACTTTATGGGTAAATTCTATGCTTTTCTCATGTTTGAGAGGTTCTCAAGACCCTCATGAATACAGATTCTGCCATTTTGTACCCGAAACTTAAAATGCCTTTAAAAATTTTATTGCTGATTTTTTTTTTTTTTTTTTTTTACTGGTTTCTGCTTAACAACACACACGCTCCCTACAGAGATTGAAGCATATGTGTGGCATGGTTACTTACGCATAGAGAAAGGACTGATGCCTGTGATTCTGTAATGAGCTATTATTCTGTATGTAAGCCAATGACTCCTTTCCATTATTTTCTAATGTTACCTTATTGCTCTCCCTTAATTTACTGTCAGATCTGATGCCTAATATTTTTGTCATTCCTTGCAATTCCCAATTATCCCTCTCCAACTGAATAGGTTTATATTCTGAATTATTGTTTATATACAACTTTATGCTTTTCAAGTTCATCTCATTTAGTTACTCCTTGCCCCATAAGTCTAATCTTCCTTAGCTGTCACCTCCTCTCACCCTCCATACTTTGTCCACCAACAAATATAAGCAAGTAAACCTGCTTCATAATTTTTAAATCCACATATTTCTTTTTATTCTCATTATCTTCTTTTAAGCTATCACATCTCTTTCCTCTTTAAAGATTTATTTATTTATTTATTTATTTATTTATTTATTTATTTATTTGACAGGGAGGGAGGGAGACAGAGAGAGAGAGTGATTGATTGAGAAAGAACACAAGCAGAGGGAGTAGCAGAGGGAGAGGGAGAAGCAGGCTCTCCACTGAGCAGGGAGCCCAACCTGGGGTTCAATCCCAGAACCCTGGGATCATGACCTGAGCTGAAGGCAGATGCTTAGCTGAGTGAGCCACCCAGTACCCCACTCTCTCTTTCTAATGGAAATATGGTTGATATACAATATTATATCAGTTTCAGGTGTACAGCAGAGTGATTTGACATCCATATACATTAAAACATGCTCACCATGATAAGCCTAGCTACTGTCAACATACAAAGTTATTACAGTATTATTGACTATATTCCCTATGCTGTATTTTACATCCTCATGACTTATTTTATAACTGGAAGCTTATATCTTTTAATCCCCTTCACCTAAGCTACCACATCTCTTTACTAAAGAACAGCAAGAGCTTCATCATTTTTCTTCCGGCAACAGCTTTTATCTCCCTGTAGTATATTTTACAGGGATGATTAAATAAAGTTAGCATTTAAAAATATAATTTCAGGGGCACCTGGGTGGCTCAGGCAGTTAAGTGTCTGACTCTTGATTTTAGCTCAGGTCATGATCTCAAGGTTGTGAGATCAAGCCATGTATCTAGCTCCATGCTTAGTGGAGAGTCTGTTTGAGAGTCTCTTTCTTCCTCTGCCCCTCCTCTCCCCATGTGTGCTCTCTCTCTCTCCCTCTCTCAAATAAATAAGTAAATAAGTAAATAAAAAAATCTTTAGAAAAATGCCTTTTCAGTAATGTTTTTCCTTTATAAAGCCCTTCAATAATTAATACAGATCTTCCTCAACTTAGAGTGGAGTTATGCCCCAATAGACTCTGTAAGTTGAAAATATCAGAAGTTGAAGATGCATTTGATAGTTAACTTACCATAGTTTACCCTAGCTTGTCATAAATGTGCTCAGAATACTTACATTAGCCTACAGTATCACAAAATCATCTAACACAAAGCCAATTTTATAATAAAGTATCGAACATCTCATGTAGTTTGTTGAACACTGTACTGAAAGTGAAAAACAGAGTGGTTGTCTGGGTACAAAATGGCTGTAAGTGTATCGATTGATCACCCTTGTGATCATGTGGCTGACTAGGCACTGCAATTGGCTGCTCTGCCCAGCATCATGAGAGGATCGTACCATGTATTGCTAGCCCAGGAAAAGATCAAAATTCAAAATCTGAAACACAGTTTTATTGAATGCATATTGTTTTTTGCACCATCCTAAAGTTGAAAAAGTTGAGTTCTCTTACATTGGAATAGTCTGTATAAGGAAAAAAAAAATCTCTGCTAGGACCCACATGCTTGAAATTGTCTGGCTTCTTTCATCACTTCCAAGATCATATCTTGCCTCTGCTCCCTTCTCTTTCTGTGTTCCAACAGTTTTTTTTTTTTCATGTGGTTCCTTAAATATTCCCATGTTCCTTCCTACCTTGAGGCTCCCATATGTGAATTCTCTCTCCACACTTGCACCTGGTAAACCCCTCTCCTCTCAGATATCAGCCAGGTTACCTCTCTTCCTCACAGACATCTTTCTGATCTTTCGACTTACTTAGGCTCTTCAGATAGATTCGCTCAACCTTTACTTTTTTTTCGTAAGACTCACTGCAATTTATAATTACATTATTTGCATTATTTCATTTAATTACGACTATAAGCTTTATGAAATCAGGTGCATATGTATTTTTTGTTTTTTGTTGAATTTCCAGAATACCTAGTAGTTGTTTCAAAATGTTGAAAAAAAATGAACAAATGAATAAAACTGGATTTATTTTCCTTTCTTGGAAGGAAAGTAAACCTATCGCCAAGGAACTGTGTGTGTGTTTTTTTTTTTTAATTTATAAATTCTCATAATTGTGAAGTAATAAAAAATGCCCCTTCATTTGCTTGGCTTCATATGTCAGATAAGAATTTTACCCTTAGGGAAACATAAGGAGTGAGTCAAAGGTAATTGATGTGTAAATTATTATCATGGTGATCTCTACCATAATTTTCATTCTAGATTCTTTTTCTGGTTATACCTTTTCATCTATTCATTTCAAAAAGAGAGATATTTATGATTTTCTCCCTTCTCCTCTAAGGAAGTATAGAGATGATACTTAAAAGGATTGAATTAGTGTTGAGTATTAGGAGGCAAACTACCTGCACATTTACCTTTTTTTGAGTCAGATTGAAAAGTTCTTTTCAGCAATGCTGGTGTGCCAAATTTCTCTTCTATTCCAGCCACTATTATAGGAATTTCGTTTTAGACATCTCAATAAATGTTATAGGACATGCCATTAAATGTGGTAGGTTATTTATTTATCAAATATTTCTATCATAAAGACAAAAAAAAGTAAGACTCAAGGAAATGAAGTAACTTCTGTAAGGTCACTCTAGTTTAATGTTACATCCAGGATTCCAACCTGGCTCTCTCTGACTTAAATACCGGAGCCAGGAAAGATAGTCTTTAAATATAGCTTGATTCAGAACCTCTGTAGAACAGATGGGCTCCCCTTGTGGGGATCATCACTCTAGCTCAGAATGTTAGAGGACTCACAATGGGCCTCTTCTTCCATCTCTGGTCTGTTTTTAGCCTTAGAATTTATTTTTGACATAAGTTTAGTGTTTGTTTGCTTATGCCAAGTATGGCATCTCAGTAACTGATGAATTTTACTCTGTGTCCACTCCGTGACTACCTGGGAAATAAAAAGAGGAAGTATCAAGCAACTTAATTTTACTGATCAATATAGCATTGAACAGTCAATATAATTTCTATGTGCTGATACAGAGCTGAAAAAAAATTTTTTTTTGCTCTTTTCATGAAGATTTGACATTAGGAGATACAGAGCCTATCAAAATGTACTACCCTGACCACAACATTCTCAGCCTCTTGTGCACTAACAAATGCCAGAGTTCCATGCCAAAATACTGGTGTGAATTTCCTTTGTTTCCATGGCTTTACTCAAAGCTTCACTGCCAAAATGTTCTTATTCTGAAATTCGACCCATTTGAGTTTTCCATTATAAATGATGAACCTTGAATTTCTTTCAACCCACATTCTTTGTTTCAGATTATTCCCTTCAAATGGTGAGATCTCTGAGTGTTACTTCCTAGACCCCATGGGATTTATAAACCATATCTTCATTACTGAAGTCTTTATGTGGTGTTAAACCTTTTGCACCAGTTCATTCAACTATTCTGTTTTTTTTCTCTCCTTGTGAAGAACTGATTATACTTATATGACATCATGGAAATGACTTGTACTCATATTCATGATCCCAAGACTTAATAAATTTTCTCCCCTAACAAGTTTATAATGGGAGACTAAGAGAAGTCACTTGACTTCTCCAGTGTCACAGTTTTTTTATGACTAAAAATCAAATAGTCTGAATCACGAAAGATTTTTTTTGGTCCTAATGAACTCTGCTTTCTCTCTCTTCCCAGTGACTTAGTTCATATATTACACAGCTCCTAGGCTGCCACTAGAAATAGCTGAGTTTTTAAAATTACAACAAAACAAAACCCTTCAATTTTATGGTAGTGGCACAAGAGAGAATTTTCATAGCCTCTAGAAATGCTTCTTGTAGTTGAAATACTGGCATCTGGTTTTTCAGGGAATCATACTAAAAGGTGAAACAAAAGCCTAAGTTAGCCCCAAGTGTAAGAAGAGGTATCTAATATGGCTGTGTACATGTAGAGTATAAGAACTTTGATATCACTAATAAAACTTAATTTTTCCTTGGCATGAATATACATGTAAGATACTCATTTGCCATTTTTGAGGAAACTAAAAAATGAGGAAACTAAAAAAATGAAGTCAAATTAAAGACTTAATTTTTACATTTCCTCATGTGAGCCAGCAGAACTCAGCAGTAGCAATGGATCAAGCTGCCATTCTCTGCCTCTCTCACCTAGCAAGAAGATTGGTGCCCTGAGAAAAGGCATGAATCTTAGAGTCCCTGCTTTCCTAGATTCAGATACTATCTGTGCCACTTGGTGTATATGAGCTAGAAAAATCAAATCACCTCTTATTAGTTTTCTTATCTGACCCTCTTTCATGGTTGCTATGTGACTTAGGTAGGTACACGTGTTACCATAATCACATATTTATTTGCCCATTTTTCTTTCAGGTCTGTAAATTCCCTAAAAGAATGGAAAAAGTCTATCTCTTCACCATTGCACTTGAAGCATCTTTTGGAGTGACTGAAAAAAGTATATGTCAAATATTTGTTGGATATGTAGTATTTTAAAGAGCTTAACACAGTATCTGATGCTTAGTACTGATATCTGAAAAATGAAAGTTCTTTTTCCTTTTTGTATCCTTTCCTTGTACCTAAACTCCATTAAAAAATCCAAATTATATCCATAGTGGATAGAAGAAATGGACAATTTCCTAGAAAACTTTAAATCCAAATCCATGTTTCTAGATTCTGCTTTGTGATGCTGTGGCTGGGGCCCTGCAAACTACATTTTTTAGACTTCCTTGGCAAATGGCTTCTGATAGGTTCAGTCAATAAGAGGCACTAGAGGGAGATTGAGAGACTAGAGGAAGACAGAAGGGACCTCCTGTTCCTCTGTTCGTGTCAGCAGTGTTTCAGCAGAAGCAGCTACCTTCAAGCTCTTTAAAAACTCCCAGAGAGAATTCCACCATGTTCTTTCAAAAGTAGTGAGAACAGCCAGGTGGTACCTCCTCCTCAGAGATCTGAATATGAGTTAGGTCTTTGACCTCCTAAATTTCAGCAATTTTACTTCTTCCCTTTTTATTACTCAAACAATATAGATGATAACTACTTCCTGCATTTATTATCTCTGGTTTTATTTAGTGTTTCTCTTAGGCCCTTTTAGATTTTCAACATCCATGTAACCAATTCCCATATTAAATTTCTTTCTGTTGAAATGCTTGGTAAGGTTTCAGTTTTCCTTGATGTGGACACTGATATTTGCTTTTCCTAAGCAGGGAAGTTCTATGTCAAATTATTCTTTCATCTGCTTAAAATATTCAGTCTTAAATAACTCTGGCAAGATTATACAGCCACATATCAACTATGTTATTTGGGTAAATTTCTTAAACTCTTTAAGCCTCACATTCTTCCACTTGAAGCAGATTAAATGATAGTACCTACTTTGTAAATTTGTTTTATATATGTAAACAATTTATATTTGTTTTATATATATAGCATATATATGTTATATATATATATATATAACTGATAGATATATATATCAGTTGAAGTTCTGAAGATGTGTGTGTGTGTAAAACATATAAGAGCATATGTGTGTGTGTGTGTATAAAGCAAGCATCTATATATATATCAACAAAACAGATGCTCAGTAAATTGTCACTAAATTGAGTAGTCAAAAGTATGTATTGAATTTTGCCTGTGCTATACTTAGGCTTTACCTATGCAACTTTATATCTCTATGTCTACAAGAAAGTGAAAGCCTGGTGGGAGAGAGAAAAAATCTGATCATATCACTTTACCCCATTAAACTAAGAGCTTATAGATGTATGTTCAAAATGCTAAGGATATATGGAACATGAAAGATTAACAGAATCTTGGTGGATAAAAAAGAACATTTATTAAAAATTTTGAAGAACTAAATAGAAAGGGATTACAGGATCTTCAAGTTCAGTGGAATGGAATTTATACATAGTATGGAAGTATATACATGATAGTAAAGGTGGATTTCTTAAGTAATACTTTTTTGCATTGGGAAAAGGAGAAATAAGCATCAGTAAAGTTAAAATGTTGATACTGGAATGTTCACTTCACATAAGTAATAAAGATAAACTCTTTCTCTTTAGTAAATCCTTATTTTGTTTCAGAGCTTATAAACTGTGCTTCACTAAGTAAGATTTAGGTGTTTATCTTAATAATAAACTAGTCATGGGAGGGCATAAACTAATTCTAAGTTATAACTGCTGTACCATTTTTGGATAAGAAGGACCAATGGCAAAATAGAGTCTTTATAAACATGGAAATACAACAAAAGTTCTGCAAACTAGTTAAACAATAATCATAGGCTTTGCTTGAAGGATGTAAGTCCTACATTTAAATTTATGCCCTGAAGTCAACTCAGGATTTTGGACTCATCCCCTTGAACAAACTGTGAGAGGCAGAAGCCAAGCAATACTCAAGATGTACAAAAGAAGTCACTAAATATCCTTTTGCAAATGGAATCTTCTACAGTTTAGAAGTATCTTGATTTTGTATAGTATAAATGATAGATACTATTATTTTCTACTTTCCCACTGCATCTCCTAATAAATAAGCCTCTGCTTTCAAACACCTGAATATAAGGAGTAACAAATGTAGCTTACCCATGCCAATTAATTAAGGATATAAGAAATAAGCTTCTTCTACTGCTGAAGATCTTTTTAAATGTGAGAGAGACAAAGAGAGAGAGAGAGCACAAGTGGAGGGATGGGGCAGAGGGAGGAACCAGATGCTCCCCTGAGCAGGGAGCCTGATGTGGGGCTTGATCTCAGGACCCTGGGATCATAACTTGAGCTAAAGGTAGGAGCTTAACTAACTGAGTCACTCAGGTGCTCAGCTTTTGGTCTAAGAAATATACGCTTTTACACATTTGCAGAGGCTGAGGTCTGGTGTCAACCCCTACCAAAATCTACTGACATATAATTAATACTGTAACACCTTTCGCCCTTCACCAATACTTAAATTTCATTTCTAAGATTAGCACTAAAACTGGGAAAAAGTGACAGGAAGCCTTCCTAAGCATCTGATGACTTGTCCAAGATCTCTCAGTAATAGGTATACATACCAAAATATTTCTTTTTTTCTTCTACTTACTTTGGTGCAATTTAGAAAAAATAAACTTTTATTTGTGGAACTATGTGTAGGTCATTATGACTAATGAGTAGAGTATGTGTAAGTTAATGAGTGAAGGCAATATAATGGAGTAAATAGGGACCAAGTCTTTAAAGACATTGAGTGCCAAGCTAATTATTGTTTATCTTTAGGCTATAGGTTGAATGTCCATACATTTCAGTTTAACTAAAGCAGCTATTAGTCTATGGCGTTGTTACAGAATAACTTCAATACCAACCCCTTACTTTCAAAAATGTGTTTATTTGGGTGATTATAGAGTTATGGTGGCACTTGAATCTCTCCAAATCCTCATATAAAAAATAAGAATAACAATGTGTGGACAAAATTTGCAATGAAGCTGGTAACAAACTATCCCTCTGAAGTACAGATTACAAACAGTTGTTCACAACCACTAATAATTACATAATCATGATATTAGAATCTCTGCAGGACTTGATTATAGAATATCTGAATAAAGAGTCTATGAGTATTCAGTGAAAATCCTAGTGGATTTCCTTGAGTCAGAAGTTAAAACTGAAATGAAATATACTCATCCATAACGGGTGGCTATGCGGAAGATTTGAAGGACCAAAAACATACTCATCGCTGGTTAAGTCCTAAATACTGACTTCGGGTTTCTGGTTCCCATGTAAGGAGCTTGGAAATTGCCATTCCACCCTAACATGTAAAAAGCTGGACAGAATGAAAAATCAACTCTCTTTGGATCTATAAGAGAGGAGAAGTCACAGAGCAAGCTGTTGCCCCCAGGATTGGATAGGCTGGTGAATAGAAGAGTCACAGCTTACTGGATAGAGACTCACAAGCAGAAACTGCCCAGGGAGCCAATGCTAGTGTAGAAGAACCTGAACTATAATTGATGAATTGCTGTAGGTTCATTGTAGGCAAGTCTGATAGTTGAGATATGCAGATGAGTCCAGTTATGGGGAACCCCACAATATTGTTTGATTTCTAAGAGCTGGACCAAATTCCCACGGTAAATATCAGAGAAGAATCCCTTGCCTCTGGCAGGGTGAGGGAGGTTGGGGGAGGGAAGGGAAAAGGAACCATTTGGAAATATGCCAGAGCAATTTGTTCTTAATAAGGCCTGTCCTCAGGAGAAATGAGTTTTCCAGAGCCTAACTGCTGTGGTATTATCAGAGTCTAACTGATATAGGAGAAGGGAAATCTGCACCTCCAGCCATTCTAACCTTCCTGTCCACCCAGGAGTGGAGAGGAAAATGGAGAAATGGTTGTGAACTCACAGACCAGAAGAAATGGGCTCAGTAGAAGACTGATACATAATTTTATGGAACTAAAGAATGTTCCCTCACCATGTAGCACATAGAGCTTACCAATACATTGCTAAAGGCCTGAGATCATGTTCAAATTATAGACAATCAAAAATTAAAAATCCTAAAAGAAGACAGAAATAAACACCTTATCTATAGAGTAACAAAGATAAAAATCACATCCAACTTTTCCTTAGAAACAATGCAAGCAAGAAGAATAAGGAGTGAAATAACTTAAAGTGTTGGAGAAGAAAACTAAGCACCTGGATCACTGTATCCTGTGTGATGATGCTACAGAACTGAGTGATATGTACACACCCACAATACTGGTCCCAGGCATCATGTAAGAGAAGGATGGTGGCTTAGACTTTGAAATGGGAAGTATTCACATAAAAGAATCCTCAGAGAATCCATGAGGCATCATAGTTTAGGGAAAATATCCTGGATTTTAGGTCTAGGTGTTCAAGGATCAAGTTCTGACCAGTTTGGACAAATGACTCCTCCATTAGTCTGAGTATCTTCATTTGTAAAATGAGGATAATACTTATAATACTATAAAATGAAATGTTGGATAAATCTTTGAGATAAAATGTAGAACAACAACAAAAAGCGGACATTAAAGGGTCCATGTTATGTGATTCTTGGTAAAACTTACTATGGTAAATAGGTATCATGGTAATGGTTACCTTTGAGAAAGAATGGTGAGTTTTGATTGGGAAGGGGCACTACAGAAACTTGCAAGTTGGCTGGAAATATCCTATATTTATATCTGGCTAGTGATTACAAGGCTGAAAAAAATCATCAAGCTGAACCATTAAGACTTATGCATTTTACTGAATGTAACCTATTGCTTAATAAACCACTCTGCTTCCCATATAAAAAAAAGAGTGAAATGGTGAAATGGAATATATAAAGCACTTGAACACAGCACTTGGTACATCACTGGAACTCAGTAAATATTGGCTTTCTTTCTCTTATAGAAAGGAGAGATCAAACACCACATTTAATAATATTAACAAAGAGCTTCTGAATAGAAAAAAAAATACCATAAATATAAGTCAGTGTATACATGTTGCCAAGTAAAAATAGTAAGAGAACTGTAGACATTTGTGTTGGATAAAATACTTAAGATAATTTTTTGATAAAAATAATAAAAAATTTTAAACTCTTGAGTCTCTATTCCAAAGAAGGAATGGATTTATTCTATTTTTAAAGTGCCTAGAACTGGTGAAGGAAAAAAAATTCTTAACAAATTCTCTCTTTAAGAGAGGTGTCAGGGCACCTGGGTAGCTCAGTGGTTGAACGTCTGCCTTTGGCTCAGGTGGTGATCCCGGAGTCCTGGGATCGAGTTCCACATCAGGCTCCCCACAGGGAGCCTGTTTCTCCCTCTGCCTATGTCTCTGCCTCTGTCTGTGTGTGTCTCTCATGAATAAATAAAATATATTTAAAGTATTTCTTAAAAAAGAAAGAGCTTTCCCAGCACTAGAGGTACCCAAGCCAAAGCTGGAGGACCATATTAGGGATATGATAAGAGGGTCCTGGCTCAAGTTGTTTAACCTTAAGTTTCTATGATTCTAAGAAATGAATGTAGAAGTCTCAGAAAGTTGCAGAATGTTCAATGTCATTGACATATCCAAGGAAGCATAACTGTACACTGACCCCCAAATTATATGGCCCAGATTTATGAATACTTAGAATTTTCTGGTCATGACTTTGGAAGTCAGAGAAATAAGTATGAAGGGAGCATTGTATTATTGAATTTAGCTTAGTCAGATGGCAAAAGGATGATAGGATAGTGAGAGGGGGAGAGGAAGGCTTGTATTATCTCAGATGACAGTGGTTTATTATAAAGATTCCTGTAAAATGAGAAAGTACAAAAAATTGTTTGAAGGTGGAATAGTCAGTGCTCAAAGAAAAGAAACATTATAACCTTTCATAATATGAGCTTCATAAGCTACTCAAAAATCCAATGAAAACTTTCTATGATTTTGCCTTAATTTTTTAAATTAAGTAAACCTACAATGTTTCCCTCAATAAAACTATTGTTTTAAAGATGTTAAGTAATCTCTAAACCCAATGTGGGGCTCGGACTCACAACGTTGAAATGAAGAGCTGCATGCTCTACTAACTGAGCCAACCAGGCATTACTCAATAAAGCTATTTATCCTAAAGAAAAAACAAACAAACAAAAAACCACAAAAACCCTCAGGTGCATTGAAGCAGAGATAACCATTATGTGAGTCAGGTAGGAATAGTAAATGTGAAAAATCCAAGGCCTCAGAACAATCCTTCAAATAATAATGAAGTAGAGTAAACAAAATATGTATTTGCTATAAAAGCTGGGTAAAGATTTTTTTTGTGGCTCTGACCACACTGTCCTATGAAGTAGATTAATAAAGCTATGTCTTTTCTATGACAGCCAGGTTCCTAATTTAAAATATGTAAATCACCAGAGTTGGACCAAATATTCCTTTTGTGAAGCAAAATTCCTCCACTGCCTAAGTATCAGTATTATAACTACTACAGTTTAAGTAAACAAATGTTTGTCTTGAAAACTCTTTGATGGAATATGGTTAGGAGATGAGAATGTGTCAGCCCTTCTCTTTACATTTGGTGAAAGAAGAAAAGGTCTTTCATACTTACCTTACAGTTTGAAGAAAAGGTCTTTCATACTTACCTTACAGATTGAAGAAATAACTTGGACTTTACAAATGCACAAGTCAAGAGACTCAACTTTGGTCTGATTGTATGGGCAACAGGAAACAAATCCTGGAGTGCTTTGATCAATGATTTATGTTTCTTTTTATAAAGGGAGAAATTCTTCATTCAGCAGGCATAATGCAGTATTAAAATGCAAATATTCCTTAGAAGGAAACATAAGGACTTACTTTTCTTTCTTTCTTTCTTTCTTTTTTTTTTTTTAGGACTTACTTTTCTACTGACGTTTAATGCATAAACATATAGAGATGTTTTTTAGGTTATTTGGATAGATTCCAGCAGTATACCTAAATCTTTCTTCAATGTTCCCAGTGTGTCCTCACACAGACATTGCTTTAAATCACTAATATCAGATTCATTCTGGAAGGCAGGTTTTAGTATGGATTTGAGGGGAAGGAAAAACCAAAAGGACACAAGACATCTGAAAGTGTTCACAGGGTGATGGGTGAGTTGAAGAACAAGAATAATATACAAAAGGGACAGTAGGATTTTCCCCTATCTCCCTATTTTACTCTCACTGTTGGCCCCAATTTAAGAAGTTTTAGGCCCAAATTTCAGTAGTAAGAAGCAATATTAACTCCTTTAATCTGCTAGGCTGTCATTTTGTAAAGTAAGACCAAATGGGATGTCCATTTCATTACTTCATTGAGGCAAATGTATCTGTTAAAATATGAGTTAAAATGGTATAAGCTATTTGAACATCATGTTACATTTTAAAAACATGTCCATAAAAATCCTCCAAACACTAATAAAGTTATCATATGAAAGAAAAGTTTATACACATAAAATCAAATTTGATTTAATCACATATAAGTTTATGCTGCTATCAAACCAGTGCTTTAAATTTTTCTTAATTCTTGAAATACCTGTCATCACTTCTAGCTTTTACACGTGCCCTTCATATTTGAAGAACATTTATTCTAAATCTTTTCTTCAGATATTTCCAGGTGCTAGTGGGGCAATTGCTGCTTAATGCCAGGAATTTCAATTCCTACAACACAGTATTTAATGAAGAAAAAATCATGTATTAATGTTATTCCATGATTCTGTTAGAATGGTTAGTGTGGGGATTTTTTAATAATTTCCATCATATTCTATCTATAGAAAAATTTGACTAAGTTTTAAGGCTTAATCACAAGCCTCATAAAACAAATTTATTTTATTGTTCTTCATTGAATGACTTGTAAGCTCAGACATGCCAAACTGTTTGGAATATGAGCAATAAATATGTATATGTGTTTGACTACTCAGAAAAAGAAACAATAATTCTCCAAATTACTTTTAAGTACCTTGGGGTATTACATTTCTATTTGAGAATACTTGAAAATATTGGAAACCATCATGTTTTAATGACTTTCTTAATTACATTATCAATCAATCTAGATATTATCAAATATTTTGAGTTAAACTATTATTTTGTCTATTAGATGAACACTAAAAGGTACTCTTTATTCAATCTGTTTTTAGGATGATAATGTTATATTTATTGCATATTAGTATAGAGTATATATAGGATATTTATGATGAATCAATTGTCAATATTTTCAATTCCTCTCAAAGTATTTTGACATGATATGACTATGACTCATATTTGGAACTTATGCAGAATTCTTTCCTTACTTTTTCTCTGCTCAAGCAATGGCTTTCTGATTTTCCAGTGTCCCTAATAATGGTCAGAAATTTATTGGACACCAATAATTAGTAACTGCATCAAACATATTAACACTAATTAGCCCTAAAAGCCAGAAGTAAGTTATTTTAAATGATAAAGCCAGCATTAATATCGATCACCATGCTAATTAGTCCTAGTAGTAGAAGTAGACAATTTGATCAACAGCAATTAGTTTTGGCTTTTTACCCACTATAATCATCTAGACTCATTTTAGCATAATGCTAAAATCAATGAGTTTCCTATAATTTAAATTATCATTTCTTTCATCACCAACACAAATCCTGGCCTATGCATTTGTAGCAGTCCAACCACGAATGACAGATCTTATAATAATCTACTGTTAATTTGGGAATGGAGCAACAGAAGGGTGAAGGTCTTATAATAATGTGATTGAATTAATTTGATGCCTTCAAGAGTTCTGCTAGGTCTAAGCCCCTTCTAGGTAATCAGCTGTCACAGTATACAATGACTATAATCTCTAAAATCTTAATGTAATTGTGGCTCTATCCCAAATCAAGTGTTGTCTAAATGCAACATACTATGTTCATAAACTGAAGGAGGTTATAATTTTCCTCTTTCCTTAGTAGACAATGAACATAAATTCATATAAAATTATTTGATACTATTCTGTATCAAAGATTTCATGCATAATAGACATGTATATATTAAGCATTTACATCAGTGGAATAAAGCAATTTTGTTTTCACCTGCTTAGACTCTGATTATTTCTGTCTGGAAAGTCTTTTCCACTCTGTCAACCTGGAAAATATCTACTTATCTGTCAAGAATCAGCTCACCTAGCATATTTTATGGGTCATGATCTTGAAGGAAGAGTTTTGGGACCAGTAAGTGTTCCAAGTAATATAAGGTATTAAATGATTGTTGAAAATCTAGTTCTGCTTTTAAAAGGATCACATCACATGGCCTGAGTTTGTGTGAGCTTCAGCAAATTATATTTTTGATCCTCAGTATTGTCAACCTAAAGCATGAATAAAATAGCACCCATTTCAGAGACTTGTTTTGGAGACTATTTAAGAATATATGTAAATCATTTAAAAGAAGGACTATTATATAATGAGTGTTCAATAACTGTTAGATATTAATATAATCATAAAATTAATGCATAAGTATATTTAAGGGGAAATATTAAGTATACAAAAAGAAAAGTACAAAAGAATTGCAATGATGATTCAGACATGAGAAAAGACTATAATAATCAGTAATCAGTAATTAAAGTTTCTATCTCATAAAACATAATCGGAGCTACCAAATTAGCATTAGTTAATATTAAAAGATTGTATTACCTTCTTGAATAAATTTCTCAAAGTGTCTTCTCCAGGTCCTTTACTGAAGCATGGTTTGGTGGGCCAACTCAGTGTTTGGTGAGCAACATTTGGTATTATTATATCTTTAACATGTAAAAATAACTTCTCACATTCATCATTGCAATAAAGCACTATATTCTAGCACCATTCTCATATCTCATGGCAGCTGATTAAAATGTTTTGCTATTTTGTTATTCATGAATTTTTGTACGTATTACTGGTCAATTGTGGCATAGACTATCATAACAAACAATTTAATCATCAAACTGTGTACAGATGCACCCAAGGTTAGACATTTTCTTCAGGCTACTTATATTGAATGACTCACCAGGGCTCAAAGTTTATACCCATTTATTCTTAAGGGTTACTCTGTAAAGAAAAAGAAAATTTGCAATATTTTGCAAATCTAATTTACATTCACCTTTTGAAAGTTAAATTGTTATTACTTTTCCCATATTTTCTGTTATTTCAAATATCAGGTGGGGAGAAAACTTTTAAATAAGGTAGATCCAAACTTGTGAGTGCTCTACCATAGCTCAGTGCAATGTATGCTTCAATCCCTGAATGTTTTCTCTTCTGTCCCTCATACTGAGCTATGCATTCATTTAAATCTCTCTTCAGACTTTACTGAATTAAAGTATTTAAATAGGCCTGATGTAAGTGCTAAATGAGAAAAGTACTATAAAGCTAAGGAGCCCGATCAAATGAGTTTGAAAAATAAAGACAGATGGCAACTATTAGAGAGTCTTCTGCACTCATTTGAACCACAATGCTTACTCTTAAATTTTGTTTTATAACTGGCTCATTTGCAGATGTACATATGCTTTAGGCAGTAAATGTTACATGCTAAATATGCTGTGTAAACTTGGAGCCTGGATTCCTGTTTTTCTAGGTCTTTTCAGTGAAAAAAAAAAAAGAGTGCATGTGTGTGCATGCATGCACACAGAGTTGAGATTAAGCAGATAAATATTTGGGACAATAAATTTTATTTAATGTCTATATTTGATCTGTCTACTTACCACACTGAGAATGATCATTTTCTAGGTTAAAAGTATAATAGCATTAAACTTTCCTATGATTATTCCCATGATCATTTGCTTTATCTTGTGTAATGGGTTAAATCGTGACTCCCAAAAGATTTTGAAGTAGATTTCCAATAATTGTGAATGTGACTTTATTTGGAAATAGATCTTTGCAGATGATGAAGTTAAGATGAGGTCATTGGTTAGGCTTTCATCTAATATGACTGTGTACTTTAAAAAAATTTAGACACATAGACTCATAAAGAAAGAAGATGATGCGAAGGTATAGACAAAAAATCTCACCTGCAAGTTAGTGATGCCTGAGGGTAGCAGAAATTAAGACAGAGAGGCACGGAATAGAATGAATCTCTTTCACAGCAATCAGAAGAAACCTACCCTGCTGATACTTTGATTTTAGACTTTAGTCTCCAGAAATGTGACTTTTTTTTTTTGTTTAAGCCACCCGGTTTGTGGTGTTCTGGTATAGCAGCCATTATTTTCATTCAGTTTTAGTTTTTTTATAAATAAGTATATATTTGATATTTATAATCTATTATTAGATCTATGCCTCTCTGTCACTTTGTTGTCTCAAGGTTACTTGTAGATTCCTTTGGAAGAGATCACTGAGAAAATAGTCCTTATCTCATGTTGATAATTCTTTGATCCTTTTTTACTTAAAATAGGTTTTGCTGGTTATAACAATCCTTGGTTCATCCCCCCCCCCCCCTTGACCATCTTAAATGCATTAATTCCATCTATTTTTGGCATAAAATGTTGCTGCTGAGAAGTCTGAATGTTATTTACTTTTTCTTTCTTATGAATAACTTCCTCTTTTTGCCTAGATGTCCAAAGGATATTTTTCCCTCCAACTTCCCCTCCCTCTTGTTTCTTGCTCTAGGGATCTTCTTATCCTTCTATTATGCATATGTTGGATCTTCTTAATCTGTCTTCAGTTATTTTCTATTTTTTTCTTATCCTTGCCTATTTGTCAAAAATAATTTAAAAACCCTACACAGTTGACCCTATATGCATGAGTTTATTTCATATCTATCTGCTCTCATATCTTTGAGCTCAATATAAGCTCATTGTTCCTTAATAGTTAGTTTAGAAATAGGCATGGTAAATTCGTTGTCCTGTTCGCCTTTGTCAGAAGTGTATTAGCTATCCTAGTTGTCTTATTTTTCCATAAGAATTTCAGAATAAGGTCATCAATATTTTGATCTGTTGGGATATTTATTGGAATTGTGTTGAATTGATAGGACAATTTGGAGTTGAATGACATTTTAACAATTTTAAATATTTCATCCCTTGAACACAATCACTCTCTTTATTTACTTATGACTTCTTTATCTCAGCACAATTATGTAACTTTAAGTTTGTAAATAATTTGCTAGCTTTATTCTTAATTCTTGGGGATTATTCCCTTTCTATTTTCTGAAAGAATTCATATAGAATTGATATTATTTCTTATGAGTTTGTTAGAAATAATTAGTAAAGTCAGAAGACTATTAATATTATAGAAAGGCTTTTAGCTACATATGCAACGTCTCCACTTATAGTGTTATTCAATTTTTCTGTTATCTGGGCTAAATGTTGGGAGTTTATGTCTTTTAAGGAATTTGTTTGCTTTATCTAAATTGTGAAATTTGTGATATATGTTATTTTCAATAATTTCTCATTAACTTTTTGAAATCTACAGTATGGTAACAGTGTACCTACTTTTATTCCTGACACTCTCATATGTTTGTCTTTTATTTTTCTTCAGTATGCCTAGAGGTCTATCAATTTTATCAATCTATTTTAAAAACCATATTTATCTTTAGTGAGCCTTTATTCTTTTTCTGATTATACTTCACTGACTTATTCTTTTATGCTTATTATTTCTTTCATTTTGATTAATTTGATTTTAATTTTTTTTCATTTTCTATTTCTTAAAATAAATGCTTAGGTCATTTATTTGAAACTTTCTTCCTTTCTAAAGTAAATGCTAGAAAGTTTTTTGAAAGGGGGCACCTGGGTGGCTCAGTCCATTACACATCTGCTTCTGGCTCAGTCATAATCCCAGGGTCCTGGGTTGAGGTCCCATGTCAGGCTCTCTGCTCAGCAAGGAGCCTGCTTCTCCTTCTCTCTCTCTCTCTGCCTGCCACTTCCCCTGCATGTGCTCTGTCTCTCTGTCAAATATATAAATAAGAATCTTTAAAAAAAGGAGAAAGTTTCTTGAAAGATGTACTTTAGCAATATTCTACATATTTCGATGTTTTTTCATTTAACTAAAAATAATTTTACTCTCCTTGTCATTTTTCTATCCATGTTATTTATAAGTATGTAGTTTAAGTTCCAAGATATGTTAATATTCTTGGTATTTTGCCAGTTTTTATTCCTAATTTAATTTTTTAGTATCCAAAGAACATAATCTATATAATTTCAAATCTTTAAAATTTATTCAGAATTATATTATGGCCTCTCTTATAGGCTGTCTTGATGAATGCTCCGTGTATTTTTGAGAAAAGTGCTATGCCACTGCTTTTGAATGGAATATTCTGTGAAGGTCATTAAGATCGATTTAAGTTGGTGTTGTTTTTTTTTTTTTCAGATTTTTAGAATGCTTATTTTATTTCTGCTTTTTCCATAAATTACCAAGTAAGAAGTTTCAAATTTTCCAACAATCTGATTGCAAGTCTATTTTCCCATTTGGTTTTACCAGTTTTGCATTATGTATTTTAAAGCTCTAATTATCTATTAGATGCATGCACTTTTAGATTATTATGTCTTCTTGATGAATTTACTGCTTTATTCTTATATCTTTAGCCCTGGTAATACTATTTGTCCTGAAATCTACTTTGTCTTATTTAATAGACACTGTAGAATTCTTTTGATTCTTGTTTTCATGGTATATGGTTTATTTTTTCTATGTCATAACTTATAACCAATATTTATTCTGTTATATAAAGTTGGTTTCTTATAGAAAGCATATAATTGAACCTTAAGGTTCACTTTTGGTGTTGTAATTCTATGCATATGGACAAATCATAATGATATCTGTTTACTCGTATGTATCACACAGAGTATTTTCACTGTCCTGAACATTTGTCCTGAATACACTTTGCTGTATTCATCCTTCTCCCCAGACCCTGGCCATGCCAACCACTGGTCTTTTTACTGCCTTTATAGTTTTGTCTTTTCCAAAATGTCATATAACTGGAGTCATGCAGTATGGAGGTTTGTTTTGTTTTGTTTTGTTTTTCACATTGGCTTCTTTCACATAGTAATACACATTTCAGGTTTTTCCATGTTCTTGGCTCATTCTTTTTAGCACTGAATAATATTCCATTTTCTGTATATACCACAGTTTATTTATCCACTCACCTACTGAAGGACATCTTAGTTGTTTCCAAATTTTGACAATTATCAACAAAGCTGCTATAAACATCTCTTTGCAAGTTTTTGTGTGAACATATTTTCAAATCCTTTGGGTAAATACTGAGGAGTGTGATTGCTACATTGTGTGGTAAGAATATGTTTAGTTTTATGAGAAACTGCCAAATGATCTTCCAAAGTGGCTGTACCATTTTGCATTCCTACAAGCATGAATGACAGATCTTGTTGCTCCACATTCTCATCAGCATTTGTTGTTGTCAGTTTTCTGTACTTTGACCATTCTCATTGGTGTGTAGTGGTATTTCACTCTTGTATTAATTTGCATTTCCTTGATGATGTATGATGTGGACCATCTTTTCAGATACTCATTTACCATCTGTATATATATTTTTGATGAGATGTCCGTTAAGGTCTTTGGCTTACTTTTATAATTGAATTATTTGTTTTCCTCTTGATTTTGGATTATAACACTTTATCAGTTTTTTTTTGTCTTTTTCAAATATTTTCTTACAGTCAATGGTTTGTCTTCTCAGTCTCTTGACATTGATTTAAAGAACAGAAGATCTTAATTTTGATGATGTTCAGTGTATCAGTTTATTTTTTTCATGAGTCAAATCTTTGGTGTTATATATAAAAGTCATCGCCATAGCCAAGGACATTTAGGTTTTCTCACATGTTATCTTCTAGGAGTTTTATAGTTCTGCATTTTACATTTTAGTCTGTGATCCATTTTAAGTTAAGTTTTGTGAAGCATGTACAGTCTATGTATAAAGTATTTTTTTCCACATGTGATGTCCAGTTGTTGCAGCACCATTTGTTGAAAAGATGATCTTTGCGCCATTGTATGGCCTTTGTTCCTTTTACAAATATCATATGATTATAGTTACGTAATTCTGTTGTGGGTCTCTCTATTCTGTTCCATTGATTTGTCTGTTACTTCAATTACACCACACTATCTTAATTATTGTAGCTATATAGTACAACTTGAAATTGGGTAGTGTCAGTTCTCCAATACCTGTCAATATCCCCAAGAGAATTGCTGGGATTTTGATTGAGAAGCAGTGAATTTATAGATAAAAATTGGAAATAATTGACACCTTGAAAATAATAACTTTAACTATCTTTGAACATATTATATGTCTCCATTTTTCTTTTTTAATTTCATTTTTTCTTCTCTTTCTCATATGCTTATTATATTTGTTAAGTTTGTCCCATTGTCCTTGGATATTCTTTTCCGTTTTAGATTTTTGTTCCCTTCATTTTTTGTTTTCTGAGGATTCTGTTGATGCATCCTCTAGCTCAGAGACTCCTTCCTCATCCATGTCCAATATGATAATAAGCCATAAAAGGCACTGTTATTTCTATTACAGTATTGTTGATCAGCATATTTTTATTCTTTCTCAGAATTTCTCTCTCTTATCCTTCTGTTCTTACATGTGGTCTATTTTTTATCTATTAGAGACATTAGGATATTAATTCTAGTTTTTTTTCCCCTTACATTCTGACACCAGCATCCCTACCATGTCTGGTTCTGATGCTTGCTCTTTCTCCTCAGATTGTATTTTTTGACCATTGGAATGCCTTGTAATTTTTTTTTTCATAGCCAGACATAATTTACCGGGTGAAAGGAGTTGTTATCAATAGGCCTTTAGTAATGTGGTATTGAAGTATGGTGGGTAGAGGAAGTATTCTGTAGACCAATGATTAGGTTTCCATCTTTCAGTGAGCTTATTCTTCTGGACTGTGTTTCTCTGTTTTTCCTTACTCTTTAGGTGAGACAGAATGGCTATAGTGGTCTGAAGATGGGTATTTCTCTTCCCCCTGGGTTAGTTAGGCTCAGATCAGACTCAAGGACATTAGGTTCTAGTTACTTAGTTTCTACTGAGAGCAGGCCTTGTTAAGAACAGAGTGCTCTGAAATATTTAAAAATGGTTGCTTTTCTCTTCTTGCTGGAATCGTGGCGGCGGCGGGGGTGGGGTGGTGGTTCTCCTGTATATACTGTAGGAACCTGGTCAAGCTCCTGGAGGTCAATCTCACAATATTGTGGAGACTGCTTCCCCCAAGTGGTTTTAACTCTCAGAATTGTATACTCTGAGACTCCAGCAATTCATTAGTTATATTTATGGTTTTTCTACCCCAGGATTGCTTCCCACAGTGGATTCCAGTAGTGAGTCTCAGCTCACTACAACTTTGTTTACTTTCCTGTCTCTCCAAGCTTAGAGCACTGGTTTGCTCTGTGTCCTCTCTCTATAAATCTAATTTTTCAGTATGTTTGCTTTCTTACTCGTTGTTAAAACAGACTGGCAACTTCCAAGCTCATTGCATGTAGAACTAGAAACTAGAAGTCAACCATTATTTTTAGAATATATTTTCTTCGTTCAACAATATGTGTCTTTTTCAGATTACAGTGCTACATAAGTTATTTCATTTAATGTTGCCCTAAAGGTCACTGAGGTTCTGTTCTCTTTGTTTTTATTTTTTCTTCTCTTTAGATTGAATAATTTTATTTGTCTTCAAGTTTATTGAACATTTCTTCTGTTGTCGCTAATCTTCTATGAATCTCATCCAGTGAGTTTTCCATTTTAGATATTATCCTATTAATACCAGAAACAGAATTGTAATTTTTAAAAAATTCTTCAGGTTTTTGGTGAAATTCTCAATGTGTTTACTGGTCTTGACACCTTTTTCTTTACATTTTAAACTTTAAAAAATAATAGCTTCTTTAAATCCTTGTCTACCTGAATTATCTTAATTTGTGTATGTGTGTTGATTGCTTTTTCTCTTATTGTGGTATTTGGTTTTCTCTATCTTTTCTGATATTTTATTGTTTGGTGGATGCAGATGATACCTTGTAGAGAATTTTATCTTTCCCTGAAAATAGTGACTTTTGTTTTGACAGGTACTTAAGTTATTGGCTGATTACCATGAACTTGTAGAGACTTTTTAAAAAACAATTTGCAAGATAAATTAAGTTTTACCCATAATCTTTAAGTAAATCCTTAGTCCTTTAATAGAGTATCTACTCTTAAGAGAGGACACTTTTTAAAAAAGATTTATTTATTTGAGAGAGACAGAACACAAACAGGTTGGGGGAAAGGAGAGAGGAGCAGAGGAGGAGACAGAGAAGCAGACTACCTGCTGAGCAGGGAGCCTAATGTGGGGCTTGATTCCAGGATCCTGGGATCCTGACTTAAGCAAAAGGCAGATGCTTAACCAACTGAGCCATCTAGGTGCTCCGAATTGACACTTTTTGAATATCAGTGGAAGCCCTAGGATTTTTTTTCCAAGCCATTCTAAGTTGGCAATATTCAAGTTCCAAACAAACTCCTCCCTGATGAACAACTGAAATCTCTGTCTATCTTCTGCTGTGGTCCTTGGATTTTTCTCTCTAGACACAATTCAGGAATCTTTCCAATATTTGAGGGAAGTCCTGTAGCTCTATCCTTCCTGGTATTTCATCCCTCAACTTCCAGCTCCTCTTGTGGCCCTGAACTCTATACTTTGACCACTTACATCACTAAAACTATAAACTCCTGTTTGAGTTCGAAGAACTCTTTGCTATGTGATCTGAAGAGAACTATCAGGAGAAAAACCAAATTAACATAGCTCTCACCCTATGCATTTACTCCTCAGCAAGCTTGAATTGCCTATAGAATTGACCTTTAAACAACACAAGCTTGAAATGCACAGATATATTTACTTGTGAATTTTCTTTGATAAATACAGTATTGTATTATAAATGTATTTTCCCTTCCTTGTGATTTTGTTAATAACATTTTATTTTATATAGCTTACTTTATTATAAGAATATAGTATGAATATATAAGAATATAGTATGAATATATATATAACATATGAATATATATATAAATATATATAAAACATAGGAAATATGTGTTAATAGACTATTATCTGTAAGGCTTCCAGTCAACAGTAGGCTATTAATAGTTAGATTTTGGAGTAGTCAAAAGTTATATGTGGATTTTTAGCTGTGTGGGGAGTTGGTATCCCAACTTGCATATTGTTCAAGGGTCAACTGTACTATCTCCATACTTTTGTTCAATTCCTAGGGCCTTTAAAGAGTTGTTTTTTACGTTTTATAATTTTTTTCCAGACTTTCTAATTGCTTTTTGTTAGTATATTAGTCCAATATTAGTTACACTAAATTTAGAGCCAGAGCCCCAAAACATGGAATTTTAATATTCATGGCTAAGCAATAGCCAAAGTCTGAGCTTACTGATGTTTGCATTCCCTGCAGTGTGTGATGTTGCTCTATTGTGCCAAAGGCATCAATGAATGTTGGCTGAGTGATAGTTAATTAAGTCTGAGTGAATGTATAATATTGGAGACAGTGACATCACTAAACACATTGATATTATTATAAATTCATGATCACTAGCTTCACCAGTTCCAGAATATTACCAGAAAATTTCACTATATTTCTGTTTTCCACTTGATCTCTCATTTTCATACTAGTTCACTCTTTTCGTGCTCCTTAGATTTCTGGCAACCTCTTTTCATTAAGCTCACTGTCTGCATTATACACTAGTAGCATATGACTTTACTTCTTACTGTAGAGTGAATAATAAAGCCATCTGAAAACATTCTTTCAACATTTTTCTGTAAAACCTCAACTTACCTATATCTGAATCTAGTGAACTCAGTGATTGGAATAGTGACAGACATAAATAAGCACTCAACAATAGCAATAATAATCATCACCATCATTATCTAATTATCATTTTATACTTACCAGTGTTTTTATTATTGTATTATTGTTTCATATCTTGTTAATAAGAATTTGTTTCCAATTCCTTCACTTGTCCTTCCATCCATATTCTCTCTTGAGTTATCAGAAATTTTATGTTATTGTTCAACCCCACTTTCCCCTTTTCATCTGGATCATTAAATAAAATCTTATGCTTAAGATTAGTCATTCAATCAATTGGTCTATGAATTAGTCATATCTTTAAACATGATTCATTCTTTCAAAAAACTCTTTTTTCCTTTCCATATATCTCTTGAAATTTCACCTTATCTTTTCTCTCTTCTCTGTTTTCAATGAAATTTCCTCGTGAGTTATCTGCACTTGAAGTCCCTATTTTCTCATAACCTATTACCTCCATAACCCAACCTACTAAACTGTTTAAATCAAGAAAGCTCTCTCTGTGCAGGCACATTCGATAGCTTAAACAAGCCACATTCGATAGCTCTTAAATAGTTCTCACTTTACTTGATCTCATAGCAAAATTTGACATAGTTGATCACTCTACCTTCTGAAAACTTAGTTTTCCCTTGGCTACTAAGGCATCAGTCACCTCTGTTCCTTCATATATATCTATGAATTATTTTTTACTTATTTTTCTTTCATATTCCTCCTCCTCTGACCTATCACCACATATTAAATTCCTAAAGGTCCTCTCTTCTTACTTTTCAACCTGTTGCTTGGACAATCTTATCCACATATCATTCTTTCATAATGACTCGCCAACAACATCCATGCACTGCTTTTACAGACAAATATAAATCGATAAATATGTGTATCTCCAATTCAGGCTTCAATGCTGAGTTCCTGATAAGGTTACCCAACAGGATATTCAACTTTCCAATTAGGTATCTCAAGGGAAACTCAAATTCGGCATGTCCAAAACTGATCTTTAATTTCCCAGAAACAATTTTCTAGTCACTTCTGATTGCTTTTTCATTCTTAATATCCAAAATAATCCATCATTATCTTCTCTTAAGTGTACATGCTAAACACTTCTCAACTCAATCACCATCACTACCATCATTGTGATTAATGCTACATCATCTTTCATAGTAACTATTGATATAGACCATTTTACTGAATTCTTAAATTTCTTACCCCCATATATCACATATACTGCAGCCAGGTGATATGATGAAAATGCACATATGAGTAAAACATCTACTTGCTAAAAAACATTTAATACCTTCCCATCACTTTTAAGATTAAGACTATCTAGGACTTGCAAGACTCCAGATAGGCTGGTCCCTGAATACATTTCTTGTCTTATCAAAGATCTTGCAAGTACACTGACTTTTTCTATTTCTCACATGCACTATTTTCTTTCTCATTACTTTATATATATGCTCACTGTCAAAACTTACCTTATTCCCATCTTGATCTATTATAAAACATTTAAATATGTAAAGGCTAGATAGATTGTGTCAGACTAAGCTTGGAATGCCAGTATGTAGCCTCAATTTTTGTAAACAAAAGTGTTGTTGCATTATGTATTATATGTAATTCACTCAATTTATCTTCCAGTTTTCAACTTGATTCACTTTTTCAGGGAACTCATATAATTGACCCTGTCTATTATAGATTGATGGTTCTCTTCTTTGTTCTTTTTTCTGCTTCTTTAAAGATTTTATTTGAGAGAGAGGGCACACATGCACACACATAAGTGTGTACGAATGAGTAGGCAAAGAAACAGAGAGGAAGGAGGAGGGGAAAGAATCTCAAGCAGGCTCCACTCCCAGTACAGAGCCATCCCATGACCCCCTGAGATCATGACCTGACCTGAAACCAAGAGTCGGAGTCCCAACTTGGCTTGAGCCACACAGGTACCCGGATTGGTTCTTCTTTATGCATTCTTCTAAAGAAACCTTACTTTTCATCTTACAATTATATATATAATCATGATTACTTGATTAATGATTCCTAGTAGGTCAAAGACTCTGTTAGAACACGAACCACATTGGTTTCCTGAAAAGTTTTATCTTAAGAGCCTAGCACAGTCCCTGTTAAAATAATGCTCAATAAATATTTTTCAAGTGAATAATTCAGTAAACAAAAGGATAAAACTTAATGAGACGTAGTCCTAGAATAGGATTAAGGAGAAATATGAAAGGGATTAAGTGAAAGAGAAAAAAAGAAGCTGATAATTGAATAACATAACTTTAACCAATATTGAAATCTGCCTCAGTTCAATGAGTTAAAAATTAGATCTATAGTTGGCATTTGTTCTGTAGGTTGAATTTTTTTCTTCATCTATTTTTTAACTACAAAAAAATCAATTTAATAAAGTTCAATTTAATTAAACATTAGATGAATTAAGATTCAACCTGATAAAATTCAGTTGCTCATTCATTTATTAAGTGATCCTATAAATATTTATTAATTACTATTCTCCAGCCATTATACTAAGAATGTGTGATAAGTGTAAATAAGTCATGGGCCCTGGCTTGATGTTGTTGAGTATCAGAAAAAGATGGATATGGACAGACAGCTGAAGTATGTAAATGGCCATATTGATTCAAAAGTAACAGAAAAGAATGTATATCTCAGAAGACAATAATAACTTCAGAATTCAGTCTGATTGGGATTCTTGATGTCTAAAAGGGAAATGAGGGAACAATACTGGCAACAATTAATTGCTTTATTTGACCTGGCAGGAAAAACTGTGACATCCTGGTAGAACTAGAGTAGTGAAATGAGTTTGAAGCTCCAATTTAGCATTTAATACAGGAAGGTTAATGCTGTATGTTTAAAAATAGATGTCAAAGCCAGTGAATTTGGTATTGTGGAAAATGTGAATGAGCAGTAGACAATGCTTGGTAGCTCACTTGGCTGATCAGGGCCTTATTTCCATACCTATTCCTGGGTTTCATAAATGATGACTGTTAAAGTCTTGCAGAACTAGAATATGATATGATTCTAAGGCAACTGTATCATATCAACTGTCTATCCCTATAAACTATATAATTTCAGATCTGTACATGGTTTTGTACAGTAGCCAATCTACTTATGTTACATATGAAGAACAGGAAGCTTATCTGGCAAATCCAAGAATTCATAATTAGGTAATTCTAAAACTGAGACAAGAATCCAATTCTATTTCTTATTTCACTTGTTATTTTAAAGACAACACTTGATTTATGTGAGTAAAGCAATTAATAGAAATAATAACACGTTTATTGGATGTCTACTATGTGTTCATTGCTGTGCTGAGTGCTATACATGTTATTTCATTTAAAACTCATGACTGTGTAAGATGAGAAGAAGTATTATGACAATCTGGCACCTTACGACACCAGGTTTATGAATCCTAAGTAGCCCAAGATCAATCAGCTAGTAAGAGTAAGCCTCAAACATAAGGTTATCATGTGTAAAGCCATCACTCTAATCTCCATATCAGTGAATGTATTGTGGTTTTACCTATGTAATGTTTCAGGCAACTCCACTTAGAGACATGGTGTCTTTTATTACTTACATAGTGTTCACAGCATCATGGAGTGCAAGCTGTGTGTGCACAATCTGCCTTTGGAAACTGTATCCTGATCAGTGTAGTGCAAACTATCTTCCCTTGTCAAAGTACAAATGATAGGTACTGCTGGAGTAAAAGCAACCAGGTTTGATTATAGTCTTTACCTCTGTGATACACACTTTAGAGTCTACAGGATTCCTGTGAAATTATAGCTCTCCATGTTTCAGTGTTTCAGTTTAATATGTTCTTTATTTTTACATTGGCAGCATATTCCAAGAAAGACAGTGTTTGTATTGATAGGGTTTTGCCCAATGTGTCCCAGAGAGTTTTTCCACCTTCATTATATAGGTAACACATACAAATCTCAGATCACAAAGTAGGGTTGGCAAGAATTGTTATTTCCTTTATTTCCTCAAAGTAAAAACAGTTTTTTTTCTTGAGCTTCTCATCGAATGGGAAGATATTTCATCTGAGTCCATCTGAGGTAAATTCATTCATTCTGTTCAGTGCTTTCCAGTCCAATTCAGTTTTCTTCCTTTCAATTTATCTCCAGATACATCTAATATCTACTTTCCACAGGACCTCAAATAGCATCATGGCATCAATGGAAGTAAAGATGGCCTTGTAATTTTCAGTCATATCTCCACCTTGATATCCTCTTAAATTTATATCATCCTCATTGTGGACCTCAATACATCTATGTTGTCATCTGCTAAGTGAGAAATCCATGTTCTTGAGCAGTTGCTGAGCACATGAAAGGCATTCTAGTGCATTTTATCCTGTTGATGAGTCTTCTCTAGTTCCAGCCTTCTCACTCACCACCTCCATATCACTCTTTGGATGTATGATAATAATTGCTTGGTCTCAAGTTTCCCTGTGGACCATTAAAAGCTCTCTGCAGTTGTCTTTAAGAACTGTTGGATAGAATATCAGGCAATGATTTTTATTCTAGGGTTGAATTGTGTTCCCCCAAAAGTTTAACTGAAGTTCCACTTCATTAGAGTGGGCTCTAATCCAACATAATGGATGTCTTTATAAGAAGACAATGTGAAGACAGAGACATACAGAGAGATAACAGCTATATGACTGTGAGGCAGATCTTTGAGTGACATCTACAGAGCCAGGGAACACCAAGGATTGCTGGCCACTAGCCACTAGGAAAAAGGAAAGGAAGGTTTACTCAAAGTCTCAGAGAAAGGCCCTGCTAAGACTTTGATTTTGGATTTCCAGCCTCCAGAACTATGAGGAAGTAAATCTCTTACTGTTTTAAGTCACTCAGTTGGTGGTACTTTGTTATAGCAGCTCTAGGAAACTTATAAAGGTCCCTGTGACTTTTTGGTAGAAGGTCATTAATCAAGACTCTTTAAGTCCCAGAAATTCATCAGGTTGAGGTGGAGAAGTTCTTTGTGTTCTTAGATCCTAAAATTCATTTAGGAGTCTCATTATATAGCCCACCCTGGGAAATAGTCTGAGTGGGAAGTGGTTAGAAAGACATGGGACAGGTCCCTTTCTTGGGACATACAAAAGTTCTAGTCCTCTTCCCTTTGGCTTCATTTCCCTCCAGTTCTAGGTCTTCATTTAGCTTAGTTTCATGGAAATAACATTATTAAACTGATAATTTCTTATTCAATGTCTATTATTTCCATGTAGACCACTCCTTGAACTGTTAGGATTCTGGTCTTACCATTAAAAATGAAGTTTCTTACAACTTAAAAGTAACAGAAATTATAAGAAAAAGAATTGCTTTGATTAATTTTGCAAAACATATTGTCACTTAGAAAATCTTTTGAGGGATCCCTGGTGGCGCAGCGGTTTGGCGCTTGCCTTTGGCCCAGGGCGCGATCCTGGAGACCCGGGATCGAATCCCACGTCGGGCTCCCGGTGCATGGAGCCTGCTTCTCCCTCTGCCTATGTCTCTGCCTCTCTTTCTCTCTCTCTGTGACTATCATAAATAAATAAAAAATTTAAAAAAAATTTAAAAAAAGAAAATCTTTTGAGGTTAAATCACCAGATTTGGTAGTTTGGTTTATTGACAGTTTGTAGTTTCATAAGCCTTCTGTCTTTGGTGATGTTATCCCTGAGAATATCCATCTAGTCAGCAGTACTCTCTGAATAGTGGGCTTGCACTTGGGTCAGTAAAATGTTAAAAGAAATTAAAATTTATATATATTTTTTCCTTATAAAGAAACTGAGAGAGCTTAAAGGAAAGTGTGGATTTAGGACTCAAGTTGTAGATTGTGCTTTACATTTCACAGAACTTTTTGTGTATGTTGGTTCTATTTAGGACTTTAATTTGGTTATAGCTCTAGGATCAAGGATTATCTTATTCTTGATGTTGACCCATTTCTACTTGGGCCCTGAAGGAAAGGTCTGCACATAAGAGAAATGAATACAAATGCACATAACTTTTCAAAGCTTTTGACCTCAAACCACAAGTAAAATTCTGATGAGTTAGGATGAACCATGTGGAGGAGTCTGTGTGTATTATTTAAATTCTTTGACATCTGTGCTAGATTTTCTGTTAGCATCTTGGCACAAATTTACCTCTCTTCTATGATATTTTCTATGTTGTACAGAATGGAGCTCTAGACAGTATAAGACTTCTTGAGAGTTTAGCTTTTACCAAAGAGGAATATAGCTGATTTAGGCAGCCTATCTTTAGCTTTTAGTTTTTGGGTGGCTAAGAGAGCTTCAAATCTATCCTCCATACCTATACCTGGAAGAAGATTACCTTTAAAAATTCCAAGTGATGTGTGACAGAGCTTCAATCTTAAACTAAAGAAATAAATCATTCTTAACCTTTTCATTAATTTATGGTTAGGTTGGGTATGCCATGTAACCTCTTTGGGCTTCCTTGTCTTTTTCTGTAAAATGAAAGAGTATGTCTATTGACTTAGAATTTACCCAAATTAGTCCTTAAACTCTCCTAAAGGTTCTTATATAGCAAGGAAAATATATACTTTGACAAGACAGGGAGGAACCAGGATTTCTCCATCATCCCTCCATCATCATATCAAGACATATGCATTCTGATTTAATCATCTCCACAGTGCTATAAAGTGATCAGTTTTATTTCTAATTTATAGACCATATAGATAACGCAAGTAATTTGCTTAAATTTGGATCTTTCTGAGTTGGAGAACTGCACTTAAATCTAAAAAGTTTTCTGGTTACAAATCCAATAGCCAATTTTTCTATTTATTGTCCTTCTACATCCAAAGAAAAAGGCACTCTACTCATCACCTTCTGGGGATGTTCTTAAGTGTTACTGATTTGATTATACACTTAAACTGGCTCACCTCTCAGATGCTGTGTTCTTTTATTCACAAAATGGGGATAATTATTACTGGCTCTTAGACACTTCACAAGAATAGTTTCAGGTTTAATTAGAAAATGAGCAATAGTTTTAGAAGCCTCAGTGCATCCTTGGTTATTAATGGACTGAACTATTTTCAGCCAATTAATAAGACAGTATTTTTCTATTCCAAATTCAAATCCTCAATCATATCTCTAATTGTATACCTCACACCACTCCCTTTTCAGGAACCCTATATAGACTCTCTTCTTTTCCCTGTATAAACTTATGCTTTGGAAGAGAACTGACTCAATTATTTCTACCTTTTTAAAAATTTCTCAGTGGGCTAGCTCCTCCAGGATAGTCTATTTCTTGTAAAACTATATGACTACTGAATTCACCCATTAAAAGGAATTTAGATGTTGGAAAAAGTATGGAGAAGTAAAATTGCCTTCATGCCCTTGAAATTAGGCATTTTTCTAGAAATAGCCATCTATACTTTTTTCCCCATTTACCATATAAAAAAGTATTTGATAAAAGCATAAATATTTTATCATGCTGCACTCCCATTATAATTTTCAAATTATAATAAGATAAAGCATGATTATTATAAGTAAATTTATTATTTGATTCAAGTTAAACTTACTTTCCCTTAGGTCCACAGCTAGGATTGCAGTTAGTCACTTTTATCATACACAAGAATGCCTGAGAGGTGCGTGGGTGGCTTACTTGGTTCAGTGTCCAATTCCTGGTTTCAGCTCAGGTCCTGATCTCATGGGTGGTGAGATTGAGGATTCAGCCCTATTTTGGGCTCCCCTGATCAGCAGAGTCTGCTTGAAGAATCTCTCCTTCTGCCCTTCTCCTTGCTCATGTGCATACTCTCTCTCTCTCTTTCTTACTCTCAAAAACACTAAATCTTAAAAGACAAAAAACAAGAACACCTGATGATTTTGTCTTCAACATTTTACCCTGCGGTTATGTGGATAGACTCTGCCTTTCACTTGCTATATGGAGATATACATCCACTTGAGCCAATTATAAGATCACGTCTGTCTGATTTCCGTGATTGATCCAGAAAGCAAATGTGATTAAAGTACTCCAACCAGAATACTTCCTTGCAGTTTTTCAAAATACTGAAGCTGGTAAAGAGAAACTCTGTTTCTTCCCTGTGAATAGTCATAAGATATGACTAGATTTGTTAACAACCATGTTCTCTACAATGCAGTGAGAGCTGCAGGTAGAAAACCACCACCAGAGGGAGAAGTAAAGGAATGAGTGCGGAGTGTGTAGAAAACACTGGGAAAAACACTGGGTCCTGAGTTAGTGAGTTCCTATTGATTTTCCTTTGTCATGTTATTGCAATATCATTACAATATATGTCCCCCCTTTTATTTTTAGGTAATTCAAGTTGATTATCTGTCATTTGCAACAGTGAATGATGAGCCTAACACTGGAATAACATTATAAGGTAAAGTAATGATGTAAATTATAAGTGTAGGATAGATAAAGAAGTGAGAAGATTCAGTTTATGATAGCAAAAACCCTCTATCCAATGGTGAAAAAAAGAACTGAATATGTATTAAAAATCTATTTTTTATAATTTTGTTTTTATCTATATTTTATATGCTTGAAAACATAAGGTCATAAGAGAATCGTAGAAAAAAGAATCAAATCTCTAGAAAAATTAGTTCTCTCCATGTATTTTTTAAATATTATCTACTTTAACCTTGTGTAAAAGTTATTGTTGTCTCCATTTTACAGTAAAAAATTCTGAAACTTAAGGAGAATATGTATCTTGCCAAAGATCGAACAGCTATGAAGTGTTTTGGGAGAACCAGAAGTAGGTTTTAGGTATATATGACAAACCCAAGGTTAGTACAATACATCATACAATTTATATGGAATTAACAGCTAAGGAAAGATGATCAATAATGTTTCTAAATGAAATTATTCTGAATGTAATCTTGGCCATAGTTGTATAATCAGGAAAGTTTAAACGTGGAAAGGAGATTCATAACAATTTAGCCTCATCCTCTCCTGTCATGGGTTAAGAAATAGACTCAGACTAGAGACTAGTGGACTTAGGTTCAGTAACCCTTTATTTGGAATAGGTTCAAGCATAGATGGCCTCTCAAGATCCCTTCCCATCTGTGATTATGTGTGTTCTTCTGATTTCACAGCATGAGAATGCCTTATGCCTTCCCACATACAACAGTGACAGTAAAGCAGCAAGAAGGGATACTTTAAAATGAACCTTTTAAATTTCATTCTTTAGCATTTGTATGAGCAGAATGCAAATGGTGTCAATTCCATTATCTTCTGCACAAAATGTTCCCTTTTTAGAGCCAAATCAGGGGTAGGAAATGTGGAACTGTGCCCCAAGTACCTCAAGGGCAGCTGGCCACTTCTATTTCTAGATCCCAAACACCTGCATTTCTCAAAAGCTGGGGCCATTTCAGAAGAGACGTTTGGAAGTCATCAATATACTGCTTACTTACTGTGGATTTGAGAACCTTGAAATGTCAAGTTTTAGCTTGAGGCCAAGTTGGATTTGTGAGCCCTCATACTGATGGGTGATGAGATCATTTACATTGGATTATACTTCTGGTGTGTGAGCAATTCAGTAAATGATGAATACAGTGGGAATTACTGCAGTACATCTGCTGGACACTTTTTATAAAATAGCTCTCTCATCTCACCTCCTAGGTGTGCAATCTTCAATCAGGAAACATATTTGAAGCAGGAAATCAGTTCTCAAGCCTAGGGCTGTATCATCTGCTCCTGTCTCTTTTGCAGAGTGTAATTTTGTCCAGTGCCACGTTGCAAAGTAGACACCCTAGGACAGTGATTCATGGCCAGAAAATAATGCATTCTGAAAAGTGTTTCCAAAGTTACAGCAGACCATTTGCTGACTATTGTTAAGAAATTATGATTAACAAAGGGTAGGAGAGACTTTTTTTTTTTGTTTTTTGTTTTTTTTAATACATGAAGAAGTCAAGCCCAAGGTAGATTCTGGGAATTTAATCACTTACAATGTGAACCTGCCCCTGATCCTCACTGCACTTTCAAACTAGCTGTGATACAGGCACTTTTAAAAGGTGGTTTTAATGTGCTAAGTTCTGCAACAACTTAAATAAAGAGTGTTAATGAATAGTAACGATAATTTAAGTTGAGATACGTTTGTACCTTGCTCCTGAAGAAGCTATGTTTAAGTGGACTCTTGGAATCAGTAAGGTGAATCCTGGGGGAGGGGTGTGGTAAAATTGAATGTTTCAGAAGAAAAATGCATATATGTAGGATTAGGATTGAAATAAAACTAGAACAGCAAGGAACACCCAAACAGAGTAGTAAAAACAGGAACATTCATTCAGGTAGCAGTCATACTGAGTCCTATGTTTGTTCTTACCTTTTTTTGCTGTGTAATGTAGGTTATTTAGGATAGGTTCCACTGGTTGTTTATTAATTCATTTATTTCTTCATGTATTCAACTATCCTATATGCAGTGCTTCATATGTTTCAGCACTATCCTGGTCACTGGTGCTACTGCTGAAAGTTGGATTTTATCTAAATTCTTAAGATTTTAAAAAGTCAACCATCATGTTAAGTAGGAGTTGGCTTTTGGTGCTAGTAACAGAAATGTGATTACAGTGGCTTAAACACATAAGGGTTTATTTTCTCTTACAGAAGTTTAGATGTATCCTGTTATGGAGAAATACAAGTTTTCTGTAGTTTCTAGTAGTCCTATAAAAATCTCTAGCCTCCCCAGGCTCAGGATACTTTCTTCTTGTCTTATCATGAGATTTAGATTTGTAGTCATTTTTTTTCTACTTAATTGCTGTGATTTGAGAGAACCAAATGGTGACAGCCTGGACTATATCCCCAAGTTAAGACCCAAGTGTCAGGAGGACTAGAGCAGTATCTCTTTAGGCATTTCCATTTTAAAAGAGAGGAAGCTTAGACCTTGGCGACATCTTTGTGCCTCAGAAGTAATAGATACCCAGTGATTTACTTAGTGTCTGGAAAGATATATTTACATTCCAACAGGTTAGAGCCAGAACTCAGGATTCTTGTCATCTCATCGCAAAGGGATTATCATCCTATCAGCAAATTTTTTTCCTTCTCTTTTCTGGAAAAGTGGTGACTGTCTCTTACTTGAATATAAATGCAGAAAATCTATTGTCTGTTTCTCATCTGTAAGTTTCTCACTACTAGAATAGGATGTTTGACTTGGCTTTCACCACATCATGTCACGGGTAAGGCCTGGGACAATAAGGATAGAGTGATAGACTTAATTATTTTAAGGTAATTAATAAGAAATCAGTCTCTGATTCACAGCCCCTCTTTTTTCACATTCTAGATAAAATTAATAAACATGAATATTAAAAACTCAACATTAGTTCAGGACTGGTATTGGGAAGCCATTAAAAGCCAGGGTTCTTTGGAGCACCTGGGGTGGCTCAGTCAATTAAGCATCTGTCTCTAGAATTTCTGCTCAGGTTATGGTCTCAGGGTTTTTAGATCAAACCTCACTTGGGCTCCATGCTCAGCTGGAGATTCTCTCTTTTCCCTCTGCCCCCTGCCTCTCTCCGTCTCTAAGATAAATAAATACATCTTAAAAAAAAAAAAAAAAAGAACCAATGTTCTTCTATCATCTCTTATCTTGTGATTCCTACCTTCAGGATCATGATATAGTTTTTGGGTTCCAGTTCTTACAATCATATTCCAGGCAAGAAATTTAAGAGAGAGTAAGAATGGTAAAATGAGATTTTCTGTAAATCCTTCCCCAACTCATTATCCCTAACTGCGAAGGAGGGTAAGGGATATAGTGGTATTTTCATTGAATACAATATAGAGTTCTATTAATAAGGAAGAAGGTAAAAATTGGTAATATTGGTCTCTGCTTCAACCATATACTTCAAGAAGAAAACTGATGGAAGATTAGACTTCTTTCAGTGCCAACACTATTTCCCTGGGGATTCTAAGGCCCAGGTAGGTATAGTGACTTGATTAAGGACATAGATAATTTAACAATGAATGACTGCCATCCTGAGTGGCTGCTTTTTCAGTGAAGCTCTGTCCTCCTGCTTCATCTGCAGACCTTTATATTTTCAAGTATTTGATAGTTCAGCATAAAAAGAAGTGTTTCCACCACTATCCTATGAGCACACTGTGCACATGCAATTCAATATGCCAATTCATATCACAGTAAATTAAAAACAATGGGGGAGTTGGTAGGTATTTCTCTTTTTCACTGTTCCCAGAAAAGCTATTCTTCCTAATATAGTTTCTCTGTATCTCTCATTTTTACAGTTTTACACTGTTGGCAAATGTATTTAAAAGGACATTTTGACATATTTGAAGCAAGTGTTTGGCTAGGTTGTAGATGAGTTGGAAAGTCTCATTTTAATAGGCCTTTATAAACTGTATTCATGAATTCATTCAGTAAGCATTTTGCGTGTTTGGGACCTGCACCATGCCTGGCATTGTCGTGGACATCTACTTTATTCTAGGTAACCTGTAACAGTTGTCAATGAAGACAATGACAAATGCTTATGAATCTTTTGTTCTTCAGAGGAGTACGGTTATTTATGGACTTAAGTATCAACCATCTCCTAAAGAACTATTTTATTAAGTTATGAATGAAATCTCAGATATAGTCTTCTTATCCATAGTATGCATCCATGAGCCCTGTGTCCCTAATATTGTATTGGTGTTTTTATCCCACCATTCAGATTAGGATCTGAGTGAAGTATTCATGTAATGTCCACACTAGATATTTAAAAGTGAATATATGACAACCTGGCTTAGTCAAGGATAACAGATTATTAACAGCCCATTCTTAATTTCTTTTACTGGTGTCATGACTTTTGGCCTAAATACAAGTTGAGTTTAAGTGGTAAAGAAAGAAAAGCATTAATGAAGCAAACTTGATTTCAAGTTCCAACTCTACCATGTTCAAGCTGTGTAATAATTGGATCTTATTTCCTTTTTCTGATCTTTTGTTCCTCAACAAAGAGAAAGAGGGATAATAAATATCATGGAGTATTATGGAAAATTAATAAGGGGCTTTTTGAGAAATAGAAATCATATGTAGAAAATGCCTAATATATTGTGTAGCAAATAGTAGACTCTCTAAGCCACAGCAATTATTCCAATACATTTGAACTCTCTCTTTCCTTCTTTCTTCCTTCCTCTCCCACTTTTTGTCTTTCTTCCCACACTTCTTCCTTTACAGAAATACTACAAATGTAGTTTTATCACCTTTCAAAAAATCTTTTAATGACATTATAGATGTGTAATGTCAAAATCTAAGCTAAAAGGGCCTATGTAAAGACAGAGAAGATTTGTAAATTCCAGTCAGACTCAGTAAAACAATACTGAAACATAGAATGACACTTCACTCTCTTCAGTTTTAGTGCATACATAAGGACAACCTCCTGTATCTCTTCTCAGTTCTCATTTCTCTTTCCCTACTCAACCTCATTTTTTTCCTCTCTCTCCCTCTTCATTTTTCTTTGTTGTACCTACTATTTCTTTCAAAGGCATGTCATTCATCATTGCCTTATTGGTGGTAAAGATATTAACAAAGGAAGCAGTAAAAGTTGGGTAGTTTGTGTGTATTACATTGAAAATCTTTGTACTGTCTGCCAAGGCTGAACAGTCCTAACTGATCTTAATCTGGAAATCAAATTGCCTCCCATTCCTACTGATTGTGCAGAAGTGTTGTCTTTGGCATGGTTTGTAGTCTCACTGAAGTCTTTAGAACCAAATAAAAGTCACTTCAGGCAGACAATTATCTATTATCTTTGTCCCTTTCAGACCCTGTCTTGTGTCTTTGCTTAAGACTACACAGTCTGAAGATTAGTTGGCTATCTTTATGGCAAAGAATAATATGATTTTGAGCTCACTTGAAAGGATGGCCAAAAAAACAAATTAGAAATTTGGCTGTATCCTTAGCTTGCCCTACCTTGCTCTGTTTTGCCCTGTGACCTCAGCAAAGTCATTTAATTGTTCTGTCTTCACATTTCCTCATCAGTAGAGGGTGAATAACAAAGATTCACAGGGTTGTTAAAAGGAATATATCACTTTATTTTTGGACAAGTGTTTCAAAAGCTTAATAAGAGTAAGGCGAGAGAATTGAGTTGACTGACTTTTATAGTTGCTCTGGGATAAAAGTTCATTACTTCCAGTGATACATTTGAGCTACTAGAATGCATATATTTCAAATGTTTCTCCGTCTGAGGAGCCTGATTCTTTCAAATTTGCTTACTTTCATATATATTCTTTGTTCAAGAGCATTTTTAAGTGATTATTAATTCTACCTTCTTTTTCTGCAAAAATTCAAACTTGATAATGAACATAAGACTTATAATTTTCCATATTACAGGCAGAGACATTCTTAGACTGAAAGAAACCCCTTCACATCCAAATTCTGCTTTCCTTGGCATCAGGAGTCTATGTTCAGATAGAAATATCTTAGGAGAGATTGGTAAAATATCTTCCTTTTCTTTTCTGTGTGGGCAAAGAGAAGCTAGCAAATCAAATGAAAATGTAGCCTGTATTGCCAAAGAATGTTTTTATTCAAAGAAAAAGAAAGAGGTAGTTTACCTTTTTGTGTTAAATAGCTTTTTTGTGTCGACTGAGTTCAGTTAGTAAACTTCTCAAACCTTTATCTTTGTAGAGTTCACAATGACCCTTTTCACTTAAACACAATGACTCTTTTCATTTACAGACCTTAGATTTAAAGGTCTTTACGTTGCTGGTAGAAAAGGAGTTAGGAAGGAAATGGTCAAATTTGAGTTGAGTTTTCATATATATGATGCATTTAACCTTCAAACCTGTTCCTTCCACTCATAGGTACTACTTTGCTCTTTAAACTGAACCAAATGCATTGAAATGTTTTGCAAGATAATAGTGATATAATTCGACAAGCCAAGGACTTGTATTTGATGCCTCAGGCTTACAAAAAATTAATGGGAAATTATCCCCTAAAGCCATTAACTTTGTCTCAATTCCTGGGGCCTTTTGTAGATCTTTCTCAGCAATCCTGGAAAGGAAATTTAGTCACCTTTTTTAAGGCTCTCAGGGCCAACAGTCTATTATTTAAGGAGGTACCCCTAAGTAACAACTCTCTCATCATAATACTACAATCATGCATCAGAGAGTGATTTCTCTAATGATGTATTACTCAAAATGCAGTGCCAGCCAGGATGTCAGCAAGGGAGATCATAAAATTTTATTTAACCTTTTGTTAATTTAAAGTCTCCAATACTTTCCAATTTATTTATTATGTATGGGAAAGGGGGAAATGACAGTAACTTCAAAGGCTATGAGACCTACAGACTATTTTATTCACTGTGTTCAGAAAATATACGTCACCGGTGGGGCAAGGAAAAGATTTAAAGCCCCCAATTAAAAACGCTTTTAAGACTCACAAGAGCAAAAGTACTAAAGGAAGACCATGCAGAATGTATCTGAGATGCAAACGAAGCCTGCTAGTCTGCAGATAAGGGAAGAAAATCTCAATAATACTATTTTTAATTTTCTGAATGAGAAAATTTTAAAATAATATTACGGTTTTTCATCTGTATTCATTAATTCCAGAATGATTCCAAGGCACCATTTTACCCTGGGCCCACGATGAAATGATGAGCACCAAGCTCAAGGCTGCATTCCATGCAGTCATTTCTGAGGCATGAAGGGATCACACTGTAACTCTTCTAGGATGGTGTTTTATGTGTACCCAGTAACTACTGAAAGCTTTTAGCATAATGCCCAGCACATGGTAGTAATTCCTCAATAAATGTTAGCTCTTAGTTTTTCTTAATTGCTATTTAGTGTTCAGTTAAATCAAGAATGGCGTTTTAGAATAATAAACACATTTATTAGACTAAACACTACTTTTAAACTTCGATTCAGTATTAATTCAAAGAGAGTAAGTCACTTCGTATTGGTAAGGGTTCTTTTATAGTACTGTCTGTAAAATTTAAATGGACATTTATGACACTCAATTATTCCAAAAATTCAATACTAAAATGTTATTCATGCCTAAATTATCTGGCTTCATCTGACAGGAATGTATTTTATCTGAATTATCAGATCAATTATCTTGATTTCTGCACTCAACTTTGCAAGCACATATGTACTCTGTGTCCTCTGTAAGGTGCAATTGGATTTCTTCAGGTTGAAGTATGACCCAGTTAGCTTCCTACAAAGCACAAACTTTGAAGCCTGGTGTGCATTTCTGAAATGGTTGTAGCCTTTTCAGGGATGTGACAATTAGTGATTGCAGAGACAGAACTCAATTATTTAAATCTCCTTAGAAAAATTTCCTCTAAATCCAGAAATGTATACTCATAGCATTAACATTTGTGCATTAGTCTGCAAATTCTGTTTTATAACTTTCATAGTTTGAAATTAAAAAAAAAATTTCCCTCAAGCCACAGTATTTACATGTTTTCTAGTTGATAGTTCAAGTAGAAGTGAATTGGTCATTTAATCTAATGTGAGCAGTGAGCCCCAGAGTTTGAAAATATGGCATATTTTAGGGTAGACTCAAGGAGGAAGGAACATAATAAGCAGATCTTCTCAGTATGAGTTTAAATATTCATGATTTGCTTATTAAAACATTTTAAAAATTGTGTCTCTGAGCATCAGGTTCTTAATATGCAGAACAGAAAGAGCAAAGTCCTGAAAAACAACAAGCATATTGTCATGGAATTTGCTTAAAAGATGCCAAAGCTAAAGCTTAGTGTTTCAGTAAGTATATATGATACATTAAAGCTTTCCTTAGAAACTAGGTATGAAAAAATCAGTTATCTTTGAGAGTTAATTTTTAAAAATCAACACATAATGGAACAGAAAAATGGCATGAACATTGCAATAACAATGGATAAAGAGATTAAGGTGATAACTTGATTGAGATGGTTAATTTTATGTGTTAGTTTGATTGGTCACTGGGTGCCCACATTAAACAATATTTCTAGATGTGCATGTAAGGATAGTTCTGGAAGAGATTAGCATTTGAATTGCTGGACTCTGGAAAGTAGATTCTCCTCCCTGAACTGGTGTGTCATCTATTCCGTTAAGGGCCTGAATAGAACAAAAGACAGAGGAAGGAGGAATTTGCCCCTATTTTTCTGTCTGAGTTGAGACATCCCATTTCCACCTCTCTGGCCCTCCAACTGAGATTACACCAAGGGCTTCCCTGGTTCACAGACCTTTGGACTCAGACTGAAGTATTGGCCTTCCTGGGCCCACAGCTTTCTGATGGCAGGTCATGGGACTTCTCAGCCTTCATTATGAGGAAAACCAATTCCTCTATAGATCTTTTCTGGTTCTGTTTCTCTGGAGAGACCTAACTAATACAGAGATTTACTATATTAACACATATGATTATACAGTTAATTAGAAGAGGTTAGTCAACCATGGGAAAAGAAGGAACTTAAGAAGAGTAAAGACAAACCTTGGTGATACCCATCCAGTCTCCAGTCTATGGTTTTTCAATAGTCTAGTTCCATCAATAAATCCATCTACAAAATAGGATAGATATTTTTGGTTAATATCTAGTTAATACCAGTGATCATGGTGTGTTGAACAGACAGCAGAAAGAAACTAGAAATAAATAACAGGATGTCAAAGGGCTGCCTGAGGACTAGAATACAACCAGCTGTATTTACCCATGCCAGGGGAACCCTTCAGCCAAGGGAAGATGACCCTGAACTCTGGTGGGGCAGGTGGGTGTCTGAAGAATCGAGAGAACAAGTCAATTATAAGTACTTGGCAGTCTCAAAGATGCCAGTGTTTCATGAACATCCAGTAATACTTTCCTGCCCTTCTTCCCATCCCTCTCTCTCTACTTTACTTCTACTCTAGAGATACAAAGTAAAATAAACCTGTGGTTGGAAAGATGAGGAATAAGGGAATGAAATAGTTGGGGTTGGTAGACAGTAAAACCCATTTTCCTGACTGCAGGCTTTCTACGTATAGCAGGAAGAAGAAATTTGGAGTTTAGATGATTACCTGAGAATGAACATTTTGATTAGAGAAGTGTAGGTAACTTTTACAACCTAAAAGGACTGCAGAACTTTCTATTATTTTAGAATAGCTAAGGAAGTCAGGGAGCTATTTGGATTTCTTTCTTTCCTTTTTTAATTTTTCTTTTCAGGGCCAGAGAAAGAATACTCTATAAATAAATTTAAAGGGATAGTAGAAGGCAAAATGAAGTTGCCTTCAGTTTGACATAATGTACACAGGCGATGGAAGTTTATTGAAAGGAAATGCAGTGATGAAGGCAGATAGGAAGCGTTTATAAACTACATTGCCAGGTCTCACAGAAAACTGAAATGATATTTTAGACTATATTGCAGCTTTACTGGCCAATTGACATTTTGAGTCGTGTGCTAGTTATCTATGTTGGTGCTTCTGGAGTTACTACTGCTTGCTTCTCTTTGCCCATCTACACAATAGCTTCTGCATATTCATAATTTTGGCTCCTTACCTTCTGCCCATGTGTCTCTTGACCTTTAGTAACCTATGTCCTTCTCTTTTCTTGTGCAACCTCTGTAAGAGATACCCAAGTGGCCTTATTTTTAGGCACAGAACATTCTTTTTGAGCACAGTTCTTTTGACAGAATACTTGATGGATGACTATTGTCAATATTATAGAGCTGTACTGTTTAGTATGGCAGCCACTAACTATATGTAGCCACTGTGCGGTTGAAATGTGGCTGGTCTGAATTGAGATATGCTGGGAGTGTAAAATATGCACATGATTTTGAAGACTTAGAAAAAACTGTAAAATATCTCATTAATCTTATATTGACTACATAAAAATATATATTGATTTTATAAAACATTTTGAAGTTACATTAATTTGAAACAGTATATTATTAAAATTAATTTTACTTATTTATTTTTAGTTTTTTAAATATGGCTACTGGAAATTCTAAAATGACATTTATGGCTGGCATTTGTGGCTTACATTACGTTTCTTTGGTAGTGATGCCTGCCCTCTTAATCCTAGCACAGTCACTAGATTGTGATCTTGCATGGTAAAAAGCAAGCACGCTTTAAGGAATTGCTTATGGACACATTTTTCGAAAAGGCCATAGGAGGAAAGGCTCTTAATATTTCATGGATTACTACCTAAAGATGGAATGAAGTTTATTTATTTATTTTTTTAATGTTACTAAATATATGCAACGTATTTTTTATATTAGTTGTTATTTTATAGCACTTCCTAAAGACGTTTCACAGATACTATTATTTTAACTTCTTTAGTGATCTGTAGAAAACGAACTGTGATTTTACAGATGAGAAAATTGGAATTCAAAGAGGAAGAGGATGTTACCTTGTATACAGATGCTATATGTAGTGGAACCAAAGATATATCCCTAATTTTCTGCATTATGGAGTTTGTCTTTGGAGTCAAGCCAACCTGGAAGTGTTGTACTATTTTTGCTATTGACTGGCCTTTGACCTTGAGAAGTTATTTTTATTTTATTATTTTATTTTTAATTTAATTTAATTTTTATATCAGAGTGGAATAGTGAAAGGAATGATAAGTACTGGCACAGAATTGGTGCCCAACATGTTAATCCATATCTGAGGCCAGTCTGTGCTTCTCAATAGGGACAGCTAAACAAAACTTGTCAGGTAACAGGTAGATAAAAGTTAGATTTTTTGCATATATGTTTCTGTATGATGGCATAGCACTATATGATGGTTCATCTACTTCTTAAAAGATACTCTCTGAAACTCATCAACTTTCAAAAACCTAGTTTGTATTATGAAAACATAAACAAGTAAATCAACAGTTTTGAAAGTGTATAGTAATTTGGAAGTAGAAATTCAGTCCTTTGTACTTTTTTGTCATAATTAGTGGTAATGACATTATTGCTGGGGGAAAAGGTAATATTTTTATGAAAATTTAAATCACCCTGAAAAGATACATAAAATTTGCTATTTGTTAATCTGAACAAGCTTGTCCAACCTTTTTGAGAGTCTGCCTATCACCACCATTTCTTCCTACCATGAAAATTTCTTAGGGCTTGCCTTGTTTCCACTCATCATACCACAGTTGTGCTAATTACTCATGTTCAAAGTGTCAGGCATCCAATTTTTCTCTCCTTTTTTCTCCCATTGGATTTAATTAACTGTCAGTCTCTATGGTCTCTATCTCAGCAATGTCCACCAAATTTGCCCTACTGGATTAACTATTTTTTCTTACTACATTTACTTTCAGACAATATTTGAGCTACTTCATTCAAGCGCCTATCATTCCTCATCTAGATTATGACAACTGTTTCCTAAATCTATCTTTAGCTTTCCATTCCTACCCATTTCCAAATCTCCCTTGCACCAAGCCTCAGTAATTTTACCAAAACTCAGTGCTAGTTTTATAAAATAAAATTATCTCCTTCATAATATACTTTCTCAAAGGTTTGTCATTACCTGTACAGTTAAGCCCAACTTCCTTAGTATGTCAGAGATCCAGCATGACATGATCCTTCCCTGAATTTTCCAATCTCATCTTCCACCATATTTTGACATCCACTCTCTGTTTTTGCTCTATTTGTTTGATTTGTTTGGAATTATTTCCAGACTGTCCCGATTTCTTACTCCTTCTTTGTACAACTCTGTTTAACATTTGTTCTCCAGTCACTGATTTTCTTGTCTTTGGAGTTCCTTGACTTCTTAATCCACCAACCCAAATTTTATACTCATTGAATTATGGTTATTCAAGTATATCTACACCCAGTACAAGGCATGCTATAGAATGTAAGCTCAATAATTTTTTAAATGAATAAATGAATGATGAATAAATGAATGAATACCTGAATGCTGATCTGTAAAATCAATTTCCCTAGAAAGTGAGTCCAAAACACCATGTTTTATTTAAATGTCTGTAAGAAATCAAAGCAACTACCCTGGCCCCTTAATTAATTTACTCAAGATTTGTAAAACATATTTGAATCATAGGATTTTAGAATACCTTAACTCTTAGACAATATATATAAGGGTTTTTTTAAATCAAAAATTATTACAGGGAGTAGTTTTAGAGATTTATACTGTGATACTAATGGGGAGGTTATACTTGCTATTCTTCTTTCACCAGTGTGATAGGGAAATGCTGGAAAAGAAAAATGGGTGTGCTTGGCATCTTCTAGATAAGAAAAAAATTCTTTTTAATCTTTGCATAATGAATTTATCACTGTCTAGATGGCTCCCAATTGATTAGAGAAACAATATAAGGAACGCTTGTATAATAGGAAATAAGATTTAGCAGTTTTCCGTGATCTTCTAGAAGGTATTTCTAGATTGTGATAAGCCACCTGAGGATTTGGGGAGTCTGCCTGCTTTTGCCATGTAATCTGGTTCAAGTCAGGGAACTCTTATTTACTAATCCTAGCATCCTAGGAGGCTGCAAGAATTCACAATGATTGATTCCTCTCTGTTGAGAGTAAGACAATGTGCCTTAACCACTTTGAGATGCTACACTCCACAGCTCAAATGATTGACTCTTATTGACTCTTAAACTTTAAGGTACCTTATCTCACCTTTCTTCCTATCTCACCAAACCAATTTAGTGTTTATTAATCCAGGGTTCTTAAAGCAGAGGCTATTTAAATATATATTAATTAATACAAATATTTATAAATACAAACCTAAAAGTAAGTAAAAATAATATTTATTTATAAATATAAATGAAATATATAAAATAGATCTATCCATCTGACAGGGTCTGTGGACAAAAAGATGTGAGACTTGTTCTATATCTCTTGTTACTTTTTTTTTTTAAAGATTTTATTTACTTATTTATTTGAGAGAGACAGTACAAGCAGGAGGGGGCAGAGAGAGGGAGAAGCAGGTTCCCAGCTGAGCAGGGAGCCTGATGCAGGGCTCAATCCAGGACCTAGGGATCATGACCTGAGCCAAAGGCAGACATTTAACCAACTAAGCCACCCACACACCCCTCTTTTTATTCTTCTTAACTGGAAGGCAGAATGTGACTATGGAGTGTGCATTTTCCATTGGGATGGACATGGCTAGGAATGGAAATATGCTAGCCAAGCCTTGGACCACAACATTATTTGTATCATAGTGTTTCTGCTGTTGAGCACCTTTAGGCAATTCATGATTAATTAAGGAAAAAAAATCTAGTAAGGTTGGTCAATTCTGAAAATATTATCTGAAAGAGCAGCAAGAATTTTTCACTGCTTCCAGTCCAGAAGCAGTCTTAGCCTGCTTCATTTACAGTGGCTCTTCTGGGCAGAAGTGGAATTAAATACACTCAATCCTAAAACTGACTTATTAGAAGTGGGCCTCTTTCCTGTTAGCTCAATTTGCTTTATCTATTTTAGGGGATCACAGATTAGCAATTTAAAAATAAGTAGATATAAAACAGTACCTACTGATGAGTATGTGAACTTAAGTAGCTCCTTTATTCAGAAGAGTGTATTCCAAACATAAATATTCTTTATTTTCTTCACTTTCTCTCTGCCTCATGTAAGATCATCTAAGCAATTTTGTTAAGAAACCTCATTTTCAATCAAAGTCAAATATCATCCTTGATACTAATTTTGGTTATGCCCTTTAATGTACTAGAAGAGCCGAGGGGAAGCCATTTGATCTGTTTGTCTCTGCTTAAACATTCGTAAAATAAAGGAATCCCCCAACATTGAGATCTCTGATGTTGAAAGCAAGTTCCTATATCACGACCAGTTAACTATAACAGCAGTTTGATGGGAGTGTGGTCTGGAGTTTTCCTGAGAGGACCAGAGAGACAGCAGGTTGTAGGAAAGTTAGTTACCCTCCAGCACTAAGTAAATCCCAGTGATAACATCAGAATCATTGTCTTCAAAGTGCCCACAGCCTTGAGCAAGGGTTTTTCAGTTTACAAAGAGCCTAATCTAAGACCTACCAGTCTCCTAGATAGATCTGAAGCTCTCCTAGGCAACTGACCTTTGGACTCATTGCAGTCCCAGCTTCCCCAATGCAGAGAACTAATTTTATTTATACTGAGACTCTTTGGCTTAAACAACATGTCATGGTCTGCCCAGCAGTGCCTTAGACACTGATGCTTCTTTTACAGCCATACGAGCAGAAGCTTTTCCTGAAAAATATTGTAACATAATATTTAATATTATTATTAAAAGTATAGAAGCTACTCTGTAGGTTGGTGTAACCAGCTGGTCCTTTGAATTCCTCAAATCAGATTCTCATTCGTATTCAATTTTTATTTCCTCCTTTCCTATGGACACTGAAGTAAGACTTAATTTGAGATCAATCTAATATTGTATAACCAACAGTTTTGATTAATCATGGCTATTATTTGGAACTTAGAGTTTATTATAGTGTAGGAACAAAGCACATTTTAAAAGGGATAATAAAAGTAAAGCTTTCACATGGCTGGGATTTAAATGAAAAACTCTTGATTTGTAGTTGTGGGAAATATCTCAACCTAACTTAAGATCATTTAACAGAAGCAGCACCTCTCATGGGGGGAAATTCAAGAGTTAACTCCTAAAAGTTTTGAGTAATTAGGCTCTGAAGTTTCTGAAACATCTCCCCATTCTTTTTGGTTTCTTTTAAAACTTTGCCACCCTGCAAAAGCCTAATCTTTGCCCACTGCCCCCACATTCTTTTTTGCTTTCCACTAAAAATAAGATCTTTATCTCTATATTAGAAATCGTGAGATACCCATCTCTCTTGGCTTGGCTGTTTCATCTTTCTGGAGGAAAAGCAACCACCCAATTATACACAGCCATAAATTAACTTGACAAGCCACATGCTGGAACCACCACCCTAGCCCATGCTGTTTAAATTGTGCCTGAGTTTCGAGTCTCTTGGTTGTGAAGGCGCATTACATGCCCCAGCGGAAATTGTTTTGCTTTTGTTTTCAGACTTACCAACAATGCACTCTATGCAGCACGTTCAGCAGTTTGTACTTTTCTTTCTCGGTGGACTCATTATGCAAAAGACATCTCCTCTGCTCCTGTCCATAAATGTATCCCCAGCAAGGAGTCTGAGTTCACCAGTGGCCCATTCATCATCCACTACAAGAAGGCTTGGGTACTCAAGTCTGAAGGCTGACCAACTTCACAGGCTTCTCTTTCGGAAAGGTCCCCCACCACTTCTCCTAAGTCTCGACCCTGCCCTTTCAGTGTGAATATGGTTCTGAACTCTGTTATGATATCCAGAGAGGTCATTCGGAGAACGTAATGTATAAATGAAACGATATACCAGGTTCATCTGGGGATGAGTGGAAATGTATTTTCCTCTGTGTGTGCCTCTAGCTGTGTTATGCTTGTTTACTTGCTCTTCTAATTAAAGAGAAATGTAGCATCTAGTGTATCTATACTTATTTTACAGTAGGAATTTGAATTCACAATGTTATATGCATAGTGATGTAGATTTTAAAATAAACCCAAGTGGCTTTTCATGCTTATCCTCTGGTCAGTAATGCCAGTTCTTAAACCCACTATCAACTTCTCTCACTTTAGCATCTTCCCGGATGCTTATGCTAGTGGCTCCATGCCCTAAACTGGGCAAGGTCAAAAGACAAACCATTGTGGGATGCCTTGAAGGACTAATTTCTCTTTCTCTCATTCTCTGTCCAGACTTTATAATTATAGAGAGCAGTGCAGTTCTTCTTCCATTTAGATAGGCTTTAAAGAGGATAGAAAGAGGGGTGCCTGGGTAGCTCAGTCTGTTGGGCGTCTGCCTTCTGCTCAGGTCATAATCCCAGGGTCGTGGGATTAAGCCCCACATAGGGCTCCCTGCTCAGTGGGGAGTCTGCTTTTTCTTCTCCCTCTGCCCATCCCTTCTGCTCATGGCCTCTCAAATAAATAAACATTAAAAAAAAAAAGGATAGAAAAATAATTTTCCTTCTCAGCATCCATGAGGCTGTGCTAGGGGTAAGAATCACCCATAGAAATCATTTGTTCTGCAATAAAAGCCCAGTAACCATGTCCAGTATGCCTCCCTGTTTTCTTCCTTTTCCTGCCCATACTCAATTACAAATACTTCCTCCTCTCCTGACACACCAATTCATCAGTGATGCCTCTTTTCATTCTTCTCCTTGTTATCTAATTCTCAATTCTGCAACCTTTTCTGGAGACTTCTTATACTCCTCTGTCATCATGGTGCAAATAAAAAGGTCAAGGTGTTAGCAAATGTTCTGAGTGGTAAGGCCCCATAAAATAGAGGCATGAGGTCTATGGCAAACATCCCACACAGCAGGTGAATATGAAATAGCTTACAAATGACTATTACACTACTTTGAAACACAGTATGAATGTGTTTCACTTAAAGGGAATTTTGATAAATTCTCTGGGAACGCTTGGTTCTTGCCTTCCTGATACTGAAAAAACTGAGTAACTCTTAGCTTTCTTTCCTTCCTAAATTCAGATCTTCTGTTGTGTCCCAGTGTCCCAAATAATCTCCTATGACTCCTTTCCCTTCTCAGTTCTAGTTTTATTTTTCTCAAATGTTTGTGGTATGGAGGAACAAGTTTGTTTCTGGGTAGGTTTATAAGTTCCTGGATTACCAAAGTGTAGTTGATAAAAACTCTTGGTTCTTCTCCAACTCTGAGTCCAAAAATAAACAGATATTTCCCTGTACAAATTTAGAGTACAGCTGTTAATTAATTAATATTTCAGCAGAGAAGGTAATTCTGCCTTAAAATAGCAAAAGAGCTACCAGATAGCTCTCTTAGGACTGCTCTGCTTGCTTTTCCAGACATGGGTCAGGACTGCCCAGTATGTGGTTTCTGTAGTTTGGAAGCACACAGGTTCAACTTAGGTGAATCAGTCAGTCCTTGAAAGGGCTTCTCCTCCCTTTCGTGGTCATAGGCCACCTGCTACTCCAGGATCTTCCTGCTCTCCTCACTCCTCTGTCAAAACAGGAAAATGACTACTATCATCCATTTACTTGATTATGTTTTTTTTTTTTTTTTTACTTGATTGTATTTTATCTGAAACTTATTCTCACTGAAATTTGTCCCCTCCAGACGTATGTATTTTCTTTTCTACCCTCTTCTTTCTAAGTCTGGACCATAGGCTGCCTCTTTCCAAGTGTCAAAAAAACAGACTCTTCCTCATGCAGGGACAAGATGGAGGAGTCCCCAAAAATCATTCAATGGTTGGCTCTGCAGAAGCATCTGATTGTATCTTTGGAGAGTTTTCTAGCTGGTGCCAAGTGAGCTGGAGGAGCTGGTCTATGGTCTCTCAGATCTAATATCCTCAGAAATCTGGGGGAGGGGACGATGACTCCATAGGAATGATTGTGCTGGGGCAGATGGAAAAACTGACCCTGAACATCACCCAAAAACTTTCCATCCCTGATCTCTGGCTAAATATCTGTTGCTAAAATAAGTAGTTTTGTGAGTCATAGATTTTCCTCCTCTCAGTAGATTTGGCACTGTGCCCCCCACCTCCCCCCCTTTCATAATCCTATCCCCTATCCTCTTGGTCTTTGCCTCTGAGTGATAACAATATCTATTAACTGCAGTTCTAAAATACATCTGTATTCCTTCTCTATCATTTCTACCTGTGGTAAAAATGCTTCCAACAAAGATAAGCTTTATTATAACATTGACTAACCACAACAGCAACATTTCAAGTAATAATTATTATTTTAGCTACTCTTTGCTGAAATCTTATTATAGGTCAAGTATTCTGAGAGGTTGTTAATATGTACTTTTCCTACCTCAGATAATTATACAAATTAAATGAAAGTATGTAAAGTACTTTAGCTTGGCATTGGGCATGTAGTAATGCTTAAATAGTTAATAAATCATCATTATAATTATCGTTATAAAGTTATTAATTACAGTTATTAATGTTGGTTCCCCATTTGGCCTTTATATCATCCCTATGCAGTAAGAATTACTATGACACCATTTTAGAAAGGAGGATACAATGCCCATCAGTGATGTAAGCTAAAAATAATCCCCACACTCTCAGACCTGAGAGCCTGTGTTTTCATAAATGTAGTGGTTGCCATAATGTGTGTTTAACTTTCTGATATCCTGGTTTTTACATAATATTTGTTTTTGAATGTCATTAACTTAATTTTTTCTGCTTTGTTGATATATAATTGATTCTGTTTCTATACATTTACCTGTTTTATATACCTTATGGAGGTGGAATCATACAGTCCTTGCTCTTCTGTAACAGACTTATTTCACTTAGCATAATGACTCCCAGGTCCATCTATGATGTTAAATATCATCCTTATCCATGCTCTTTCATGTCTGTCTACAAGAAATAAAGCTTCTGGAAAGGATAACATGCTATTATTATTATTACTATTCAAAAATAATTTAAAACATTTTACTATAGTCATGCTCATATCAAGTTACAGGCCCCTCCATACTCACCCTACTAGGCATGTTCCTACTGAATGTCCTACAGCATAAAGTTTACTGTCATGTGTACCCCTTCCTTCTGCCCAGTTTCCCTTACCTTATTTTCTCTATAGCAAAGGACAACCGTAAAAGCAATGAAGGCAAATACTCTCCAGGAAGCAATCAGAGCAGAAAAAGAACTTCAAGCCCAGGGGTGTTTTCAGAATGGCAAAGAGAGTTGGTATGTGGGGAGCTGGTTCTAAACACTAAGCAAGCTGGCCCAGAAAAGAGAGGAAGCTATGGGACCACGATGGGGGAAAAGAGAGGTCCTTTAGAGGAGAGAAGGAGAAAGTTCTTAGGAGTTTTGGGGGGCAAGAAATTTTAAGGACTAAGTTCCTTTTTGTATTACTTTAAATGATTGAGGAGATTTTAGGGAGAGCTATAATCCTGTAGGGACCATATTCCTTTAGCTGTGGCATAGTCTGAAACAGAAGTGGGCTTTTAATGAGTATATAAGTGGGTGAGTTTTAGGAAGTATCATGAGTGTAAGAGCATTATAGATAGAAAAACAAAATACATATAAAGGTAATGTGGATGCAAAATAATTTAGGAGTACAATTAACCCTTAACACAATTGTGAACTGCAGGGATCCACTGACATGCGGATTTTTTTTTTTAATGCAGTATAATACTACAGATGTCTTTTTCTCTTCCTTGTGCTTTTCTTGTTAACATTATATTTTCTGTAGCTTATTTTATTATGAATACAATATATTATAAAGATAACATGCAAAATATATGTTCATCTACTTTTATGTTATAAATAAAGCTTCTGGCCAACAGTAGGCTATTAGCAGTTAAATTTTGGGGGAATGCAAAGTTGTACATGGATTTTCCACTGTGAATGCATGGGGTCAGTGCCCCTAATCCTCATGCTCTTCAAGGATCAACTGTATTCTAAATATGCTGTCTTGTTTTGAGAAACCATGGGTAGATCAGTTACATCATCTTGATGCTTATAATGTTAAAGGAAGGGATGATTGATTTGGTGTGGGACTTAAAGAATTAGTATCTATAAAATACCTGAAACAGTGCCTGGCATATAAAATGTGCTAAATAGATGTTAACATCTATTATTCATTCTTACATAAGGCACAATAGACATACAGCATATATTTGTGGAAATAAAAACTTAAAGATGTTTACAACTTTGTATTTATTAGTGATATTTAATTAATACTTTATTTCATTCCAGTCCTGCAAGGTCCCATGAATTTCTGTCTTCTCTATACCCAACTTTTGTAGTTCAGGATCATAGCACTATTTACATGTATTTTGTATTTTAGAGTTTACAGAAGACTTCCCATGGAAATATATATATATATATATATTTTTTAAAGTAGAGTGCCAGAGTGCCTGGGTGGTTCAGTCAGGTGAGTAGCCAACTCTTGAGTTTGGCTCAGCTCATGATCTTGGAGTCCTGAGATCAAGCCCTGAGTGGGGCTCCTCAGTCGGTGGGGAGTATGCTTGAGGATTCTCTCACTTCCTCTCCTGTTGCCCCTCCCCCTATAGTCTCTTTCTCTCTCACATAAATCTCTCTCTCTTTTCTTTTTTTAAAGTAGAGTGCCAAAATTTTAACCTTAGGAATTTTTTTGAACTTGAGATTGGTTCTTTGGAAAGAGTTTAAGACAGAGATAGGTTCAGCATATCTTGTGTCATTGATCACTTCAAGAAACACTTATAGGAAATCACTATCTGAGAAACTGAGGCAAACATGTAGCTCTTCTTCAGCTCCCTGGCTTCCCCTAGCGGTAAAGGAATTTTGGGTAGGAGCTTTGGGTTCTGCTGAAGGTTCATCTTGTGGGAAAATAACATTAGACACATGTCTGAGCCCCAAGATAATTTTAACATACTCCACATAAAATGATTTCCATAATACCTTGCCAAGAACAGAATTCTAACCAATTAAGTTTTTTTAGACTAACTTCACCATTTGAGTACCCAATACTCTTTGGAGGCTCTAGTTATTTTTTTCCCAAGATATCATGGAAGGAGATCTTCATGACTCTTTGATATGCTCCTGTGGATCTATGGAGAATCAGCCTTTCTTGTAGTTTACTTTTGCATGCCTCTTTTTAGGAATCTACCTAGTGGAAATTATCATTTCTCTTATCTTAAGTCAAATGGCCTCCACATACTTCTTTTCCAGAGATATAATGGAAAGGAGATTCTGAAGTGTGGTTTGCATATTATAACTTAGCCAGTCAAAGATTTAAACAGTATTTGAAGTACTTATAATACTTCAAAAAGGTGGTGTTACCTGCAGCAGAACTATCTAGAACATACTTACATTTAAATAATTGCTGTTAGATAATTGATCATGTAATACTATCATTTTGATAATTGTTAAAATGATTATTAAATTTATTAACCTCTTTGAAAAATCAATATTTACCTTTTGTGGATAAATTCATATATGTATATGAATTAATATGAATTATAGAGAGATATATCTCTAGAGAGAGAGAAAGAGAGAGAGAGAGGGCATTCATAATGAATTTAACCTAACATAATAAGGAAAGTACCTTAATTAGTAGTATATAAAATCAACAATGTCTCAGCCAAATTTATTTAAATTGCAAGTGACAAAACCATTTCAAAGCAGTGTAAGAAAGAGTCCTGGAAAAAATACAGGAAAACATCTAGATATTACAAGAAGTAGCAGCCATCAGATCTCCCCATGCCCTCATCTCTCTCTATCCTTTTTTAAAAATCTTTCTGTTGATTAGCTTAATTTATATATACACTCAGTAGCTTTCCAATTTACATTTCTCGGTTTATGAGAAGAGCCTAGAGTGACCCTATTGTATCCTTTTTTCTAAGTTTTCAAGAAAGAGTACTAGTTCCTCACCATCATGGTCAAGTGTCCAGTCTAATGTGGTCAGCTATGCAGGGCCCCTTCCCCTGAACATCAAAATGCACACAGTGGAGTCTCTGTAACTGTAATCTACATAAAGAGCAGCCTTTAGAGCACAGCAAAGACTGCTGTGGAAATGCCCCACTAGAGTTGTACAAAGTCAAAGTCCTGCAGCTGTGGCAAGGATTCAGGGTCATATGGAAGAAATGTGGAACCAGTGGATCCATTTCTGACATAGAAAAAAAGGGAAAGCAAGAGACTCCAACCTTTGTATCCTACCACAGAGGACAAAAACAAAAAGAATCCTAATATTATGTTATAACTTTAGAAAGTACAGATAGATATGAATAGATTTGAACAATTTTAAAAGCCAGTCTTGCTCATGCCGTAATATAGCTAAGTTGGATATTTTGTGTTTATAAAAAAATGTATCATAAATCACAGGTGGAAGGGGACTTAAAAATACTCATCTATTTTCCTCTTTTGGGTAGAGAAGAAAGTGAGGCTGAATTAGATAGAGGATATGCCCAGGTTTACACAGCTCATTAGCTGCAAAGCTAGAATTAGAAGCTTGTTCTGAATCCTGAAGAGTATGAGTGGACTGCTGCCTTTGGAACATTGGCCCAGAAGTGTGATATCACATTTCCTTGCTTGGTTTGCTTTTTGGAAATGATCCAGACCTGGTTAAAACAAGAATTGCACTTTAATTGGAGTGTTCTGGTTTAAGCCTGTTGCCATTAAAAATTGTCTGCCTTTCATTGTTGCCTGATAATCTCTTGGTAAGAAACACTGTTCCCTTCACATACTCTGTCTTTGATATCTTTGGTATCTCCTTGTGTTCTGTTGAATAGTGTCCCCCCAAAAGTTCATGTCTACTCAGAAGCTGTGAATAAGACCTTGCTTTGAATAGAGTCTTTGCAGGTATAATCAAGTTGAAACACAGTCATACTGGATAAAGATGGGCCCTAAATCTAACATGACTGGTGTCTTTGTAACAAGAAAGATATTTGGACAAAGACCCAGATACACAGGGAAAACACCATATGATAATGAACGTAGAAATTGAAGTGATGTGTCTATAGCCAAAGAATGAATGCCAAGGATTACAGGCAATAATCAGAAGCTGGAAGAGAGGCATGGAACATATTCTCCCTCAGACTCCCCAGAAGGAATCAACCCTGCCAACACCTTGATTTCAAATTTTCTGGTCTCTAGAACTGTGAGATAATAGATTTTTTTAGTTGTTGTTCTAAGCCACTTTGGCAATTTTTTTGTGGCCATGCTAGGAAATTAATACACCATGTCATGTGTGTATATAACTTTCTTATAGATTGATACTTGGAATTTGTACAGAATAAACAACAGGATAATTTAATATTAAAATTAGATGTGGCAAGGCAGCCTTCTAGGTTTTCTTAAATAGCAGTTATAAGCAACAACTTCTTTGCCTCTTCTCAACTTTTTGTTTAGAATGGCAGGAAAGAGTGTGACAAATGATAGGACCAAAAGGTTGCTGAGTGTCTTTGGTAGCAAACCAGGCCATTGTCTAGGGCACCTTTCCAAGTTATCTCTGACTTTTATTTTACAACTCTGTAAATTGTATAAAATTAATAACAATGCATCTGATTCTGGTGCAAAGCAATGCAAATGAATTGTATTCAGGGGAGTGTAATTGCCTAGTTTTTCACATATTTGCAAATTCATTTGGCATTCCTGATTGCCTATGTATGTGTGGTTCTTTGAATCCTCTTTAGAACTAGTTATAACATTACTGGTTCTCTCATTGATTGAGTTAAATAAAATCTTTGACATATGCTCATTTTATATTTTCATAGGGGTCATGACTTTACTCTTTGTAAAAATCTGTCCTTTAATAAGAATCTAATGTTAATTCTTATAATTCTTAATTTTGATAACCTCCTTCAGAATTTAAAGCAAAGGATTACAAGGACAAAGTTTCCATTTCTCTCTACCCTATGTTGAAAGCCTTTCTAAACTTCCAAAAGCATTTTTACAAGCTTTTAATCTCTTGACTGTTTTGACAAGCAGTATCCATTATAGATGACAAAAATAAAAAAAATCTTGAGATATATTCTGGAAAATTAGTCAAAGCAATGCCCTTGGTCTCTTTGGCTGTGCCAATCCAGAAAATAAAGTTTGAAGTTATTCTTCCAATCATACTTTGTCTAGACCTAACATAACCCGAACATAAGTTGACAACAGGAACTTAAATCTAATTTTTTAAAGCAGCTTCGTTGATGTGAAATGGTTTTGAGAGGATAATTGATATTGCCCTTTAAATTCTTAGACACTGGCATAAGGACCATACTAACATGAAAGGTGATATAGTGGTGAAGCTGTATCCCTATGACAATCTCCTGTCCAACTGGGGCTAAAGAAACAAGAGTATTCAGAGGGCTTTAGGAAGGAGAGGCAGCATGCCAGATGTTTCCTGGGCAGAATGGAGTCAATTTTGCAGAACATAAGGAGAAGTAATGACCCATAAAAACTCCTGGTTACTGCTCTAACACAAGAGGAGACTAGGAAAAAGACATTGCACATTTCCTTACAGCCTGGGACACCCCAGAGTTTTTTGTTTGTTTGTTTGTTTTGTTTTGTTTTTTTAATAGGTTCTTCACATGCTGAGCTGCAGAATCAAGTCTGGCCTGGAAATGGTCTCAATTGTTAGGCCCTGATATGTCTGATGCTAAATTTCTTTTTGTTCTCTGTATATAATCTGTCTTCTTTTGATACAACAGACCCACAGCATAATGGCTTAGGATGGCTGATATCCTCCCCTTCTGTGGGCATTTTCTAACATGATTGAGTTTATTTTCACTTCTGTTTTTCAATCCCTGCTGACTTTGTTACTCAGTTCAGAGTGCATGGTTTCTTGGCTGACATGAGAGTCTAGGATATTTGCAGCTCCTCTGGAGACTCCTGCCGGCTCTTGTCTCTTCAGCTAGCACCATCTTTGTCTTTCACAGCTCCTCAGGTGGCTGAAATTTTCACAGCTTGTTAGGTGGCTCTGGCTTTCACAGTTTGTGGCCCTGGATGGCTGCTAGGGGAACAGCATTTTCACTCCTTCCCAAAGCCAAGCTTCGCAGTGGAAATGTGTGAGTTGTGCCAGTAGCCTCCCAGAAATCCCGTGGTTGTGGCAGATGCAAGCTAACGCAGCATGGAGATGAGATTTCTTCCAGATTGGAAATTGATGTCCCAAACAGAAAGTGAATTGTACTGACTTCGTTCTCAAGTAAGTTGTGACAATTGGAAATAAGAGCAACACCACATAAAATTGCTGGCAAAATAAACAGCAAATCGCATTATAGGTGGAATATGGGTCCCTGTCTATCTTTTTTCTTTTAATAGTTGTTAATACGGCCAGGATGCTAAAATGTATTTAATAGAGGTTTCCCTTGATATAGCACTATTTTCAGGAGCCAGGGAAAAATAGTGTTTTATCAGGAAGAAGGTAATAAGCAGGAATTGAAATGTTTTCATTTGGATCCTAAGTGGTGCCTGAGGTAAAATTGCACAATGTTAAAGCAACAATAATTGGTTCCTCCTGGCTTTCTCCATTGAAGGAAATTGAAATTCAATTGACTTTCAATGGAATAGTCATGGAGTTCCAATTGTCATTGCTCTGACTTTGTGCTTGTCTATCCCAAGAATGGTATGGGAGCCAAAAAAGAAAAGGTTCTGAAACAGCTGGGGAAATCAGTGCAATTATTTTAGGACAGATTGGAGGGGAATGAGGTCTTCCAAATATATGAATAGATTTCACTTTACCTCAGAGGCCATAATTGATATGATACCATTGTTGATATTAACTTGAATATGGTTGGAAGTAGGGTACGGTTCTTTTGTAATTATTGATGGTAAAGCAAAGTTTATTAAAAAGAGGTTAAGCTATGACAACAGTCTAGGCTTGGGAGGCAAAATGAGAGGTCAACACTGAGTCCATTTGTTTTGTGGACTTAGATAATTTTAAGTAGTGTTGTAAGGTGCCATCATACAACAATTCTAGTACCTAGTGTTTATTTAGATATTATGCTGGCTTATCTCATTTATTACTTGCCAAAAAAAAAAAAAGTTAGCCCTGGCCCTTTTTATAGATGAGGAATCTCAGACTCAGAAGTGTCAGGTGTTCTTCTCAAGGTCCATATAGTTAGACAATTGTTGAACCAGAATTCAGTCTAAGATATGAATGAGTCTTAACCTGTGTAACACCCTTACTCTAAGCAAGATTATTTAGAAGGGGGAAAAACCCAAAAAACTATTGGACTACATATTTACTATAAATAAGAATACAATAAGGCACTAGAATTGTTAATGTGATGGTCGAACAAACTAGTTGGAGAAATACAGTGAAAAAGAGCCATTAAATATTTGATTAAAAATTGTACTAAAATGCTTCAGTTTGCTCAATATACCAGATTTAACGTGCATTAAAAACAAATTTTTATTTTTTTATTTAAATTCAATTTGCTAACATAGTATAACACTCAGTGCTCATCACTTCCTATGCCCTCCTTAATGCTCATCACCCAGTTATCCCATCCCTCCACTCACCTCCCCTTCAGCAACCCTCTGTTTCCCAGTTAAGAGTTTCATGGTTTGTCTTCCTCTTTAATTTTTCCCCAATTTCCACTGCTTCCCTTGTAGTCTCCTTCACTATTTCTTATATTCCACATCTGAGTGACACCATATGATAATTGTCTTTCTTCCATTCACTTACTTCACTTAGCTTAATATCCTCTCCAGTTCCATCCACATTCATGTAAATGGTAGGTATTCATCCTTTCTGATGGCTGAGTAATATTCCATTGTGTGTGTATGTGTGTGTGTGTATACCACACCTTTATCCATTCATCTGTCAGAGGACATCTCAGCTCCTTTCACAGTTTGGCTGTTGCGGAATTTGCTGCTATGGACATTGGAGTGCAGTTGTCCTGTCATTGCACTGCATCTGTACCTTTGGGGTAAATACCCAATAGTGCAATTGCTGAGTCATAGGATAGCTCTATTTTTAACTTTTTGAGGAACCTCCACACTATTTTCCAGAGTGGCTGCACCAGCTTGCATTCCCACTAACACTGCAAGAATTTTCCCCTCTCTCCACATCCTTGCCAACATTTGTTGTTTCCTATCTTGTTAATTTTAGCCATTCTCAGCAGAGTAAAGTGGTATCTCATTGTGGTTTTGACTTGCATTTCCCTGATAATGTGAGATATGGAGCTTTTTTTTATGTGCCTGTTGGCCATGTGTAGATCTTCTTTGGAGAAATGTCTGTTCATGAAAAAGACGTATTTTAAAACATTTCACTGTGGAACATTTGAAACAAATTCAGGAGTACAAAGAAATATTAGAAAATGTTATATACTCATAACTTACCTTAAACAGTTATCTGTTATCTGCCATGTTATCTACTCATGGCAAATTATATTTCATCTCTACCTCTAAATACTTCCCTGCTACTAACAATTTTATGAAAGAAACCTCAGTAGTTCTGTTATTTCATACACAAATATGTCAGTATGTATTTCTAATAGATAAGGACTCCTTATTTTAAAAATAATCACAATATTCTTTTACATATTATAACTCTTTAATATTCAAATATTCAGTCATTGTTCCATTTCCTAAAACATTTAAGAATTTTTAAAATACAGCTTTACTAAGAGGGGTTCTTGGCTGGCTCAGTCAGATAAGTGGCCGACTCTTGATTTGGGCTAAGGTTGTGGTCTCAGGGCTGTGTGATTGAGCCCTGGCCCGGTAGTGTTCAGCAGGGAGTCTGCTTGAGATTCTTTCACTCCCTCTTCCTCTGCCACTCCCCTGACTCATGCTTGCTGTCTCTAAAATAAAGAAATAAAATCTTTTTTTTTTTAAAGAGTTAAAATCTGCTTTATTGAGATTTAGCTTACACAAAATAAAAACATCCTATTTTATGTGAAATGATTTTTTTTCTTTAAGTAGGCTCCACATGTGGGGCCCAACACAGGGCTTGAACTCACAACCCTGAGATCAGGACGTGAGCTGAGGTTGAGTCAGGCTTAACTTACTAAGCCATCCATTGAAATGATTTTTAACAAATATATTCATTTGTATAACCACTACCAGAATCAAGATACAGAATAATTTCTTCATGCTCCAAGTTCCTGCTGCCTTTTTCTCAATTCCTCTTCTGCTCAACCCCAGCCTCAGGAGACTACCATTCTGTTTTCCATCATGACAAATTATTGTTTTTGTTTTTATCTTTAATAGTTCTTCTTTTAGTTATTTTAGCTTAATTTTCTCTTCTGTTTCTAGTTTCTTACAATAAAACTTTTATAAGTGATTTGAATCTTTTTTCCAAATACATAAACTATCATTTTTTCTTTAAGCACTACATTAGTTTATATCCCATACATTTTAATACATTGCTTTTTCATTTTTATTTTATTCAAAATATTTTCTAATTTCCCTTTTATTTTTTCTTTAATCCATAGGTTATTTAGAAGTTTGTTGTTTAATTTTCAAATATTTGGGGATTTTTCTATCAAGAAAATTTAATTCTATTTTGGTCAGAGAATATGCTTTCTGTGATTTCAATCAATTTAACTTAATTGTGACTTTTTTTCTTGCCCAGTATATAGCATATCTTGGTGAATGTTCCATGAGCACTTGGAAAGATTATTGATTATGCTGTGTTGAGTGTTATGCTCTAATAAGTGTTAGTGGGTTAAGTAGGTTGCTGTATCATTCTACAAACATGCTATGTCATCTTGAGGGATTGCTTTATTTGTATTCTCTTTCTAATATGTATTTGCCTCATATTTATGTAGTTATTCCAGATTTTTTATCTTTATTGTCGGCATAATATATCTTTTCTCATTCTTTCTTTACATTTTCATCAAACTGCCTTCAGATGATAGTGGCTGCCTTATAGAGAATTTGTAATTGGGTCTTGTCTATATTCACTGGACACTTTCAACTTCTTAGAAGTGTTTGGAACATTTACATCTAATGTAATTATTAATATGGCTGAATTTAAATCTATTACTGTCTTTTGTGTGTTCTACTTTTCCATCTATTCTTTGTGTCTGTTTTTTTCTTTTTCAGCTTTTTGTGCATATTTTTAAAATAATTCCAATATCTCTTTGTCTTAATCTAATTATTGCTCTGGGATCTATCATGTGCACCTTTAATTTATTACAATCTGTTTTGAAATAGTAGTATACCACTTTATATAAGACCTTTACAACTCTATAATTCAATTTCTTCATTTTCCTCTCTTTAGCCTTTGTATCATATATTTTGCTGCTACATAAATTATAATCCACAAAATGATACATAGGTAATATTTCTAATTTAAACTGACATTACCTTAAAGAAAGTTTAAAATAAGGAAAATAGTTATAGTCTTACATATATAAGTTTGCCTTTATCAGAATCATAATCTGTTTGTTTGTTTGTTTGTTTATTTATTGTGCTGTGAAAAGTTTTTTTTTTTCCCCATTTGGTCCATGGCTTGGGAGGAGGCTCCAGGCGGTCAAAAACCTGCCTAGTGGCTGTAGGGAGAGGCTTAGGTACAAGCCCTGGCACCAGGGGGATGTCAGAGGGGCTCCTAAAAGACTGGTAGGGTCTAGAGTTTCCTAGTCCTGCTTGATAATGAGCCTTTGGAAGAGATCCTCTCCCAGCCCAGCCTGAGGGCAGCCAGCCTGTGGAAATTAGTCAGGTAGTTGCCCATCTTCTGGATGAGTTTCACGTCCTCATCTAGGAATTGGTTCTCTAGGAAGTCACAGAGATGGCAGTCTGCAAGAGCAGATCCCAGGGCATGCAGATCCAAAAAGACCTAGTTCTTCAGAGCTGGGCAGCTTCCTTGGCATCCAGAGTTTTATTCCACTCATCTTGGGATAGCTTCTGTAGTCCTGGAGGAGGATGCAACCACTGTGGTTTTGCATCTTCAAGAGATACTCAGTACCCTGAGTATTGATATTATATCCCATGTAACTAAGTCCCTGAGTGCTTCTCCTCAACCAGCTCATGGAAGAAGTGGCCCATGCCTTCCAAAGCCACATTATCATGGTCAAAATAAAAGCCCAGAAAGAGGTAGGTGTAGGAGGCCGACAGATGCATGTTGACCAGGTGGTTGATGGTAGCCTCCACCTCAGTGGAATAATTCTGACATGTCTGGGAGCTCATGGTTGATCAGTAATGAAGAGCTAAGCTCAAAATAAAGTATTGTCTGGTTTCAGAGGCAGAGGGTGGTTAAGAAGATGGCTCTGAAGGTTGCAATGGTATAAAAGGTTGGAGAATATTTGGAGGCCAGTAGAGGGGTGTCTTTGAGTCTGTTCCATCCAAACACTGTTGAAGCAAGAGACTGACCTACAGGACCACATTCCACTAATCAGTAATGTTTTTAAGGAACTTCTTATTCTAGTAAGAAATTAAGAGTCTGCAGTCTGGGTGCTAGGATGCCCATTGCAAATATGTTAGTCACTGTAAGATTTTTTTCAAATAGTAAAATTTATTAATTTTCTGCTCTTTCATAATGATTAGCCCAACCTTAGCAGCTTAAAACAGTATACATTTCATATAGTTTCTATTGCTTTAAATTTCTTTGAATAGGAGTATCTGGGTCATACAGTTGGTTAAGCCTCTGACTCTTACTTTCAGCTAATGCTCTGATCTTAGGGTTGTGAGATCGACACCGCCTGGACTCTGTGCTCATCATGGAGTCTGCTTGAGATTCTCTCTCCTTCTCCCTTTGCCCTTCCTGCTTGCACTTTCTCTCTCTGTCTCTCAATCAATCAATCATCAATCAATCAATAAATATTAATAAAAATAAGTTTCTTTGCATAGATAGAGTTGCTGATTTTAATTTTTTTCTTTTCTTTGAAGAACTCCATTAAAATTTATTGTAAGGTAGCTTTTATGGTGATGAATTCTGCAAACTTATGTTTGTCCCCTAAATCCTGTTTTGTCTCCATTTTTGAAGGCTATATCCCCTGGATAAATAATTTGATGTTGCATTTTTTTTTTTTTTTTTTGCTTTAGGCACATAATTTTTTTTTAATTTTAATTTAATTTTTTTTTTTTTTTTTTTTTAGTTTGCAAGATTTCAGAAAAGAAACCTTCACTAGTCTTATTTTTATTCCTCTTTGTGTGGTGTGACTTATTTCTCTAGCTAATTTTAAGAGTTCCTTTTTTACACACAGGTTTGCAGCAGTTTGATAGTATTCTGTAACTAGGAATCTTGATGTTATTTGCTTTGTGTTTATCACTTCTAATGTTTGATGCACTTCTCACATAGGTAGGTATATTATTTTCATCAAATTCAGAAAAAATCTTGTTAGTCAATTCTTAAAAACTTATTTCTGTCTCTATTTTGGGGATACTGTTTGATATTCTATCCCATGTAACTAAGACCCTGTTCATTTTCTTTTTGTCTTTTATTTTCCTCTGCTTCCTATGGATGGATTCTGTTCTATGTCTTAAAATTCACTGATCCTTTTTTCTGCAGTGTCTAATCTGTTTAGCTTATACATTGGATTTTCCATTTTAGATAGGATTTTTTCTTCTTTCTAAATTTTGCTTGGTATTTTTCTTATGTTTCTTTACTGATGATATTTACTTTTTATTTTCTGTAGACCTAAGAATATGGTGTGAATCTTCTCAGGTTTCTACTGAATGTCTGGCTATAGTCATGCATTGCCTGTTGCAATTGTGTAATTAGTCATTTCTTTAAAAGCATTAGCTTTTTTTAGGGAAAAATTTGGAGTCTGAAGCTGGATATTAGAGTGCCCATACTACTTAGTCATTGTAAGTTCTTAAAAATTAGATGTATTAGTTTTATGTTTCTGCTTAAAAAATCATCACAAATTTAGCAGCTTAAAACGATGTTTCTTATATCATGGGTTCTGTAGGTTGGGTCTCTGGCATGGCTTGGCATGGTACTTTGCTCAGGACCTCATACAGATGCAATGAAAGTGATAGCCAGACTGTATTGTTATCTGGAGGCTCAACTGGGAAGGAATATACTTTCAATCCCAGAACCTATTCATGTTATTGGGGTTCATTTTTCCCAGTGGTATGACTCAAGCCACCAACTTTTGCTGGCAGTTGGCTGGAAGCTGCTTTCATGTTCTGTAGAGGGTCTCAGTCCCTTGCCACAAGAACTTCTGCATCATGGCCACCCACTTCATCAAGCCAGATAATCTGTCTGATGGAGTCTCCTACAACATAATGTAATCTTGAGAGTAACTTCATCATGTTTGCCCTATAACATAATCTGATCAAGGCAGTAACATCCAATAACCTTTGAGATATTCTATTAATGAGAAACAATACATATCTCACTTATACTTAAGAGAAGGTGATTATATAGATGTGTAGACACGAGAAGTGGGAAGTCATTGGGGTCTGCCCACTATATGAAAACTAGAAGTATTTTATTCTTTTATTTTTTTATTTTATTTTTTTTAAAGATTTTAATTATTTATTCATGAGACACACACACAGAAAGAGAGAGAGAGAGAGAGAGAGAGAGAGAGACAGGCAGAGGGAGAAGCAGGCTCCATGCAAGGAGCCTGACATGGGACTTAATTGCAGGTCTCCAAGATCACGCCCTGGGCCAAAGGCAGCGCTAAACAGCTGAGCCACCTGGGCTGCCTGCTAGAAGTTTTTTAAAAGCAAAATATATCATGAGTTCATGCTAATTTTTTTAATTAAAATTCAAGAATACAAGATTTTTGCTTTACTCCTGTATCTTACATTGGTTCCTCCTCTCTCCCATTTAAAATGCCAATTCCCAAAAACAATGTAATTTTCAATCCTATTTATATAAAAATGCATACACAACAATCTGAGAATTACAGTACCATTACTATGGTATTTGAAGATAGCTTAAGAACTTTTTCTTTACTGCTTTATTTGTAAAATATGCCACTGGATATACTTGTCAAATCATTGTCTTTTTTATTGGGATGCAATTGACATATAACATTATATTAGTTTCCGATTGTACCATATAATATCATCATTATATATACACACACATATATATAATGAGAAATGATCATCACAGTATGTCTAGTTAACATACATCACTACACATAATTAATATATATATATTTTTTTTGGTGGGGAAAACCTTTAAGATCTTAGCAACTTTAAAAAATACAGTATGTTATTACTAACAATGGTCACAAATCATTGTTTAAATGTTGGAGTAGTTCCTGCAAATGAGAATAAAATAGTCTTTTTGTTCCATTTTAACTTTCAGGGTCTACTTTAAAGTGTTTATTTTGTTTTATAAATATATAAAATTTGCATGATTCCCGTGTCAGATATCTCAAACATGGTGCACTGAAAGAATCAGTCTGGTTTCTACCCCTTGTGCCTGCAACTATTAGCAGTCAGCCCCCTTTCCCTCCACTCCTTCAGCCCTAGTTAATCACTAGGGTCCTTTATAGCTCTGTAGATTTTCCTGTTTTCGACATTTCATATAAATGGAATCATATAATGTGGCCTTATGTGTCTGGCTTCTTTTACTTAGCATTTTTTTAAAAGAATTTATTTATTTATTCATGAGAGACACACAGAGAGGCAGAGACAAAGGCAGAGGGAGAAGCAGGATCCCGTGAGAAGCCTGATGTGGGACTGGATCTCAGGACCCTGGAGTCAAGATCTAAGCCAAAGGCAGACACTAAACCACTGAGCCACCTAGGCATCCCAGCATAATGTTTTCAAGGAGCAACCATGTTGTAACAGAGTTTAGTACTTCATTCACTTTTATGGTTGAATATTCAGTGTATGGTACCACACATATTTTTTCCATTTTGCAGTTGATGAACATTGGTGGTTTCTAGTTCATTCATTATTTTGAATAATGCTCTGGACATTTGTATATAATTTTTTTCACATAAGACACAAGTTTTCTTTCTTTTGTGTATATTTATCTCATTGTGGAATTGCTGGGTCAGTTGGTTACTTCAGGTTTAACCTTTTGAGGACTTGGCAGACTGTTTTCCAAAGTGATTGCAACATTTTACATTTCCACCAGCAATGTTGAGTGTTCTGATTGTCACATCCTTTCCAACATTTGACGGTATATATATTTTGATTATAGCCATCCTAGATATTTTAAAGTGGTATCTCATTGTAGTTTGGGGTTGCATTTCCCTGATGACAAATATTTTTTGTCTTCTTTAAAAAAAAGTTCAGCTTCTTTGCCTACTCTTTACCCTATTTCTTTTACTTACTGTGTATAACCTTTTAAAAATCTCATTCTTCTATTATTTTTAAGATAAGCAAATGCTTATGCATAAATATTTTCTCTCCTTCATAGATAAATGGTAGTTTGTGATATAAGGTGCACTCTATTTTGCCTTGTTTACTTAACACTTACTGTGTTGATTGTTCCATAATTATATATAGAGAAATTCTTCATTCCTTTTTATTTTTTTTTTAATTTTCATGAGAGATGGGGGTGTGGGGGGCGGTCAGAGAGATAGGCAGAGGGAGAAGCAGGCTTTCTGTAGCAGCCCAATGTGAGACTCGATCCCAGACCTGAGCCCAAGGCAGACGCCCAACTGCTGAGCCACCCAGGCACCCCTCCCCATTCCTTTTTAAAACTGTAGTCTACTGCATTGTAATGGCATGTCATATTTTATTTTATAGTGTGCTCATACTGTAATTTACCTAGTTAGTCCCCTAACTTTTGAACATTTGAGTTTCCTATTTGTGTGCCATTTCAAATAAAGCTGTATGGAATAACCTTCTATATATATCTTAACATTTTTCAGTATGTCTTTAACAGATTCTTAAAGGTGGTAGTTATAAATCAGAATTCAAATAAATACACACTTTTTATAGATATTTTTAAATGTCTTTCCGTAAATGATGTGTGATTATTAATGACCACTGATAAGGTATGAGAATTCCAGTGTTTCAGCAACTTCATTCAAAATTATGTTGTCAAACTTTGTATTTTCACACTGTGACAGGAGAGAAATGACATGTCAGTGCAGTTTTAATTTGCATTTTGTCGTGGTTAAAAGCCATAAGCAATTAATTTTCCATAGAAAGGATTATTCGTATTTCTATCCCTTTTTTTTCTTATGGTCTGAGACATAGAGACACAGCTTTTTGTTTGTTTGTTTGTTTGTTTACAAAATAATCAAACAGAATACATCACACACAAAGAGATCTATGCTTATTGTTACATGTGTAAACCTTTCCGTATAGGGCTCTTCCATGTCCAGTTAACTATTCTAAGGGGGCAGATTCCAAAGAAAACTATTTATGTTTTTTCACCTTACAAAATGGTGACATCAGTGCCTATAAAAAATAATGTCTGCCTCTCTTTTAGGTCCCTGGGAGTAATTGAGGACATTTATTGGTTAAAATCAGTTTGCCTTTTGAGTCCTACTTTTAAGTTCTTTTAAATTTATATTCTATTATCCTAGTCTGTCTTCATGGGTCTTTTTTGAGTAAAAGCTTTTTAGCAAAGAACAAACTGGTATCACCTGGGAAATGGATGTTTCTTGAAAATTAATAAGCTACTCCTAGACATAGGGACATTTTTAAAAGCACAATCTAGAGTTTTTTTTTTTTTTTTTTTTTTTACTGTCAATATCACAAAAGTATTGATTGCTCATTCTTTCTCTTGAATTGTTCTAGGTAACCATGTTCAGAAGGGTAGAAAAGAACTACAGATTTTTTTAAAAAGATTTTATTTATTTATTCATGAGAGACACACAGAGAGAGGCAGAGATATAGGCAGAGAGAAAAGCAGGCTACACACAGGAATCCTGTCGTGGAACTCAATCCCCAGACCGGGATCAGGGCATGAGCTGAAGGCAGATGCTCAACCGCTGAGCCACCCAGGCATCCTGAAATTTTGTTTTTAAGATTTTATTTATTTATTCATGAAAGATAGAGAGAGGGGCAGAGACACAGGCAGAGGGAGAAGCTGGCTCCCTACAGGGATCCTGATGTGGGACTCAATCCCAGGACCCTGGGATCATGGCCCGAACCAAAGGCAGACAGTCAACCACTCCGCTCAGCCACCCAGGCATCTCAGGAATGCAATTTTTTTTAATGCCCAATGTAGTTTCTTTCTGAAACTTAATGAGATGATGAAAATTATGTTTATTAACATATTTTTTAAAAAGATTTATTTACTTACGTGAGAGAGAGGGTGGGCGGGGCAGAGGGAGAGGATCTCAAGCAGACTCCCTGCTGAGTGTGGAGCCCAATGCAAGAGGTTTGATCCCAAAACCCTGAGATCATGACCTGAGCTGAAATCAAGAGTCTAATGCTCTACTGACTGAGCCGCCCAAGTGCCCCACTAACAGTTGTTTATAATAAATACAAAGATATTTTAAAAGATAGTTGCAGTTGCAGCAGTATGAAGTCAATACTGGAGGATAATTTCTTTTAGAGAACCTTGGTTTTTCATGAGATCAAGTCAACATTCTAGTCTGTGAATATTAGGTCTTTTCCAGAGGGCTAATCTCAGGAGAGAATTAGTGATAAGGAAGTCAAATAAAAACTTCAAATCTCAGTGGTTTAAAACAATGTTTATTTCTTGATTGCACAAGGTCTAACACATGTTCAGTTGCCATTCTGTATTTTATAATCTACATCTGGAACTCATCCTCAAGGACAACTTGGTAGGGAAAATAAAGAGAGGAGATACATTGGCTTTTAAGTCTTTTGGCCCTAAAGTGAAACTTGTCATTTCTGCTCACAACCAATTGGCCAGAAGCAGCTACATGACTTCAATCTAACTACTTAGGAGGCTGGGAAATATAAGGAATACATGGATATTTAATGTCCATAAGGATGAATTTCAGAAGAAAAGCCTTTTGTTGCACTGAATTATAGGAATCTGAAAATTGTCTCATGGTAGTTTGGGAAGAAATAGATTTGGAAGCCCTGGAGAAAGAGGAAGGATATGTCTGGAGAAAGAGAAAGCCACACCAACGTGCCATCAGACCTGTTTCTATTGGTCACAAAACAAATAAGAAATTCCTATTATGGTGATCTAGTGATATGTTTCTAGGAACAGTTTTGTCTGCCATTTAATTTAATTTAGTTTTTTTGTTTTTTAATAGATTTTATTTATTTACTCACAAGAGACACAAAGAGAGGCAGTGACGTAGGCAGAGGGAGAAGCAGGCTCTCCACAGGGAGCCTGACACAGGACTTGATTCCAGGACCCTGGGATCATGACCTGAGCCAAAGGCAGAAGCTTATCCACTGAGACACCCAGGTGCCCCATATGACATTTATTTTAAAGTTGGATTTTCTTTTATGCTATAATTACTTTTAATTACCCACAAATATTCAGTGAAGATACTGCATAGAACAGTCTTATATTGTTGGCAGATGTAGATGATCATTTAGGGGAAACACATGAAGAAAGATTCTTTTCATGATGGTATAAAATGGAATGGGGAGAAATAATTCTCAGAAATTGAGAAAAGCTATAGAAGATATTTAAAATCAAGCTTTTGTGAATACAGAGTGGGATTTAAAAAGATTCTAAATTATCCTTCTCTTCCCTCTCTAACTCCAGTAGATAAACATGACACTGGGACTTCTAACCCCACAATAAACACAATGTGGTTCTAACCATTTAAAGAGCAGAGTGAGCCTGTAAGGCCGAAGGATTCAGGATCCTTGTGGTTAAACCAATAAATCTCCATTTATTCACTTGTGAGTATCTAGTAGATATTATATAATTTATGTGTTATCTCATTTAAGTCTAACAAAATAGATATTAGCTTCTGTATTTTATAGATTAGATAACTGCAGCACTGAGAGTTTAAATGGCTTGCCTAGAATATGTAGGTAGTAAGCGAAAGAGGCAAAATTCTAATCAGGATAAATGCTTTAAACTTTGTTTTTTTCTTATTTCGAAGTATACACTGATTTGCAGAATTTTTGCCACCAATAGAGCCTGCATTTACTGGAACTTAGTATTTGCCTATAACAGGTACCAAAGATACTCATTCTGGTTCAAAAATGCAAAGTGGTACTACTGTACTGTCCAAAGTGTTCATAAATCATTTCTAGATTTGTGGAGAACCTGCGTAGAGGTTTGAGACAGTATTTTCTTTGCTAGGTAAGTTGTAACTGCAGCTAACCACATTCTAGGTTCATAATGCATCTGAAGTAGCCACAGTATATCTAGCTGTTGAAGGGGAGGAATTAAATGTTATGTTAAAAATATTCAATGGCTGAAGTTAAGGTAACACTGAATGCTTGTTCCAGGGCTCCAGGAGACATATTGCCCTAATTCTTCACCCAAAGAACTCATGCTTGAAAAAAAAGCTAATCTATGGAGAAATCCTTTTACAAATTGCTTGATTCCTACTAGCTACCGGTGGAATAAGCAATCTGTTCCTGTATTAATAGGCTGCTACCTGGAGGAAACACTTAGGCAAGATAGCAAGCTGTCTTTTAAAATTCTAGAAAGCAAAAATGTCAAAGAGGCCTGATTTTACCACGTGGGCCTTTGAATCCTACACCGCTTATTAAGACTCCTGTGTTTGGAACATATGTGAAACAAGCAACTGATTTTTTTTTATGTTTTACAATTAGCCAAAACTTAAACCAATAAATATTCGGTCCTTTGATTAGGAAAAGAAAGTTCTTATGTTGTCTTAACATTTAGTAGACTGTGATTACCATCTATTATGCTTGAATGAGCAATATTCTGTTTTTTTTTTTTTTAATAGACTGTCTTATGTTGAAAGCTAGTATCCTCTTAAAGAGAGAGAGAGAGAGAGAGAGAATGAGAAAGAGAGAGAGAGAGAATGAGAGAATTTACATATCAAGGCACACTCACTGAAATCATGGTTGGCTCCATTCTGTTTTATAGCTCATCTCCTGGTGGTGACCAAAACTTGTACTTCTAAACTACATTATGTGTTTTAGTACCTATATATTCCTTTAAAAATGTGCTGGAATAATTCAATTCCAAAAATATATATAGTTATCTTACATTTTCAGTGAGCCATGCTCTCTAACACATAAGGAGAAATGATTACATTACAGAAACCACACAATGCTCTCTTAAATCATGTAATCTTCTTGAGGCAAAACTATCTCCTCCTCCACCCCGAGCAGAAATAAAAGCTATATGTAAGCAATATTAAGTGTGTTGCTAAATGTTAGTAAAAAAAAAAAAAAAAAAAATTCAATTGAAAAAAAAAAAGGTAGGGCTGAGCAATCAATTTATATCTGGTTCAGAGCATGTTACAAATACCAAGAGATTTCAAAGTGTTGAAAATGAATCACAGCAGCATTCACGACTGAGCAGCAACAGGGAATGATATAAAATAAGTTCCCAGCTTGGGGTTTTCTGTAGGTTTCTCCTTTTGCCATGCAATCAATCATGTGCAGTATTGCATTCTTTCCATTTGTGCATTCATCACTGTACTAGCAATCGCACTGGAGAAATTGGACAGAGCAGAGGAGGAAAGGAGTCTGGCTGGACTGTTTAGTGACATAGGGGGCAGGTCTTTTCCTTTGAACTTGAGTTTGGGGGTTCCATTTGGTATAGAGATGGCATATATAGGCACAGAAACTTTTTGGGGGGGGCTTGGGAAAATTCAAACACTGTTGGTGAAAAGCAGAGTACACACATTTAATATGGGTATTCTGGTATGGTAAAGCAAATTTGATCAAAAATATATTTTTAAGAATATTTGTGTTGAGGATCTCCACAAATCCTGGGATCACCAATGTACAGACATAGTAGATCAAATTTATTTAGCGTCTACCACATTCAAAGCTCTATGTTTGTAGTTTGGAAGGACACAAAACATCTCCAAAATATCACAAAATCTTTAAGCGGTACAGGAAAGTGTTATTTTTGTAATTTGGCTGAGTGCAGTTTTCTCCAGTGTCTGAAAGAGTGGTTCTCCCGTGTCTGAGTGTCTGAAAAAGTTGACATGACATAAAGCAAAGAAACAATTACCATTAATTTATATGGACAATTGTTTTGAGCATTCCTAGAACTAACAGACAATCTCTCTTAGGCTTTTCTGATACTTTTAGTACACATCTTGCTAAAGGGTGCACAAAATAAATGGACATAAGACACAGCACACATGTTCAAAGACACAGTTCAAAGTTGTAGTGGCTTGATGCTGAGATGCTGAGTGTAGTTCCCGGGGAAGGAGCTGGGTGATGTTACGGTTGCTGTTTGGGGTGCGCACTGCCTTTTTAATGGCTCATTGCAAAACAAGTACTGAATGCTATTTTCATTTTTTTGCCTTTTTTTTTTTTTTTTTGTAAAACTGAAAACCCTTTTTGGATTTCTTTCAGTTAGTGAAAACAGATACTCATAAATCTTTTGTAAAAGCAAAGTGGTGTTTCATACATATATGGAATTTAAGAAACAAAACAGATGAACATAGGGAAAGAGAAGGAAAAATAAGATGAAAACAGAGAGAGGGAGGCAAACCATAAAAGATGCTGAACTATAAGAAATTGAGGGTTGTTGGATGGGAGTGGTTAGAGGGAAGGGATAACTGAGTAACGGGCATTAAAGCACTTGATGTAATGAGCACTGGGTATTGTATGCAACTGATGAATCACTAAATTCTACCTCTGAAACTAATAAAAGAAAAAGTGAAGCAGTTTAAGGCAAGCTTGCTCAAAGCAGGGGATGTCTGTGTAGAGGGCTATGTGAAAGCTCCAGGAAAATCAGTGTCACCCATCTTTGAAAGAATTTGGAATGAGGAGGACTGGGCATGTTTAATGGAAAGCATGAAAAAAGTGACTAGAAAATGTTCCATGTTTATAGAACAACAAAGTAGAAATCAGAGTGGATGGTGCTCATGCATGGGACAGGGCATAAGCCAACCTATCAGGAACAGGAATCTTATTATCACTATGCTTTCTGAGTATGTTGTAGCTCACAGGTACCATGGAAGACAATTATATCTAATGCAGAAGGTTTTAATTTTCTGAAAAAGTGTCGTGAAAAATGATAAGATTTTTCCTTCCAGAAAACTTTGAAAATATATGGCTTCCACCTAAGACATGGTTAATATACCTGACATATTCAGACTAGCAATGCTGAGATAGAAGTCATAGAGAGCCTAGACTTGGTCAATTATTTACTCCTACATGGAGTGTTTGCTTGTTTAGTTTGCATGTTAGAAATTGATCTATCAATTAGATTTGATGTATTCTGGCCATTCAGCTTTTCAGCAATTTAATGTTCACTCTTGGATGACAGGTTGTATTTTATGAAAGGTACAAGGGACTATTTTTCGTTGAAAAGAGTTTTCAAGAATCAGTGGCTCAAGGACATTTCTCTGAATCTGCTAGTTTGGAGTGGGATTATAAACTTCCTTTAGGGGTTCAGTAGATATTCTTATTAATAACTCTGGTTCAAGTAAGGTATAGATTCTGCACTATGAATTCTGTTCCCAGATTTTAAACTAGTCTGTTGGAAGGATCTGGTTATGGTGGCTTTTGATACAACCCAAATGAGTCCATTTAGAGTCTTGTTTCTAAAAGAAAAAAAAAAAAGTATACACTATACACCTCCATACAACTCATAACCACAAAGTCCCAGGAAAATTCTGTTACGTTCTTGGTTTTAGGATTGGGACAGCTTGAACAAAAGGAGGCAACAAAGACATCATGCCTGGGTTTCTAAGTTCCTCCTAGATCAACCTGATATTAAGGAATTTTCATTCACCTTCCATTCATCAAGAAAAGAAAGTATAGCCTATCGGTCAGAGAAGGAGTCAATTTGGCTTATGTATACTATGGCCTGGTAGATGATAATGTCCCTTAATTTTTATTCAGTTTTGCTAATCAATGTTATATAAGCAAGTTATTCTTTACGTTAAAAAGCCCATCTAATTTATTTAGTTTCTCTATGACTAAAAGACCCATTGTAGTATTTTAAAAATAAACTAATATTTAATATTAAATATATTACTTTCATAATCTTTTCAGTAAAATGCTGAGGAAGAAGAGCTATGTTCGATTTTAGGTTAATTTTGAGTGTCTTCAAAATGATATTAAAGCTTCATTGATATGACATGCCTAATACCTGTATTTTAGAGAAAAGTGAGCAAGGAAAATGCCATTCAAGTTGAGATTTTTGGCAGCCTAGGGAAGTTGAAATTCTATATGAAATTGGCAATTTGTGGTATTCCTATATTCTTCTTGCTAAATTTCAGTTCAAATACTTTCTACAGCAAGACAGCTTATTCTGACTTTCAGAGAGACTCGAGAATAATGAAAGAAAAAAACAGTATTGTGAAATAGTACTACTTCACAAAATAAATTTAATTTGGAATTTGTATATGTGTTAGATATGTGAACAATATCGGGGTAGTTTATTAATTTTCTATAGATTTTTGTCTGTGGCTTAAGATTGAGTATTTAATAGGCCACAACAGATATGTAAGTAATCTTTAAAGTCTTTGGTGTTTTGATTTCCTCAAGATCTAATTAATCTTGGGGAAAATTACTGGGATACATATGTACAAATGTCAGAAGTAAAATGCGATATCAAGGAATTCAACTATTTGAGTAGTATTTCAGTTGAGTGAAATTCTTGTTTCCAATATCATTGGTTTAAGGAAAATCTATGTGAGTAGAGTGAGGCTGAGAACTGGCCAGTTTTACAGGCAGTCTGGGTCAAGTTGATACTTTTTTTCTTAGATTATGTAGATAGTGGTTTATATCTCAACATCATTTTGGAGCAGAATTTCCCAAATAATGTCTTCATGAGATAATGTATAACAATATAGGAAATATCTAAAAAAATCCATGTTTCAATAATTTTCAGGACACAGCTAGGTGATTGAGTGACAGAACTTAATTTTATTTATAAATTCTCAGGTATTAAATATATACAAGTACTCTGAGATTCTCTGAACAGAAGACTATATATATTACAAGTAATAGTAGGTTTCGATAGCATTAGGAAGGTTTTGGCCAGGAGACCCAAGAGTGTTCTTGTGCCAATCGCATTTTCTTTCTGTGAGGTCCCTCAAAGGAAGGTGTATATTGAATAAGCAATAATAATAATAAATAGAAACTCAGAATGACTTCTTAATATTAACATGTGAGTGTCTGGTACTCCAGTGGAGTCTCTTAAGAATGCTGGTAAGATACACAGTAATAAATTATTTCTGTTCGTTTATCCACACTTACAATGATATTCTATTCATTCGAAGACGAATATGGCCAACTGAGCCAGGCTGGAAGTCATTTACCATCCATTTCAATGAAAATGGGAAGTAGACAACAGATATGGTGGACTCGCTCTAAGGGAATACTAACACATTTCCTAACACATTCCATGAAGGGAATAAGTAAAAGAAAAAAAAAAAGGGGAAAGCAGGAAAGCTAGGCTGTAGGTCTGAGACAACTTATTCACTAGGCTGCATGGCAGGAAGTGCTGGAAGAAAAAGACAGAAAGAGAAAGAAAAACAACAGAGATAGATCTGAAGAAGAGTCCCAGTTCTGTGAACCTGCATCACTGCACCAAAAAAGGTACTAAAAAGGACAGTGCCACAATGTGCAGGCTTTAAAGCATCACTTGACCGAACCCAGTAATAAAGTATGTTCGAGTAAGTATTCTGAGACTTGTCCCATCAGGATACTAAATGCTCATCTTTGAAGGAAAGGGAGGAATGGGAGAGATTAAGAAAAAAAACAGCAACCCTCAGCCCAACAAGATGCACAGTTGGCCAAATTTACTTACCACAGTCTCTTTTTTTTTCCCCTCAAGGATACTCTCTTAAGGATCAGCTTTTAGAGAAAATACTTTAGAAAATGATCCATATCCTTAAAGCCATTGCCTAAAATGAGTAAGTCTAAGGTGAGCAGTAAGATACAGAAAAAGTTACCCTCGTGAATTTTAGTAGTGTAACAGCGATACATTTCAATGAACTGTGGCAATTCGACTTAAAACTTGAAATGTTTTAGATCAGAAGTTCCCATTGATCCCAGAAAGGGAAATGGTAGAACCTTTCTGGAATCTGTTCCTTTGATTCTGGGTATATGGAGGATACAGGGAGCTGGCTGTATGAAGGAACGCTTAAATCCAGAAAAACATCTAACCACTTCTTCTACCGTAAAGTCTGTTGAAGTTCCTTGAATACGAGAGATGCTCGTATTGCACAGCTCAGTCCATGTGATTTTGTACATTACTTTCAGTCTAGGAGTCTATTTCATCAGAGTTGCTTATGATATTATGGCCTAAGCTCATAAGCTCATTGATTTAGGGTCCTGTTTTTTTTGGTTGTTGTTTGTTTGTTTTGTTTTGTTTTGTTTTCATTTAGGGTCTTGTTTTGAATGTTCTTACTAGTAAAGAAAAATGGACCCTTAAAGTCATCATTGCTTCCCTTGTTATTTACTTGCTGTTTTTATGATTCATTGTAAATATATTAGGACAATTTTCCAGTTAATTATTTTGAAGAATTAAAAATTAGCTACGGTAGACACACTAGTTGTTTTTTAAGCACCAAAAAGCAAGTTCACCTTGTGGGTATTTTGTTTGCCTGGTTTTCCATTTCCTTGCTGTTCTGGATAACCTTCCATCAGCATATTCCTTGAAATGAGCTTGAAGTATTTGTTCTATATTTTATATTGAACTTGGGCTCGTGTCTTTTGCAGAGAAATGACTTGTTAACATATTGTTTTTGAAGCACAATTTGCATTTCTGTGAACCAGGGATTAGGTATTGTGTGTAGATTAGGAATAATTTATGTCTAATTAATAATTGATGTTTTTCCCTATTCTGACTGAGATTTCGTTCTGCATAATATGAGAAGAGCAGATACTCCCTTGTGATGACAAGGGAAAGCATTTTTCAAGTGCAAATAATGCTCAAACCTCAAAATCAGCTGCAGTGGGCTTCACTGCTAAATAATTGAACCTATTGGATCTCAGATTTTTTTTTTTCACAATTCTTGTCTTCTGGAATTAGAAGATGTACACATGTAATAATGCCCTGTGTATCCAGAACTGAAAAACTTGGTGACCTCACATATCTAAAGGGCATTGAAAACTGAAAAGTGTCCCAAGAAGGACCTCTGGCCAATCAGAAAGGAAAGCCACAAAGCTTTTACATTAACACTGTTTTGTCAGGGGACAGTCCCTCAGGTACTCACTTACAGCAGTTAATCTACATATCATTTTTAAAAATAGGCTTTTTAAATTTCAAACAGATATTATAATAATTCCAAATATACAGAAGTATTTATAGTAAAGGTAACTGCTGCCTCCCCCACTCTCATTCAACTTCCTAGCAGTGATAAGTACTAATTATTTCTAGTCTCTTTAAAATTCAACAAGCCCATTATATTTCTTAGATTAAAACAGCCAATTAGAAGAGCTGAGAAAGGCACCTGGAAGTAACTAGAAGCCCTAACTGCCTGTAAGAATAGAAATAAACATAAAAAGCAAAAAAAAAAAAAAAAAAAATAGATCAAAGAAAGGTATTAAGACAATCACCACATTCCACGAACACTACAAAATCATGACAATCCAGAACATTTAGTTCATACCATCATACCAGATTCCAAGCAGTACTATTAAATGAGGCATTGCAAGAGTGTGTTCAAATGAGAGAAAAGTTATCTGGCAGTGTTTTCCAAAATGCGTGGATTAGAGCTAGTTTCATGTAATATGTTTATCACAAAAATAAACCAAAAATATCCTATTACTGTTATAAGAGATCAACTTGGCCTCAGTTTTTCTTCTTTGCTTTTAAGATTTTCACTAAAACATCATATTGATGGGTGATGCTGAAATAGTCTTATCCGAAAATGGTCAAATTGCAGTATAGAGATCAGTATTTATTGCCATCTCCTGTACGTTCACCTTTCACTAGCTATACTTTGTTTTTAGACCTCAAAAAACACCCAATTTCTTGATATTTTCATTCCCTTCCAATCCAACACCTATCTGATAGTTTCTGGTTTCCACCACTGAAGCTTGACTCTGCATGTCACATTTTAGTCACTCTCCTCCCATTGACCAGGAGGATCTTTATGTTCCTCCCAGCTTGACTGAAGATAGCCACCTTCCTGACTTGTAGGCCTCTGACCTTCCTTTTCTTAGAACATGTGCATAAGAAAACTTGTAATTGTAAATTGTTCTGGTGCCTCCTTGAGAGGTCAATCTTTTTAAATACCTCTTGCCTATTTTTTACCCAGTAATGTCTTTTTTCCAGAACTTGGGAGCCATCCCTTTGATATATAATTAAAGAAGATAGTTCCCCTATTATCCAGTAGGAGGGCTTTGCTTGAAGGTGTAAATCTATCTGCTGTTATGGAAATATGAAAAAGCAAACTTTTTTTGGCAGGGGGAAGTGGGGGGACATCCAATTAGCCAACACAGATAGTTTAGGATCCCCCTTGCCTCAGAGGAAAGGAGTTCAGACTGAGCTCTGGTCTCCCTCTTCTTTATTGCAATAGGCTGAATTCAATAAAGTCCTCCTTGCCTGTTTAATTTTGTCTAGTGCGATTTTTGCTTTGACACCATCCGCTTACTGATCTACCTTAACCTTCTGCTGTTCCACTTTCAACCCTTATATCGAGTCAGTATTTGACCTTCTTTACTGTTATGTCATGCTTACTTTGTATGATACTGTAGAGAATTAGACAATCTTTTCCAAGTTGCATGGTAGTTTTCCCAAAATGTCACCACTCTCCTCCATCCAAATAGTTGTCAGCTGTGCCAATACTAGATACTTCCAATTATAAAAAGAACTTTATCAGTTTGAGAATTTAAGTGGTATTTCAAATCAATCTTCCTTATAAATTGCTGCCATTGTGATGTCAAAAAAAAAAAAATGACCATGCTAGAGGTGTTCTATCATTCAGCCCTGCCTATATCACAATCTTTACCTTTCCCCATGTCCTGCTGCATAATCTGGGCTCCATCATACCAGATTGATGGACAATTTAATGTTTCAGAATGTTTTCTGTGTCCTTGACTTTACTGACACAGTTCCCTGCCCTCATGCATACACTTGTTCACTCACTCATTCTTTCAAAGGTTTCCTTGAAATTCTTAGAAAACACATGAAAGTCCTAAATTAAATTTTCCCTCTTCTGTGTCTGATGAGCCTGTTTCCTTTTTCAAGATTCAGCTTAGTCTCTATCCCATAAAGCATTTTTAACTTTCCCTGTCATCATGTAGAATTAACCTCTCTTTCCCTTCCCAACTCAATTGTTACATTTTTCTATCACAGGACATAAAACATTTTTGACATATTTTTAAAAAAAACATATTTAACCATTTAAAGGACCAGAAACCATTTTGATTCCAGCAAACAACACAGTCCACTGTGACTGAATTTGACTGTTGTTTTTTTGTTTTGTTTTTGTTTTTAATTTAGATCCATTAGTTTGAATGTCTCTGTTGGTTTAGTGCTGGATACAGAGCATCTCTGACACATATGTTTTCCTATGCTTGGCATTGATCCTTGGTTAGTGACCTTATTCAATGATTTGTTTCATGTACAAAGACATATATATACTTTATAAGATAGTCTGTTGAGAAAAATGTCCTTGAACCTGTAACAATTATAATTTACAGAAATGATTACAGAAACATAGTTTCTAATAAGAGTGCTTGGTGCATGAATCATTCTGAATAAATAAAATTTCCCAATGGCTCAGCACTTGAAATATCCAAACTTTAGGGGCACTGGGTGGCTCAGTGATTGAGTGGCTGCCTTTGGCTCCGGTCGTGATCCTGGGGTGCTGGGATCAAGTTCCACATCGGGCTCCTCGCAGGGACCCTGCTTCTTCCTCTGCCTATGTCTCTGCCTCTCTCTTTGTCTCAAATAAATAAATAGATACATACATACATACAAACCTAAATAACTAAACTTTAAAATGTTCCAATGAGAGAAAATATTATAGATATGTATTCCATATGCTTTTGATTTTAGTTAGAATATATGGGGTAGAATTTAAAATCTTTTAATATTTTCTTTACCATATATCGTCATCATTTTGAACAGCCTGGGATCTAAAGTTCTGGTGCTTTCAGGAGCAGCTTAGTCTTTTGGAGCTGTGAGGCATCTGGCTGCTGTGCATATCCTGCCTTTCATAGACCTCTATTTATATAATAAACCGCTTTTTGGAAGCTTACAAAACATTCTAATTTACAAATGTTTTATATTAAACAGTAGCAAGGGCACACTAGGGATTTGTTTTTAAAAGACATAATTAACATTTTGACCAATAGAATTTCTGATAATGAATTACCTGCTCAAAAGCCAAAAATTAAAAAAAAAAAAAAACACACACACACACTTTTTAAATTTTCATTATTCAGGACTACAGATAGCTGAATTTTCTTGACAGTTGAACCCTAGATAGGTAAATTTAATTTTGATGGGTTCTAAACTGGTGATATTAACAACAGCAAAACAACAATGCCTTACAACAAAGCAATGTTTGTTTTAAGATTAGAAACCCCTTTTAGGGTGTTTCAAATCAAAACAGATTAGGAATTATTATGTATGCAATTCAGATGATCAGCAAAAGATATTTTTAAAGGACCCTTGTATTTAACCTCCCCTAAACTTGTTAATCATACAAAAATGAAGCCTGGACCTCAGTTTACGTATTTCACATGGGTCTTGTAAACCTTGGCAATATCCCTAATTTGGTATTTTAAAAAGTATTTGCAATTCTGTCTCCATAAAACTGTGTAGGTTTGGAAAGTTCAAAATTTTACACTATCTCAATCTCTTAATGATCGTCATATATTCAATATTTCTGGGTTAGTGAGAAAATGGTGTATTGTGTGGTATGGTCAACTTTATCCATCCCAAAATCTAAAATGAGCATAAGAAGGAATTATGCTAAGGACATTCAACAAAAGTGTGTTTCCTTAGGAGTACATTTACATAATGAGATAGTTTCATGAGAGGATATCTCTAAAAAAGAGGAGAGTGGTATGGTGGTAGGGGCTTGGGGACATTCTATAGAAGCTAATAGATTCTGTATGTGTCTTGAATGCCTTCTGAAATTGGAGGAGTGTACTTGAAGGGAGCCATTCTGCTATGTGAAGTATTTTCACTGACAGGAGTCCCTACGGACAAACAATCTTTTGACTTGCTGTTATTGCTGAGAATAGAATATTTGAATTTAAAATTCATGGGTGGATAGTGAAGGGATGGGATCAAAATGGCAAATAAGACTATTCATCTCCAGCCCCCTTCCAAAGTAAACACTAGTAGAAATGACAGATGACATTAACATAATTATGGACACACAAATATATAAACATAAGCCTAAGGATATAGATACACATACAAATGTCAGTATTGGAACACAAGTGAACTGTCAATGGAGATACCCTAAAATAAATACTCATCTGTTATTCTGTATTCCTCTCCATATCCTGTCCCACCTCTGAACCTAAGGAACAGCTAATCTATTTTCTCTTTTGATTTGCCTTTTTTGGACATTTCATATATCTTTGAACTATTTTTGCAACTCTTTTTGTGGCTTAAGATTACCTCAGAATAAAAAAGCAGTATTCACTTTTCTATCATATTTTTAGTATGTATTTTTGTGACTAATTTGTTCTGGTGTTTAACATAAAACAGATATGTCACATAACTATTATGAAAATAGAAGATGTAGAAATGTATATCAATTTCTAGTTTCCTCTGGATATATGAAACCCAAATTTTCTGTTTCAGGAGCCAGCATTTTAAGCACTCTCTGCTTTGCTGCATAATGCACAAGCATTCTCTTATTTATCTCTACATTTGCTCCTGTGGGTAGCAGAGTTTCTGGCAATTAATAGATCTTTGTTGAGTAAATACTACTATGGATGCATAAGTAAATAAATGAATAGGTGAATTAATCATTTCAGTTATATTAGTATAAAATATTGGTTTAATTGGCTTTCAAAAACAGTTTGTCTTATTTTTTTTTTTAAAATCATTTCAACGTCTTCTCAATAGTTTTGGTAATCAAAACATTTTAAATTTTAATGCTGATTCTCTACTGTTTTAATAAAATTATCTCATCTTATAGATAAGCCTCAGTGAGTTTACCTAAAAAATGACAAAAAGACTATATTCCTATACTACTTCACATCATTGTTGTGCAGATCTTGTGTAATGATGTACTTTTTAAAAAAATCATCTAAGGAATTAATACATAAAGACCTGTAAATTGGGAGATAATGTTTTCATATGATGGTATGAAATGTTTTTAAACATTGTTAATGCATTCCTGTATGAATCAGCTCAGAGTACATAGCAGTAATAAACAGTTGAATTTTCTTGAGTAATATAAAACTATCCTCAGACTTATCTGGCTAACCCAGATGGGTCCTAAAAGAAGATTCTTGCCATAGAAGAGTCTTCATTTGCACATGTGAGTTCCTATTGATGTCAAAGCAAATATCAACCAAGAAAAGAAGCTCTTAAACTATCTAACTGCTCAGATGTTTGACACAGGATTCACAGGGAAGAAGGATAAAATAAAATATAAAAATAGGTCTCACGGTGTTTTAGAAACGAGTAGACATATGTTTAAAAAAAAAAAAAACCTCCAGGAAAAAATGGCCTTCCAACATGAAACAGAATTAAAGGTACAGGAAGAAAAGCAAAGGAACCACGACAAAGATAAGTCAGTTTAACTATAATTGGTATCAAAAATATATATGATGAACAGAAAAGGAAGTTTTTGCATAATTTCAATCAAACAACAAAGCAACTCAGTCAGTGTCAGGGTTACTAAGGGTTCCCAGAAAGGAAGGATGAGGGAAGCATTAAAGAAAATGGCCTAGGTACCAAATGATTCTCCATATTAAAATGACTCAAGGGCACCTGGGTGATTCAGTCAGTTAAGCATCTGCCTTCAGCTCAGGTCAAGATCCCAGAGTCCTGGAATCAAGCCCCGAGTTGGACTCCTTCTCTCCCTCTTGCTCCTCGTGCTGTGTTCTCTCACTTTCTCTCTCTTGCTCTAACTCTTTTTCAAATAAATAAATAAAATATTTTTAAAATAGTAGAAAGACCTAAAATTATTACTGGCCTAACATAATCTCATTGTATCCTGAAGAGAATATGGATGAGGCAACAACAAGAGGGGAGGAAACAAAAGGAAGTGGTCTATTTTTAATATCTTGTAAGGTTATTATATTACATTGTCAAGCTATATACTGAAGCTTGAAAACCTCTTGGATACTTCACAACCGTTGCTGTCCTCATTGAAAAAGTCAGTGTTTTTCTTCAATAACATATTTACTAATATACATTGCTTTGCCTGAAAAGGGGAAGAGGTAGTTAAAGGTTTTCACTTAATGGAATATTTCAGGTAATTCTCAATTCCTATGAAGAGAGAACTCCTAGGTATTGAACATCAAGAAATGCAGAGAAAGGGAGTTCTACTTGTAGTGTCTACTTGTAGTGGCTTCAGAATATCTAAAGAGAAGTGGATTGGAAAAGGCAGCCTTCCAATTTGAAGGATTTTATCAAGGGATAAGGTTAGAGTCTGTCTTGAAACCATGTTGGCATAATAACCACATTTTTATTTATACAGGATGTTTATTTTTAGTGAGTTTGGATGCCTGAGATAGACACAGAGGCCACAAACTCTTACCACCATCAAGACAGTCATTGTGCTGCTAATAATACAAAAAGTTGAGAAGAAATAGTAATGGAAAGTAAGAAGATAACTGTAGAAGACCATATATGGATAATTGAATAGAAGCATTCTGTGCTAAAAGAAGATTGAAAAATAAGAGATTCTTAGGTGGATGAGGGCCATCTAGAGACCCTAATATAGGAGGTAAGAAGGGCTTTAATTAGGGGTTAAAGATTAGGTTAGACTGGAAGAAGTAGAAGAGGGAGGCTTTCTTAGGCATCAGCTTTTGAGAAAAAATTATTTTGATAGAAATCTCCCAATCCTTCCAACTACCACATAGTAGGAAGTGTACCACTTATCTAGATATGGGGCTTTGTTCGAGTCTTTGAATTCAAGCAATCTGTATCCAGGGTGCTTGAATCTTGCTACAGTTCTTTGCAGGTTGAAAAAACTTGTGGACCACTTAAAGTTCGAAAAGTGTGCATGTGTGTATGTGTATACGCCTCTATTATCTAGCATGTAATAGTTTAGCAAAGAAGTGACACTTTTATCTCATTTATCAGATCTGGTCCAATAGACTGTTAGTGACTTTTCTGGAATATTCTCTGGTCTATGGCCTAATTTAGCAAGAGAAACATGCCTAGATGTTATGAATTCATGCCCCAAGGACAGATGGAGACAATGGACAATAATAATATATATCACACAACCCAGATGTAATACATGGTGCTTTAAAGTGAGATATTTGATTGAAAATTCTAACTGCACCACTTTTACTTGAGTGACCCTTGGTATAATCATCAACCATTTTTGACCAAAGATTCGGCATTAGTGAAATTAGGCTACTAATTACATTATAGAATTTTTATAAAAATTAAATGAGATCACAAGTACTGAGCCTTGAATAGCACCTGAAATACAGCAACATCAATGTGTTTTAGTTTTCTTTCTAATTTTTAGTAGATATATTGCAGAGTCTGTTAAAGAGAACATGAAATTCTGTATTCCAAGATGTGACATATATAAATAGTATAAATAGGGTAAATTGTAATCTTTTCATATAAGCATCATGGGAACTAGCTACCATTGTCTTCTATGAGATGTTCTTTTGTATTTATAAGAGGTAAATCAGTAGGCAAGTATATCATTCATCTGCTGTGATTTTTTTTATGACATATACAAGACATATAAATCAATATCAGGGCTGGTCAGTTTACTGTAAGTCAAATGTGATATTGCCGTAATGTCATGGCATGTTTTATTTGAACTGCCTTTATATTGTCTGCCTTTCCTTCACCTAATTGAACTTTTACAATTCATCAAATATCATTAATTTTCTTAATCTCCTGAAGAACTGTTTAGTTTCTATTTAAGGTATCAGTCTTAAATTGTACTCTGCTCATCTCATGATTTAATGATTTCCTTGGGTAACACACTGAATACTCATGGACTTCATTTCCCCATCTGTAATATAGTGTTCATATTTGCCCACCATAGCATTAGACTTGTAAAAGATAAACAGCCTAAAACATCTTCAGAATATCTTGGACTGTTCCTTTGTCATTGACATTAATCCTATTTAGGGGCTTCATGTTTTAATTTTGTAGCTGGATTTTAGCATCTATTACCAGCAAGTTCCAGAAAATTTAAAATTAAAAAATAAATAAACATCTAAAATAAACCTCTGAAATGTCTGGAATACGGTTGTATTTATATATTGATTAAAAGTGAGCAAACCAGTTTGTTTTGGTTTCTGGTTTTGTTTTCTTTTTTCTAAGTGAACTATAAATCTATCATTGCTTTTGTTTCTTTGAAATTTGGGATTGTAACAATCCTACTGCAAACCTTCTAATCTTGGATAGGGATTATTTTGAATGGCCTTTAGTTTTTCCTATATTCTCTGGTGTCAATGAATGCTCAGCACTTATGATTTTAAATAGTTAAGAGCTTAAGTTGAAGAGCCAGGATATTGTAAAGAGAGCCAGAAGATGTGGGAGAGAAAGAGAGAGCTATGGATTAATTTAACTATAAAAACATAGCAATTCTGGTGTAAAATAGGAGGTAGAAAACACTCCCCTAGCTTCTATTCCTTCATATAGAAGAAGAGGGAGAAGATTTCCTCTGGTGGCTAAAGTGACTATTTCTTTTTTAGTTGTTGTTTTTAAAGATTTTATTTATTCATGAGAGACACAGAGAGTGTGAAAGGCAGAGACACAGGCAGAGGGAGAAGCAGACTCCATGCAGGCAGCCCGATTGTGGGACTCGATCCCGGGACTCCAGAATCACACCCCAGCCAAAGGCAGGTGCCAAACCACTGAGCCACCCAGGGATCCCATAAAGTGACCAGTTCTGAAAGAAAAATAATAGTAGGTTTTTGATAGAAGAGAAGAGTTGCCATGTGGTAGACATTGAAAAGAAGTTTCTCTTTGGTCAATTGAAAGTGCTATTGTTTACCATCTGGGAATCAGAGTAAGGTAAGAGGATTTTTGAGGAACCTGTCTTTTCTGAGGAACCTACAGTTATCTGAAGAGCTGATAGAGTATGCAAAGCTTCACAGGTTGAAGTCTAAGCTTCTAAAAGTCTTACAATTTGTGGATAAACTCAAATGGAAAGCACCTGGACATCAGCTGTTTTGAAGAAAAGGTGCAGGATATTCAATGAGGAAATTATCAGTTAATATATCAACCATTGAATATATATCCTGTTAATTATACTTCCAAATATACCTTGGCACCAGAAACTGCTGGCAAAGTGTAGTTATAGTGCATGGGGGAGAACTACCTTATTTAGCTTAATAACTATCTCTCAGGTGTAACGCAAACCAAAGTGGTGTGGTAGTAAAAATACATATATAACTTCAAGAGTCGTCAAAGATACTATATTCAAGTAGGATTTTGTGGTGTTTTTAGAGGTAATTTTTTTCCTGGGTGCTAGAGTGATTTCCAGAATGTAGGAACTGGCTTACATGCTTCTACATTCTGTGTGATGCCTTACTATTGGGTATGTCATGGTTGATGATCAATAAATACTTAGTAATTGATATTTAGTAATTGATAGATTAGCTCTTCATTCTCTATAACCTAAGCCTATGTTTCCCTCACTTAGATTCAAATACTGAACTCCTGGCATCTCATCAGGACATTCCATTTGACTTTACCTGGAAATGGAGGAACGCTTGCAAAGAGGTAATGCTCTGCATTTGTGTTTTGCTGTGCTGACTTGAGGAGCCGGATGGGTTTGCAATAACATGAACACATATTAATTGAATATTTAATTAGAGGTATCCACCAGATAATAAGGTATTGCTTGCTGGTTTTAAAGATAGGGAAACTGAGACTAGAGAGAGTAGAGAATTTGTGTTAGCTGGCATAAATGCTGCAAAGTCTTCAGTGTTCTATAATTTTAGCACTGATTTTCTTTTTGGTAGTTCTGTCTTCAACTCTGGAGCAATTTTAGACTCTCAAGATCATGATTAGTCATAATTTAAATTGCATGGTGATAGCTACATATGTTATTTAAGATATTTAAGCTTTGTCAGTGGTCCTGTGTCCTATCTGTAAAATGGGAGAGATCATCTTAATCTTTTTTTTTGAGATCATCTTAATCTTATAACCAGCTGGAATCACTAGTTAGAAGATGTGAAACATCCTTATTATTCCAGAAGGAAAGCACAGAGTGCTTTCTGCTAGGTGTTAAAAGCAGGCTTTGGAGGGGGTGGTCATCCTTCAAACCAATAGCATGTCTTTGTAAACGGGCCTCCTACTGAATCAAAGATTGTGCGGGTGCGGTATGATGAGAGCCTCTTTCAATTTCCTCCTGTGCTGCCAACTATTTAGTCTGAGGCTGTTTACACTTCCTTGGATATAAATGATTTTATCTCCATTGCTGACAATGTTGAATTCAATGTCCTTCTTTTTGATACAGTATTTGCTGAAGAAATTGTATTGATTTACAGAGTCTCTCTTCTGTAATTCCCCTAACATCTCAAGGCCTTTTAGGTTAACCAGTTTCTTTCAAACACCCTTCAAGACAAAAACATATTGGTTTTCAGAATCGCAGCAGGATCTGGCAATGCAGGAATTGGTGTTGGCCTTAGTAATTAATAATTTAAGTTTATATAGCTATCTTTACAAATTCACTTCTAGCATCATTTAACTTTTTATACCCCAATTTTTTTAACCACCAATAGTTCTACTTTTTTATTATGTATTTTGTGTAGACATAAAGGTGAAAGCAATGATTTATTTGTCTGAAGTAAGGAAGAAGCAAGGGAAATTAACTCCCTCCACCCACTCTCCCTTTAGACAATCAATAATTCCTGTTCTCATCGGGGGTTTAATCATTGCCTGTCTGGATTATTGCAGACTTCTTCTTGGTCTTCCTATCTATGACCTCCCTTCTCACTAGAGAGTTCAAAAACTTTGGCTAAATTCATCTTGCTCTCCCCAAAACCATATTACTAGTCTTCAAGTGTCTCTCTCACTTTTGGAGTTAAGTTTGAATTTCTTGATTGTGGTCAACCTAGTGGAAACCAATTTAATTTTCTTCTACCCTGAAGTCAGAGTGCTTTTTAGTTCATCCATTTTCTGTAAGTCGTCAAAAGTTCTTTAAGAGAGTTTTCCAGATGGTTTGTTGAATGTGAGGAGTGACTTTTCAATCATATTCTGTTGGTAAAATGTGACTCTTAAGTGTGAGTTTAGCCCAGAAACTATATAATATCATTTCACTGTGGACATACTGCTGCCAATAATGCAAGCCACTCTGAGTAAGCATCTTAGCAGGATTGTAGGATGCTTTTTCACATTTATCATTCAAATTGGCATAACTCACATGATCATGATGACAGCTTGCTGTCTATAATATATTCACCAGAGCTGCATTGTTTTGAATTTAAACATCTTTTCCCCTGCTTTGTGTTCCTTTGAGAATACTTTTGCATAATATCACTTTGCTCAAAAACAAGGGGCAGGGTTATAGGTCACTAGAAAGATGAATTAGAAAAGGGAAGAATGGAAGAAAGGACAGAAATGATGAGTCATATACCAGATACTCAGGAGTCACCCTTGCGGTTGATGGGTGACCATCTAGAATCTTACAGACTCTACCAGGCTTGTTCTGGGCTATCTGATCTACACCTACTGATATTTCCCCTAGGCTTTATTGATGAAACTACCTTTTGTGTGCTCTTTATTGAATGTATTTAATCAACAAATATATAATGAGGTAATACCACATTCCTTATATTATTCTGAGAACTATACATGGAGTGATGAACAAGGTAGGCAGACTTTTCTAATAGTGCTTGCCATCTAGAGAAAATTGAGAGTGGGATTAAAACAGAACATAAATATGCAAAACAGCAAATATACATGGTGACTCAGATTAGCTGGATGCAAGGAAGGAAATAAAAATAAATGAGGGTGTGTGTCACAAAGTGGCAGCAGAGATGTCCCTTAGATCCCGCAGACGGAAGAGGCCTCTGTGAATGGGAGAACTGTCAGCCAAAACCTTGGTGATGAAGGATCTTCTGTGTGAAGAGTTGAAGGCAAAGCATTTCAGGCAGAGGGAAAACAGCAAAAAGGCCCAATCAAGCAAAGGCAGGTGAGAAAATTCAGGCATCTGGGCTTTTAGGTGCAGTAGGAAGAATTTCAACAGAAGACTGTGGTTATCAGATTTACATTTTAAACAGATGACTCTGGACTATCTATGGAGAATGAATTATAGGAGAGCAAGTATAAAAATCAGTGTGGGCTTTTCCCAGTCCCTTGCTAAAACTTGACATCATCATTCCTAGACTATTAAACTGACTTTCCCCATATTCAGCAAGAGTTAAATTAATTCCTTTTGATTCCAAATATTGCAGGATATTATTGTAGTTTCTCATGTGAACAGAGGTGGTTTTTAAAACTATTCCACAAGTGTTTGTTAATTAAGAGTCATGAGGTCACTGGGGTGGCCTTGGAGGCTTCTTCCTTTAATCTGATTTATTTATTTATGCTTTGCTCTGCCTATAGTTTGGGTACCCAGAAGTTTGTGACTAAATTTCACTTGGGAACCACTGGTGTTAAGACATTGTGTATGGCACCATACCTGGGTATCTTTTTAAGCTCATTTCTTGGCACTCACCCCTGCCTGCCCCCCCCACCCTGGTACTTCATTCTAAACTCCCTCCTCTACATAATTAAGTAGAGTTCTCAGAATGTAGCTTCCAGTTTGGCACTTCTCTGCTTTGTACTTTCTGTTCTAGGTGATTGGAATGTCTTCTCATTGGCAAATGCCTTTTCAGCCATTAAAACTCAGGGAAAACCTTTCTTTTATTCTCACTCTTAGTTTGTTCTCATGTAGCATTTTGCAAGGACCATTGTACTAGAATTTATGTCTTTATAATCCAATATTTTATTATTTATATTTGTTTCCAAGTTTTATTCAGTTCCTTGATGATGGGAGCTCTTCCATTTCCATTCCCTATAATAGTGTCTAACACTTAGAAGCTGAGAAATATCATTGATTAAAATAATCATTTAGTGTGTAAATGAATAAAAGATCTAATCATTTAAGCATGTTTAAGCCACCTCGTGACTATATACTATCAAACTGATAATACTTGTTACCATTGGAATTTTTATTTTTTAAAGCCTAGGACCATACATAGAAGAAATGCAATGATAGAAATAGTAGATGTTACTGGTAGAAATGCAAGCACTTCAGATTTAAAAGTTAAGTTTGTTATTGTCATTCCTGAGTCAAGGCCTCCATCTTAGCCTAAATAGACCTATAAAAACAAATAAATAAAAAGGAGTTAGTATTTGGCTTTTAAATATATCCTTATCACTGTATCTGCTACATCTTAATGTTAAACTTGATAAATATTAGCTAAGTAATAGATTTCAGCAGAGAAGTGTAAGACTTGTACATTGAAAACTACAAAACGTGCTGAAAGAAATTGATGACCTAAATATGTGGAAGACATCCACTGATCATGGATTAGAAAAATTAATAGTGCTAACATGAAAATATTTCCCAAATTGATATACAGATTTAACACAATCCCTATCACAATTCCAAGAACCTTTTCTTTTTTTTTTTTTTTTGAAATGGAAATGCTATCTCAAAATACATATAGAACTGCAAGAGATCCAGAATAGCTGAAACAATTTTGCAAAACAAGAGCAAAGTTGGAAGACTTACACTTCTCAATTTCAAAACTTATTGCAAAGCTACAGTGATCAAAACTGTATTGGCATAGTTAGAAATATAATCAACAGAATAGATTTGAGAGTCCAAAAATAACCCCACATATCTCTGATCAGTTGGTTTTCCTCAACAGTGTGAAAGCCGTTCAGTGGAGAAAGAATTATGTTTTCAACAAATGGTACTTAGCCAACAACATACAAAAAAATCGAGTTGGATCCAAACCTTGTATTGTATATGAAAATTAACTCAAAATGGATCAAAGACCTAAATCCTCAAGAAAAATCATAATATCTTAGAAGAAAACAGGATTAAATCTTCATGAGCTTGGATTTGGCACTACATTTTTAGATAGGACCTTGAATTTGCAAGCAATAAAAGAAAAACATAGATTTTACTTCATCAAAATTAAGAACATTTGTGCATCTAAGAACACTATCAAGAAAGTGAAAAGACTGCTTGCAGAATGGGGGAAAATATTTCCAAAACATACATCTGATAGAGGTTTATTCCTTACAATATAGAAATATATCCTAAAACTAAAAAAAAAAAAGTCAACCCAATTTTTGAAATGGACTTAAGTATAAATTTCCCCCCAAAAACATGTACAGATAGCCAATAAACAGTGAAAGGTGCTCAATGTCAGTACTCATTTGGGAAATGCAAACCAACACTACAATGAGATACTCTGTAACATGGTTATAATCTTAAGAGAAGAAAGGAAAGGGAAATGTGAGTCATGACCTGGAGAAATTAGAATTCTCACACATTGCTAATGGGTTATTAAAATGGTCTAGTTGCTCTAGAAAACAATGTGTCTCCTCAAAAGTTAAACAGAATTATCATAAAAATCAGAAATTCCACTCATAGGTATGCATCCAAGAGAATTGAAAACACGTGTTCAAACAAAAAGCTTGTACATGAATGTTCATAGTAGTATTATTCACAGTAGCAAACAATAGAAACACAAATTCCATCAACTAAATAATGGATAAACAAAATGTGGTATATCCATATGATGTGATTCTACTTAGCCTTAAGAAAGGATGAAATGTTAATTCCATACAACATGTATAGAAATTGAAAACATTATGCTAAGTGAAAGAAGCCAGACATAAAAGACTACATGTTATATGATTCACAGTTTCTCACTATTTATGTAAAATTTCTAGAATAAGCAAATTCTAGAGACAAAGTAGATTAATAGTGGTTTCCAGAGACTGGGGGGGGGGGGAGGGAAGAGAGGGGGTTAATGCTTAATGATTATAAGGTGTCTTTTGGCAATGATGAAATCTTTAATTTCTGGAATTAAAGATTTTATTTATTTATTTGAGTGAAAAAGAGACAGAGATAGCAAAGGAGATAGCAAGAGAGAGCATGAGCGGGGAGGAGGAGAAGCAGGCTACCAGCTGAGAAGGGAGCCTAATGTGGAGCTGGATCCCAGGACTCCAGGTTCATGACCTGAGCCAAAGGCAGACACTTAGCCAAATGAGCCACCCAAGACCCCATAATGTTTTTGAAGTTAGATAATGGTGGTAGTTGTACAACATTGTGAATATACTAAAAGCCACAGTGTTGTATACTTTATGATGATTAAAGTCATTTTTATAAGGCATTTTCTTTTTTTTTTTTTTTTAATTTTTTTTTTTTTTTTTTTTTTTATGATAGGCACACAGTGAGAGAGAGAGAGGCAGAGACACAGGCAGAGGGAGAAGCAGGCTCCATGCACCGGGAGCCCGATGTGGGATTCGATCCCGGGTCTCCAGGATCGCGCCCTGGGCCAAAGGCAGGCGCCAAACCGCTGGGCCACCCAGGGATCCCTATAAGGCATTTTCTAGAGACACCATTTTATTCCTGTCTACATCTTAGTATTCCACAGTTCACCATTCACTTGATCACTTTTTTTTTCTTTCTTCCCAACTGAACTGGTGGATTTTAATGGCAGAGACTATTTTTTAAATTCTCTGTTATCCTATCATTACTATAGAAGATATATGTTTATTATTTTCAGATGTGGGAAGACATTTCAACATTTAAGAAAATGCTTAAATGTTGTTCAGTCATTAAGGTTACTAGTATCTCACCATATTTGGATTTTGGTGTGCTAGATGTTCTTAACTGGAAGTATGCCTAAAATAAGTGATTTTTTGGATAGAGCAGAGAAAAAAATATTGGAACTGCTTAAATATTGTTTTATATTGTAAAATTATTTATATTGGATTTAGCTGAGCCAGTATTTTCATTTTAGGAGAGAAAAAAGGAGAAGGAACCAAAACTTTCAAATAAAACATAATGGAGCTGATCCTAACAATCAGATGGGAGTGAGTTGTTCACATTTTGGAGGACCATTAACTCTTTCAAGTCACTAGAGGGTCATTTAGTGCATTGAAGCTGACAGGTAATAAACACAATTTGAGCACAGGAGTGGTGGCATCCCTAGTGATCCGCCAGTCCTGGCTGGTTTCCAGGACTGTGGAAGCTCAAAGAAGAGGGGCAAAACAAGCCTGATTACAGCTGTCAGAGAATTCTCTCTCTGACTGTGGGTAGGCAGATTTCCTCTACCCATGTAAAAGCCTGCTTGCATATGTATAACGTTTCCTTAAGATGACTTGAGGATGATCCATATTCCAATGGAAAAATAATAATATGGAAGTTCTCCATTATTATTAGTTAATTTCTATTTAAAACAAAGGTTTTGTCATCACTGTCATTCAGTTTCCATTGTGTTTTATAATATAGAATACATTTAATTTTTTTCATTTGACAAATATACTTCAAGTACTTATGATTTGAAGGCACTGTGCTAAAATGCTTTGGGGAATGTGAAGATGAAAATTTCAAGATCCCTTCACTCAAGGAGTTTTAAATTTAGTTGGAGCAATAAGCCATTATGCTAATAACTAAAATACACAGAAATATATATTGATAGCTGTTAACTGGCAAGAGTCCAGGGATGTTTTTCAAGAGATGGGATTCAGAGAGCCGCTAGAAAGAGCAGCATTAATAAGAAGTAGAAGTGTCTCTCTAATCAAGACAAAAAGATAGGACTTGATGAGAAAAATCAAGTTGGCATTATAGAGAAAAGAAAAAGACATTTTTTCCCTTTTCCCTTTCTAAAGAAAGCTATAACATCTCAAGGGTTGATATCAAAATAACTCCAAAGACCAAACATTTTGGTAATGGTTGCGGTACTGTTTTCTGGAGAACAAGAGAAGATGGCCTCAGCTTAGACCCTAGAAAAAAGTGACAGAGAAGGAATGAAGCTCCCCACCCCCCCAGGAGTGGAAACAAGTCTATGGATTAAAAATTTAATAGCATGAGGTATTTTCAAACCTGTGTGAAAATTCTGGATCATAATTTTTTGCATCCTATTTTGAAACTGTAATTCATTTTTTATTCTAAAAGCATCCCGTATTTATAAAATCCTCAAGAGGGAGTGGAGGAGATAATGAAGTCCATATGGCAAAATTCCATTAAATAATTATTTGAGGGATTAATGGAATAGCATATTGAGATGGCTGCTACATTTATAAGAGACACACAAAAACAATATGGTAAGGACCAGAGGTCTTGCATTGTAAGAGAATGGATCCAGGATGCAGAAAATCTCAGTTAGCAGCCTGTCTGTTTTACTGTCTCCAGCCCTAACACTATTTATTCTCTTCTCTATTTTTATTTTTTAAAAATTTTTTAAAGATTTATTTATTTTATTTATTTATGATAGAGATAGAGATGATAGAGAGAGAGAGAGAGAGAGAGAGAGAGAGGCAGAGACACAGAAGGAGGGAGAAGCAGGCTCCATGCAGGGAACCCGACGTGGGACTCGATCCGGGGACTCCAGGATCGCACCCTCGGCCAAAGGCAGGCGCTAAACCGCTGAGCCAACCAAGGAATCCCCTCTTCTCTATTTTTAGAAAATGTTAGGAAAAGTGGTTGCAATATCTGCCAGCATTGGAAAATAATCCTTGTTGGAGTTATAATAGGCTGAACACCAGTTATATACAAATATTTTTCCCCCATTATATACAATATTTTTCCCCCATATTGAAGCATCTGGGATTCTTTTGTTTGTTTGTTTGTTTCCTTTCCCTTGTAGTGCAGTCCCTGTATAACATTAGATAAATTGCTAACACTCAATTTTTTCCCCAAATCTAGTTACATAGTAATATTAGTACTTTAGTTTCATGCAGAAAAAAAATAATTAATGTATTTAAAGAACTTTGATGTTCTTAGATTAAATGCCTATATATAGAAAGAAAAAAGGAATATCAGCAATTATTTATCTAACCTTAATTAGGTGATAGAAAAAAATAAGCCACTGAAAAATTAAAATACCATTTGGAGAAGTTGCATTTGTGTTTGTTTCTAAAGTGTTGTTTATGCTATTTATTTTTCCCTCTTGGTAAATGTGTCATTATAAAAATCATTCAGAGTTGTGAGCCATTCCTAGGGGAGAATTAATTCACTGTATCATCAGAGGGGTTTACTTTGTTGTTACAGCTAGGAATGTCAATAAAGACTTGACAGAGGAATAGATATTGAGCTGGATCTAGAAGGATAAATGATAGATAGGAAAATTCAGGCATAGTCCAAGGCATGTGTGAAGGGCTAGTGTTATGAGAGTCTGGAAAGTTTGAAGAATGGCCAGAAAAAAGTTCAACATTGCTGAAATATGTGGGTAAATAGCAAGCAATTAGAGTTTGAAATGCAAATTAGATTGATAACCAATATTAAAAATCTTACATGTCTCACTAATACATTGGGAGTTTATTTTATAGATAAGTGGCATAATTGAAAAATTAGCTAGGGATATGATCAGGTTTTAGTTTAGTGCCAGTAGAATGGGTGGATCTGCCCACCTAAGAAAGAAGACAGGAGGTGAGTGCTATAATCATTGAAGACTTTGATAATCCTTTGAACAAGAGAGTCTAGAGATATTTACAAATGCCCAGAACTGACTAGATTGGGTGACCTTTTGAATACGGAAGTGAAAACATGCCAACTTTGAGAATGCAATGCAAAGATCACTCAGTTTGTTGCTACAATTTTCTACCAAATTCTCTTGTCTAGATATAAAAATGTTAATAAAAGCAAGAGACACATACTGCTCGTGTCTGTTGCCAACAGAATATCAACAAACAACACAGTTGGACCAGATGTAAAATCAACTGGAAATAAATCTAGGAAGCCAGTTGTGACTGTTATCATATTTTTCCTAGTTCTCTTTCTCCTTTTCGCACATCTGTCATTCTGCACTGTTGTTAAACAAAACAAAACAACAACAACAAAAGAAAATAGAAGAGGAACATTTTTAGTGGGGTAAAAGCCAGTGGAATTTGTCTTTTCAAATAATTTCAGTAACTGAAAAGTCTTTTACCCTAACAAAGTGAAACATTTCACATTTATTCCCATTATTTTAAAAAGAACAAGTGATTAACTTAATTTCTTCCATTACTAGAAAGAAGAAATGGCAGGAGTGGAGGGCAGGAGTATAGAGCATATTATGCTCACCTGTCTTTTAGTCTCACCTTTGTTTGACTTCATATTTCTAATTTTTTTCCTCTGACCTAAATATTTGTTAATCATTGCTCTCTGCTTTTCAGTTTGCTTTCATATGATTTCAAAATTTTTTCAGAGGTGAAGTTAGAAGTGCTTTTTCCAAGGCTACAAGGACAACAACAAAGACAAGTAACCCACGTCCTATAACAACTTGGACGGGGACTTTCACTTTGCAGACTTCTAGACACTGTGGCTTTTATTTATTTATTTTTTTTTAATTTTTTTTTTAATTTTTATTTATTTATGATAGTCACAGAGAGAGAGAGAGAGAGGCAGAGACACAGGCAGAGGGAGAAGCAGGCTCCATGCACCGGGAGCCTGACGTGGGATTCGATCCCGGGTCTCCAGGATCGCGCCCTGGGCCAAAGGCAGGCGCTAAACCACTGCGCCACCCAGGGATCCCGACACTGTGGCTTTTAAACAGAAGCAGAACAGTAGATTGAATGGATTACTGTAGGGAGCTGATAAACACTGTGTAGCCACTGTTACATTAACTTGCCCAGATTAACCTGCTTATACAATTATATATTTCTTGGATTCAGGGTATGATTTTACCTACTTTAAGCCAATTTACAAAGAGATAACTTCATTATATTACTGTTTATTGAACAGCATAAAGCAAAATAAAGAACAAAAGAAAGAACCCCTCTACAAAAAACAGAAGATATAAACAAAATAAAAAAAAAAAAACCAACAACCCTTTGTGGTTGCCTTATATCTAAAGAAAATTATATAGACTCACCAACTTGGTTCTACAACTCATCCTCCTAGTCATCATCCCTTAAATGAACTTGAATGGGTCAGGTCTGTTTAGTGAGCACTGTTGAACAGTATATATGCTATCTTAGAACATAATGTTATATGGTATATATTCATAAGTGTCTTCTAAATTAAAGCACTCAAGACCCAACTCCCTTGACTGAGTAGCAATGGCAGTCTTAAGAATGAAATTCAGAAAAAAAAAAAAAAAGAATGAAATTCAGCATGGTGCCAGATTGTGTCAGACATAACTGGCTGATACCACTGCAGCTTAACATTCAGTGACTAAAATTTCAAAAATGTACTAAATTTTACACTTTTCAGTAGCACAAAAATAGAGATTCCTAAAAATGTGGAAATTATAAGTACCTTGATTGTTAGAGACTACCTTATGTTTTTAACTTATGATGTCTAGACCAGTAAGAACATGATTGAATTTTGCTTCGAGAGGGATAGCTGGTCACTTTTATTTTGGAATCTGATGATTCTTTTTCTGGCCTTTGAAAAATATATACAGTGGTGGCTCTTATTTAGCTGGCAAAGACAATGGACAGGTCTTAGGCTCAAAAATCTCAGTATTTGGAGATGATAGTCTGCTTCACAAAGTACGTCTATTTCTTATTTTAACATGAGGTAAACAGAAAAGCCATATTTGTATAGACCATGGCTCGGCAAACTACACCCTATGTGCTAAACCTCTCTTGGCCTTTTCTATACATGGTCTGTGAGTTAAAGAGTGTTGTTTACATTTTTATACAATTGGAAAAAAGAATGTTTTGTTCTTTCACATGTGAAACCTAAATAAAATTTGAAATCTTATGTCATTTACAATGTTGTATTGGAACAGAGCCATGCCTCTTCATTCACATATTGTCTAATAAAATGTCTGTTTTTGCTACAATTGTGACAGAGGATGGCCCACAAAGGCTAAAATATTAACTCCTTAGCACTTTACAGAAAAATTTGTTGGCCCCTGATGTATATTGATCAGGGTGGAATGGAAAAGGGAATGTGATGCCTCCAAAATGTGATGGCTTCAGAGTGAAATTCACAAGATTCTTTTATTTGCAGAAACAACTTTTAAATGGAAAGTAACCAGTGGTCTCCCAAAGAGACCCAGGCCTGTCCTGGCTTTCTGAAGGGCCTTGTCAGTAAGAGCAGAGTACTTTCTCTTCTAATGTAGCTGAGAGTTCTAGATTTGACAGGTGTTTTCTCTTTTCCTTTCTCCACACCATGGCGTTAGTGCAGTATTTGTCTTCTCAGCACCCAAATACAGATGCGAAACACAGAAATATAAAGCCTATCGATAGGCAGCTTTCTTGAAAGAGGTGGGAGTACAGAGTACATAGGAATCCTCAATTTAGCATCCACAGCTGTCTTTATCAAAAACGATGCCCCAGGCATCAAATTTGACAGTTGTTGTGTCTGACATAGCTATTTTTATCTGTGCACATGCAGCAAGAATATGCTGCTGATACCACACACAAGGAGTTGTGCCATTATAGATTGTGCTGGAAAATATGTTTGGTTTAATGAACCTTGGAAACATTGTCAGAATTGGATAAACCAAAGGCAAGTTATTATTATAACCATAGGATATTCCATTTGCCAGTTGTTTTAGTTCATTTAGTAGAAATATCACCAAACTAAGTGAAGCAATCAGTCAAAATGCTATTTGGTTGCATGTAGACCAAAATGTTTAAATAGATTTTCTGCTTTTAACTAATCATCATGTTATCCATTCAACTTTAGCTTCTAAATAGTCTAGTGATCCTAGAAATGGGAAAATGGTCTGGAGAAGAGGGATGCAGTCTCAGGAGTTAGTGGAATTCTTGCTGTACATTGAAGAATGTTCATATTTTTTTTTTAATCTAGAATAGAGGGTTCTGGCATTAGCAAAAAGCATGAATGCTGTCAGGTTTAGAAGTGAATTGTAGTAAGAGGGTAATGTGGCAGCTTAACTGGTACAAAGCTAGTTTGTCAAAAGAATAAGAAAAAAAAAACTGTTGGATAAAAATTATGAAGTCAGGTAATAGAAGACCTGGAAAGTCAGCAAAGGAAGTCAGAAATATGTGAAATTAAGATGGGAAATTGTTCTATACATCTGAGCAAAAGTGATATCTGATAAAAGCATTGTTTTAAGTCAGAAGGATGTGAAAGAACAGAACACAGAACACTAATATTGAGAAAGGGAACCCAACATTTGGGAATCACACATAATCATGTTTTTTTAGCTTACATTTGTTATTTAAGCCTAGAAATCACCAGCAACAGATTCAAAACCATGAGTGGTTTCAGAATCTCCTGTTTTCCCCATCACACCACTTTTGTCAAGTTTGACTCTGAATGTCAGCAATTCCCCAATGCTAGTCTGTATGCTTACCCTGTTCTCTCTCCAATTTCTCCTGCCCTCACGTCAGAAAACACAGTTGTGTCTAAATACCTCTTTGCCTATCTCCTTCTATTTACTCACTTTATGATCTGCAGTAGAGCTTGAAATAATGTATTAGTCTGTCCTCTGTTTTGAATGATGATCTCTTGGCTTTTGAGATAACTCAGGACTCTTTGGAATCTTGGGTTAGATTGGTCGTGATCATAGTCAAGTAAAGGCTCAAGCTGTAGGTCTTTCAGAGGCACATCCAGAAACACTTGTAGAGAGGTGAGACTTATGACATGAAGAAATGAAAGCATGAGATGAAGTAAAAGATATTTGGGAAGGCTTGCTGGAAATTTAAGGTTCCATTGGCAAAAGAACTAGGATATGGAAAGAGAGATTATTTGTCAGGAAGAGAAAGAGTAGTTTATTTGAGGCATTCCGTTTTGAAGTGGCAGGACACTCCTTTTTGAGGTGGCAGAAGGAGACTGTCCAAACAGCGAGACCCTGTAACTAGGTCTGGAGTCAGAGGGCAGGATGGGAGATGCCATTTTGTGGTTTATCCATTTGGTGACAATAGTGTGTCCTTTAAGATGATGATGCTTTTAGATGCTGATGATGTGGGGGAAAACACTGATGAGCATCTAAAGAAGGAATATGAGAAAAGAAAAGCAATCAGAGAAAGAATGAGAAAAGGAAAAGTCAAAGATGTAGGGAGCATGTTCAAATATAGTACTTATTGATTTACTTGGTAGAGCTTAAAAGACACATGGCTAGAAATAGGTATAGAATTTTTTTTTTTTTTCAAAATACAGAAGTAGACATATTGTGGCTCAGGGACACCCTTTGTGGCTTGCCTAGTAACTTTTGTACTTTTTTCCAACACTTGGAAGATTACTCTGGTAATGAAGGATCCAAATTTTAAATGCTTACCAAGGAGAAAGTAGTAACAACTCACAATAATATGTTCTTACCTGATGTAAATAATCTTTATTTCATAGCTTTTAGTGTGCATAATAAACCCATCAGAGAGGTGTTATAGTCAACATTTTACAAATGAGGGAAATGAGATTAAGAGATGTAAATATAGGGATAAACACTTTCCAATGCTTAGATTTAATCTTAATATCAAAAGGAAAGAACACTATATATGTAGATATGATTCTGACCAGGGGTATTTTCAAGATGTGCTAATGAATCTCCTAGATGTTATTTACTTTAGTTCTGATATTTCTGTTTGCAGAGTAACTCATCTACAGCATCTGATGTTTTCCTCTGAAACAGACTGAGTCCAGCTTCCATTTTAAAACTAGTTCAACTTAAAGATATGCTTGTGTCCTTACATGGTTGTTGTGACTCAGTCACTTTTTGACCAACTTCATGATTTTATTGCCCACTCTATTTATTTTTTATTTATTTTTGTTTAGTGTTTTAATGGCCCCAAATTATCTGTATGCAGTATACATCTGGAAGTTAAATTGCCATCCTTCTTATCTTTTATTTTTTGCCCTTCTTTGAACAAAAGGCTTACTTTATGGTCAAATCAATTAGAAATCTTTGAGTATGAAACTGTTATCTCACTGACATGAACATAAAAGATATTATGGAAATATTCGCTGATTCTATTATAGCTGCTTAGAGAACAGAAATTAGATTTGAACTGTAATGAATATTTTTTGTAAGTATGTGCTAACAATAGTTTTCATTACTTTAAGAATGTGGATCGAATTTGACCTATTTTAGGAGTGAGTTTATGATCTTATGGAGTTATGTTGTTTCTGCCTTTGTTCGCTTTGCAAGAGATATTTTTTTGTAAACGAAAACCATTAATTTCTTCCTTTATCCATGCATTTATGTGTGCATATGCTTGTAATTTTCACTCAAGGAGTTATCAAAAACTTGAAAGTGTAACTTTGAAATATATCATTATAAAATCTTAAAGTTGAAATGAGTTTTGTAGACTATGTTGTCTAAATTGCTTATTTTACAAATAAGGCTATTAAGGCATGCAGTAACAGGTAAAATGTGTTCAATAAGCCAACAACCAAGCTGGGACACAATGATCGCTTCTCATTTACAGCCAAGTACTATTTTTGTAAAAGAACAGAAACAAAGCACTGTAATTTTTAAAATATTTTTTGTGGCCATTCATACCCCTATAGAGATAGTGGAAAAGTATGTTTTTCCAGCCTTTAATTTTTTTCTTTTCCTACTCTAATATAAGAGGCATTATCTCTTTCTGGGTGGAATTCCTAATCAACTCTTCAGTTTCTCTCCTCTTTCTGTTTGATTCATGTAATTTTGGATATTTTATATAGATTAAATAGGAACACTGAACTTGTTTTAAAAAGGGAGTTGTTGAATCCTTGCATTAGGGTCTGTTCCCTTCATTAGGGGCTGTTAAGTTAATTAGAATATATACTTTTATTTCCTTTTCAAAGATCCTACCAGCTCTTTTATTTTCTACTACAGTATTGAAGGTTAAAAAAAAAAAAAAAAAGCCTCTCCTAATTTTATTCACTTATAGAATATGGCCAATGAGAGCTAGACATATTTTGATTGGAAGAAAGCATCCTGTTCCAAAACAATAAAATAGATTTTGTCATCTGTAGATAAATTACATTTTAAAAATTGGCTTTCAATCATCAAGGACTTGATACTGTCTCTGATAACAGCAAATTAAATAATTCAGGCAAAACTTCCAAATGAAATATATTTTAAGGAGCTAGAAAATACTAGTGAAAAATATAAGAGAATACAAGCAATGCTAAATAAATAGTAATAGTAAAAATATAATGCTAATTGCCTGATTAAGACTCAGAAGATGATATCAATCCAGACATTTAGCTTCTTTTAGGGATTTTATGTTAGTTGATTAGTAGACTTTTTTTTTTTTTATGATAGTCACAAAGAGAGAGAGAGAGAGGCAGAGACACAGGCAGAGGGAGAAGCAGGCTCCATGCACCTGGAGCCCGACGTGGGATTCGATCCCGGGTCTCCAGGATCGTGCCCTGGGCCAAAGGCAGGTGCCAAACCGCTGTGCCACCCAGGGATCCCTAGACTTCTTGAGGTCAAGGTATCCCAAGACAGAGTGGAGGGCTTTAAGTATGATGTCATGGTGTATTACCTCTTAGTTTTGGTTGGACTGGAGTAAGAAGAATGAACCAGAAGTAAACTAGACCTTGAAAAAAACTTTAGACCAGCTTCAGAGCTTTTGAATGGTAAGAAAATTTTCAGTGCTGAATTTGGATTAAGATGATCTGGGATTGTGACCTAGGTACTTTGCAAAACTATAACACATCATTTCCAGAGAATTATAGTTCATATTTGTGATATATACTCACATACACACATTTTATATATATATATATATATATATATATATAGTATATGAGACATACTAAAAATTATTTCTTGTTTATCTAAAATTTAGTCTTAACTGGGAAACCTGTATTTAGATAAAATAACCCTATTTTTCAGTCTTATGAAATCCATGAAACTGATTTGTTAAAATCTACCCTTACTGATCAGCAACCTCTAGACAAATGCACCAAATTTGACTGAAGGAAAATTACATTTGCCTGAAACTTTTTGTATTTCTGCAGAGGCATCAGAACACTTCAGAATGGATCTACTGACTCTGATTTCATTTGTCTAAGTAGATAAATTCTTGGTATTGAACTTGTCTCCATCAGCATGACAGTACTTTTTCCTGATTTAATTTATAGACCCCCTCCCATTCCTAAGGAAAACTACTGTTTAAACAGAATAAGTATGAAGGTAATCCAGGTCATCTTATTTTAATAAGGGCTTCAAGGTCAATTTTTGACAAAAAATATTACCCTAAACTGACCATTTCCTCTTTTCCCTAATTCATTAATTTGACTTGACTTCTAGAGACATTGGTGAAGGAATTGATCTTTTATATGAGAACACAGTGGTAACATTATCTTACTTGATGCATCTGTCGCTTACTAACACTATAGTTTTTTTGTTATTATTTTTGTTTTTCTTTCCCATAGAATACGTGATAGAGCCTTACACAGAGACATCACTAAAAAGGATTAAGAAGTAAAGGCCATATCTATATTGATTAGAATGACACAATCCAATTAATTGGCCATTGCCTGTTGCCTCAAATTAGTACTATTAAGAACCTCTGGAAAAAATCTGTACTAATTGAAATTTTTTGGTTTAATTAAACTCAACACTGAATTAGGATCCAAAGCTTGCAGCTTTAAGTTGAGGCTTCTCCATTACGGAGCTGGGACTGGTGTCAAAATAGTTGTTTGCATTTAGGCAGATTTTCTTAGGGATCCTTTATAAAGGCTGAAGAAAATGCAAAGGAGTACTGGTGATGATGATGATGTTTATTTTGATGGTAACACCACCATTTTGGATACTACGACCACTAGGGGCTTAGACAGTACTGTCTCAGCACTTTACATATATTTTCCTCATCTTCATAAAAACAATATAAAGTTAGGGATTGTCACCTTCCATTTTACAAATAACAAAATGAGACTCTGCAAGGCTAAGCATCTCGGCCATATTCGTAACTGTGTCATTATCTGCCCTAAGTCACCTTCTGACTGAAAATACTAAGGTATTATTCATGTTAATATAAATGAACTAGATAAAGTCAGTATTTGTACTGGTGCTCTTGGCTTTTATTTATGTCTTTGTTGTACATTTTTCAATGTTAGATTTATAATCTTCTACATGGTTATGCAGCATTTAGGAAAATATGCATTCAAGTAAATAAAGTAACACAACTAATGGCTAATAAATGTTCCCAAACAAAGGCCCTGAATAAAGATTATTCCTAATTTGCATGTGAATTGGTTGCATGCAAATGAGTGTTCCTAAGGCACTTGAAGATTGTCCTTTAAAGTAGGTTAACCATTCCATCCTGTTTCTCTTACGTTGCCTAATGCACATTGTTTTCTTTGAGGATCCAAAGGTTGCATCTAGAGAACACTGGAGCAACATCCCAGGGCTCTAGAGCTACTATTCACCATGGATCTTGAGTTTTTTGGTGAATCTCTTCCCCTCTTAAGACTTCTGTTATCTCACCTGAGAAATGAAATAATTGTCCTAAAGTAAGTCTTTCTAAGTGTTTATAAAATCATTGTAACATTTGTTTAAATGCAATTTTATGAAAAATTTCAACATACAAGACAGATTAAAGATAATACTACTTTTAAGGAAGTGTGGCTAGGGAAGGTTTGATCTTAAGGCCCCCTGGGAGGCACGTGCTTTTGCTCTCTCTCTCTCTCTCTCTACACGCACACACACACACACACACACGCGCGTGCACACACACACACATACACACTGAATTAAACAAGCAAGAAAGACTTTATTATTGACTTTCAACAGAGATCAAGACTACTGCAATAGGGGAAAGAGACTGACATCAGCTCTCCTGAAAAAAAGAAAAAAAAAAAAAAGCACAAGGGTTTTTAAGCACTGGGGTAAGCTAGTGGCAAAGTACTGGAGAACATGAGCCATTCCTGTGGGAGGTAGTCAATGTGATTAGGCCACCTGTTAGTTGGCACTTCATGGGTTAGGATGCTAGGCTCCTACCCTCCTGTAGAGACTATGAGAGAGGGCCCCTGTCTTTATGATTATATTTCAAAGGTATATTTTCCAGGTTCCTTGAGTAAATGATTACCAGGGTATAGAAGATTTACATGTCTAAGGGGCAAAGAAAGAATTTACAGCTGCAAGTTTTCTTTTAAGATTTATTTATTCATGAGAGACAAAGAGAGAGGCAGAGACATAGATGGGAGAAGCAGGCCTTCTCACAGGGAGCCCAATGTGGGACTTGGTGCCCCGACCCAAGATCACTACCTGAGCCAACAGCAGATGCTCAATCACTGAGCCATCCAAGCATCCCTACAGTTGCAAGTTTTCTAAAGAAAAAGCTCTATAAAGTGAGAGATCTGGGGTTATAATCAGGAAGAAAGCTTCCTCACGTTTAGTGGAAGGGAACCATAAGGCTCTAAAGTGTACATACACACACAACAGTATAGTCGGCAAATCTCCAGCCTTGATGTTTTCTAAGACTTCTTCCCCTGCCAACAGCTATAAACCTGTGAGTCCTCATCTGTATTTTCATAAATTCCAAGTGAATAAGTCAAAATTAATGAGTTTATATGCCATCCGTACTTAGATTCCCTATAATTCCATGTTTAGTCATTGATTTTTTTATGCATTATATAAAAGTTAGCACTCTTATTTTAATAAGTTTGTAACTGATTATTTCTTAAATTGTCTAAATGTTATAAATAAAATTATCATGAACTATTTGTTGTTGATATGATATCCTCATATTTCTATCATACCCACCCTAAAGTATCTGGATAGCTTCATATTACTTCAGTGTTTCAGAAAAATTTAAATTCTAAACAGTATTAAATCCCAAATCTATGGTTCCCACGTCAATTATAATTTAGTCTCTTGGCACATCTGGTTGTAGTGTTTTCTATTACTGTATAGACTTATATTTATGCCTTAATATACATTTGCCTTACAGCCCAGTTATGATTCCTATGAGGGCCATAACTTTACATTCCATGATGCTTGTTTTAAAATTCTCAGCCATAAAGTTGCATTAATATATTTTCTGTTGCTGTTTCCTTCCTTTGTTTTAAAGAATATGTAACGGTTATGTGTTTGTCTTTTCCTGCTTCATACCAAAATGTATTCCAGAATGTGATTCAGGGTTATATTTGAAATTCTCACCTTCATAAGTAAATACATGTGATTAATCCTGAATGACATGAGGGCCAACCTGCAAGAATAATTTTACATAGGTCACACATAGGGCAATGCTTTCATTCAGTCAGAAAATCTGTTGTCAAAGCAAATATTTAGAGAGTTAGAAAAAAAAAAAGTCCCTCCCCTTGAAGTGTTTCTGTGTAGGTGAGGTATTATAAATAATCAAAACCAATACAAGTAAATGGTAAGAAAAACATTGTTATTTGGAGAGGTATGATTTACAACCATGCCTCTCAAACTTTAATGTGTCCATGTATCCTTTTGAGATCTTTTTCAAATGCAGCTTGTGATTTAATAGCACTGGGTAGGACCTGAGACTCTGCATTTGTAATCAGTCTGGCAAACACTCAGATTTACCACAGACTCCAATACTCCCAAGTATATTACAACTGGCTAGTTACACTCATTTATCTGTCTGTCTGGACCTGGTCATTGGCGTTTGTCATAACTGCTACATTAATTAATGTAATTAATCTACATTCTACCTCCAAGTAGGTCTCCAGCTCAATCTACCTTCATCTTCTTGTAACCAATTTGACTCTCTCTCTCTCTTTCCCTCACTCTTTCTATCTGTCACATAACTCTACCATTTTTTTTTTTCATTGTGAGCAGACACTCCTGGCTCCAAAGATAAATCTGACTCCCAACTTCCTACCCCATCTTCAGGGGACCGCATCTGTCTTACAAAGTGTTTTTAGTACCTACCCCTACGATCATTGACCAGGATGGCCTTAATATCCCCCTCAGCTTGGCAAACTTTAGACAGGCTTCTTCCTGATTATAGCATCTGATCTCACTTTTCTTAGAACTTTTTCCCTGTGACTTATAATTGTAAAGACCTGAGTCAAAGTAGCATTATGCAGAGGAGGTGAAGCTAGGGGAGAAATCATGTTGACATGCTATTTCTCATCTCTTAGTCAAGTAAAATCAAAGGAGCAAAGTTGAGTGAGGGTCGGTAGCAAACAGAAACTGCCATCAGTTCACAATTCAGGGATCCTGTGACCTGAACCACAGTACCACCTCAAATCTTGAAAATGGAGATGAGATAACATCTGGGGCAATACATATGCATGTATCCCCCACTCACACACATACTTATCACCACCACCACCAACACATGAAGAATATGTGTGAGTATTTAAAGGACATATTATAGGACTTTAGAAAAAAAAAAAAACTACAGCAAATGTAAAACAATGTATAAATGAAAGCTACATTAGAACAGAAAAAAAATCATGACTGGAAGCACAGTCAGAGAAATATGATAGGAAGTTAGAGGAGGTTATAGAAAATAAAATGAGAAAGACCAAAGATACCCTCAAAATCTCTTTAGAGAGAAGATACAAAATAAAGGCATAAAATAGATGCATATAATATGTGATGCTCCTAAAGAAGATAACAGACTAAAAATGAATATTGATCAATTAAAAAATAGATAGTATTGATATTTGCAATGATATAGTAAAGATCGACTTACTGAAATAAATATTTGATGCCACAAATTAAATTGATTTCCTATCTCAAAGGAAGAAACTCTGGTGAAATTACTGAACTTAAAATATAAAATAGAATCTATAAAAACTATACTTCAAAATTATATATATTCATGAGTGTTGCAAGTAAGGATTTTTAAACATGTGAAGGTAGGAAATAGAGTGTCCAGGATCTCATTTCTGGATTCTCCATGTCTAGAACAGTAGGGAACAATATTATGAAATCCAGCAAACTGAAGGAAAAATTAAGAAATTTAAGGATAGAATAATCATACTGGTAGGACTAGATATAGGCATGGTTTCATTTATATATGGAACAAAGGAAAAAATAACTGAAAATTACAGCTGTAGAAGAGGGTTTAATTGTACTAAATCTTGATAATGTGTAAATAATATACAGGATGATAGGGTTTGGGAGGGATTTTCTCATCTTACAAAACAGAGAAACAATAATTATAATCTAAAGTTGAACCTAGAATTAAAGTAATGATTCTCAGGGCACCTGGGTGGCTCAGTCAGTTACGCATCTGCTGTTGGCTCAGGTCATGATCCCAGAGTCCTGTGATGGAGCCCCTGTTTCTCCCTCTCCCTCTGCTTGCCACTCTGCCTTCTTGTGCTTGCTCTCTCTTTCTGCCAAACAAATAAATAAATCTTTTAAAAAATAAATGAAATAATGATTCTTATGTCTTAGTGTTTAACATGGTCTTTCTTAATGTTAGAATTATATTTTAGATGAATATCTGATGTAGTAAAACTATATTCCTCTGATTCTCAGCTTCCTTTAATTTCATGTGAATTTATATTTTTATGTTAAAGTAAGATATATTAATTTCATTATAAAATTCCATTTTATGAATATCTTTTCCTATATCTATTCATCCCATTAGTGTACTAAGGTGAAATGGCAATGAGAGGGGTCTACTTTGCTGAAAGAGGGATTTTATCACTGATAATGTTTGGAGTTGCTTGCACAGGATGCTAATAAAAAGCACACTATTTTTATTTGATTTTATTGACTTTACCAAATTTTCTACAATCAATGTACTCCCTTATTGTCTACATTCAGGGTCGGGCAATCTCATAGCCTTCCTCTTCCTGCCACAGATGATCTATGGCATCATTGATCTTTCTGTTTCCATTAATACTTAGAAACATGTTATCAGACATTAATAATGTTATCATTTTTTTTCTGGGTGGTACAATTTAGAGATTAATTTTTAATTTCTTTGTTGTACTTCCATGTATGGCTTAGTCTTTTATATTGATCTACATCATATTTCAAATAAAATAAAATCATAATTCTTTGATAAAGGAAATTAAATACCATATTTTCAAGTGCCACAAATGGGAATTGATGGCATATGTTCCTCAATGGGTATTTAGTGAAAATAAGCAGCTTTCTTTGTTCTATGACAGTATGCTTTTATGTGACCTCAGCTTATTAGGACAAAAAGGACACAGAACAAATTCTGTGTTGGAAACAGAACAAATTTATTCTTCCTCATACAGTTTGATTGTACACACTTCCACTCAGTATTTTAATAGTGTATCTATAAAAGTTACATTTGTTTTTATCTGACCTGCATCTTGGAATGTATATATCATAAAGCATGTAAAACGTTACCTACTAAGATATGAGCAGAAAATATTAGCAAATATGTTTCTGTTTATATTCTGTCATTTCTGAATTTCTACTTTGGAGTATATTTTGAAATATGAACTCCATATTAATACATAAATATATGTCTATATATATGTGTATGTGTATACACATATAATTGTGTACAAATATGTGGGGGCATGAATATATGCATGACTCTATGTACCTAAACACAGACGTTAAAGTGCTAGTAAATTTTTAGTACTGGAGTGCATCATCAAAAACATTTTGAAAACTAGCATTTGTGTTATACATTATATCATCATTATATTAGGAAAAAATCTAATCTTTGTCTTCCATAAAGTTCTATATTTTAAACTGTGCTGTGATATTTTCTCTTTAGGTCCTAAATTTGTGATATTTCAAAGCCATGTCTGCTCTTAGCTCATTAAGTTGCTTATTCAGAAAAGAATCATTCACATTCAAGTTGGAAACTAGTATAACTGAAGTTGCTATTTTCAAGCTTTCAAGCTTGGGTATCTTATCTTTCTGGACAATTCCTGACATATACCAAATTATCTGAAAATTTTATTCCTATATTGAACACGTAAATGCAGGTTATATTTCTAACATATGTCTTCATACTTTCCAGAATATAGAGAAAATGGGATGTATCCCATCCTGATCTAGAGGATCACATGAAGTTTAATTTGTTTTGCTTCAGATTTAATCTCTGTCTTCTCAGTTTGGGTATTTTCTGGTTTCCTCCTTGAATTTTATTACTGTCTCTCTGGAGTATTGATTTGGATACCCATAAATTCTTTTGTCACCATTCTAGTCACATATTGTTACTTTTCCCCTTTTAAGTCATTCTAAAGTAGGTCCTGCTAGATTGTTATGCCTTAGAATTGGAGATCATTATCTTCTCCCAAATTTGAATCTCAAGGACTTGAAAGCATAGTATTACTAGGATGTGATCATAATTATTGTAATAATCATTATTAGAATAAATGTAGTAATACTTGTAACCCTAAGTAATAGTCTTCTCATAAAGACTCCAAAATATTACTTTATAGCTATCTGGTATAATAATTCTATGGAATATTTGCACTTGAACAGAAACTTATCAAATAGAACTACTTTTTAAAAAAAGAAGTAAAAACTCAATAAGAACCTCTTTCCTTTGAAAAAAGTTCAAAGTCCTGATAAAGGTGATTATGTGATGATTCTAATTGCTGGATGTGAATTTATTGCTACACATGCTGGCTACTAAAGGCTTTGAAGTCTTCTTCAATCTAAGAAACAAAAATATCTACAACATTTTCATTAATTGAATTAGGAAACAGACATTTACATTTATTTTTATTAAAAAAAATCATCTTAGAGAAAGCAAGACAGCTTTATCTCCTACAGGGAATAATTCAACCTATATATGAATGAATGTATCATTTTGTAACTTTCTTCTAAGTCTTGTCAAATTAAATTCCACAAACCATCATGGTTCATGGAGACACAGAAAGTCCAGTTTAATTGAAATGAATGATTTTAGAGAGCTATAGCAATAAACCAGGTATTCGAGAGGCTTCTGTTTTTTGGCATATCTGATCAGTCAAATAAACCAGTTCTTAGGCTAATTATGATATAGGTATCATAAGTGATAGGGCATGACAATATTTTATGGCCAATGGCCTGGAGTTAAATATGAACTGGTACACATCCTTGACTGGGATGTGGGCAGTAGTGACAGCATGTCCATTCTAGACAAAGGCCTTAAGAGACATCATGTTTTACCAGTTACTCTCTTGCATTCTTGCTATTCACCTTGAGAAAAAACAAGATTCAGGTTGCTTTTGGTCTAAGTAGGATGAGAATCATACAGAACAGACCTAAACCTAGTCTTCAGTCTTGCATCTAGAACATAAAATACAGCTTATCCCTGCCAACTGCCAACTCACAAGTCTGTAAGTCAGAGTTAAATACCTGTTGTAGGTCAGTGAGCTTTGGTGCTGTTTACAACATTATTGCAGTAATAGCTGACCAATATCCCCCCCTTTTTTTTTTACCAATATACTTTTAAAATGAGTATTTATTATTAACATAGTCCTTGGTACATTCAAAGACCTCAGTAAATAGCAGCTATTTTAATTATCACTCTTTTGCCTGGTTTATAATAACAAATGAAATTTATTGTCAGGAAATGACCAGCTCTTTTATGAGCTTACTGATGAATATGACTTCCAGAATATTTTCCCAACTTCATTTCTATTCTATGTAGTTGATAAATTAAAATGTAAATAATTGTTGCTTTGAGATAGGCTTGAGCCCCCCTATTATCTGTGGGACTTTGTATAATAGGTCATTCAGTTAATATGTATAGACATTTATCATCTTTCTTTAGGTTTTGGACATGTTCCAGAGTTGTGAGGTGATTGGTCATAATGTAAATAGACAACTTAGCCTGGATTTTGGCGCATAAAAAGTGCTGAGCTTATGATAGTTGCTATTATTTTAGCCAACCTATTATCATTTATTTGTGTTTGTGTGTGTATGTGTGAGCCATGTGATATGGTTGCTAAAAGTTCATTTTTCATCTGCCATCAAGGTAAAATCATCCCTTATTTCTCCTGTGTCAGGTTTAAATTGCAACAAGTTGTCAAAAAGATGCTTTGATAACCTTTCATTTTGTCTGTATTTTCTTTAAAATAGAATGACAAAAATTTAAGAAAATACTTGTTTGAGGATCATGAATTTTGGCATCAGAAGACCAGGACTGTAGTTTCTGATCTTTGTAGAGTGTTGGTTTGGGTCCATTACTGAATGGCTACAGGCAGGGTTTCTCAATTAAATCTCCATATGGCAAGTCTTGTACTCATCACTGCATAGTCTGAAGTTAAACTTTAGTGGTTCATTCACAGAAAATGAATTTCTTTTTTTTTTTAATTTTTTATTTATTTATGATAGTCACAGAGAGAGAGAGAGAGAGGCAGAAACACAGGCAGAGGGGGAAGCAGGCTCCATGCACCGGGAGCCCGACGTGGGATTCGATCCCGAGTCTCCAGGATCGCGCCCTGGGCCAAAGGCAGGCGCCAAACCGCTGCGCCACCCAGGGATCCCAGAAAATGAATTTCTATGGGCAAAATCACTGTGGTTTAATTCACATGAGATAGGTTGTGGCAGAGACTAGATACATGCTTAGGAATCTTATCTCCTCTCTCGGCACACAGGAAGACTGTACACCTAGACTCCCTTATAATTGGGTTGATCTCATGTGGTTGGTTTCTGATCCCCTATTTGGGGGTAAGTGATCTATGTTATTCTTAGGACTGGCTCATAAAACTTTACTTGCAACTATACTGTAGTTTAACACTGGCTAGGCACTGGAGGGGGTCTAGAAAATGACTCTAGAGAGGACCTTGTGTCTGGCAGAGCCACAAGATGACTGGTGAAGGGATCTTTCAGTAACTGCTTGGAGAAAGTCACCCATGAGAGCTGCCAAATGCTCACTAACTCTGAAATGAGCAAGAAATAAACCTTTGTTGTTTGAGGCCACTGAGATTTTGCATTGTCATATAAAGCTGTTGGTGTAAGTTACTCTGGCTGATTCTCTGATACATTGGTCAGGATGTATATTTATCTCTAATGGGGGAATTTTTCTGTTTAGGAGGAGGATTTTCTTGATTCCCATTTAGAGAATACCAATCCCATGTATAAGTTAGTAGAGAGGTTAAAACATGGTGGGGAGTTTAGGTGAAGAAGAATTAAGAACCTGAGAGACAGAAATATTGGCAGTAGGCATATCTAAGTACTAGAGAAAATTAATGACTTGTCTCAATTGCATAGAAAGAGCTGTTCTTTGTTAAATCTGTCTGGACAATCAGATCTTTTGGGCACACTCAGTGCATGCTAAAAACATTTACCTTTTTAGCCGTAGGATTGTGAGCTTGTTTTGCTTTTGTGCTGATGACCTTTCCTTAATATAAAATTAGCGAAGCATTCTTAATCAAGGCCAGAAAATCCAAATGAGTTTTGTTATACGCAGAAATATGAAGTTATATGATTGCTCACATTCTTTAGAAGTTCAGCAATGTCAAAGACTACAATTTTGTCCTTTCCCCTTTCCCTCATATTCACTACCTAATGGTCTCAACATGGGTACTATAGCTCCAGGCATCACAGTAAGTTCTAATAGTCAAAATAGGAAGAACAAAGCATTAAAAAAAATCAGGGAGATTTTTTTTAGGGGAAGGAGGGATAGAGGGAGAGAAGGAGAGAGAATCTTAAGCAGACTCCATGCCCAGTGCAGAGCCTGATGCGGGGCTTTATCACACTACCCTGAGACCATGACCTGAACTAAAATCGAGTCAGATACTCAACTGACTGAGCCACTCAGGCACCCCTGAAGATTTTGCTTAAGTCTCATTGCCCAGAAATTAATCATGGGCTGCCCTTAACTACAGAAAACCTAGATAACTTTCTTTTTGCTGCTTATTTGTCTTTGAATATTCTAGCATCAAAAGCATGGAGAGATGAGGGAGAAAGGGGATGAAATAGTTACTTAATGACTCAGCCTATGATGTCTATCACAGTGTACTAGAATTACTCTTTCCAAAGGCCTACTGCACATTCTGTCCTTTCTATTACACATTGATTTAAATCAACTTTTACTTATGACAGTGCCTTTACCCAATGAAAAAAACAACTTACTGTTATTTGGACTAAGAAGTTTAAACTTTGACATTTGAAAAGAGGTTGCAATGTACATAGTGAGATATACCCAAAACTATAGGATATAAGTAGAGGAAAGTTTACTTGATGGAATTTCTGTGGCCAAGAAGAAGAATTAATTTGGGATTCAGATGGTTTTAAGAAGAATATCAAGCTGAAGGTCTGGATTAGATAGATAGAACCCAGAGAATTAGAAGGCCTATTCCAATGCTTACAGGCCAATATTTCCAGCCAATATTCCATTGGAATATGCAATTTCCAATAACTGCATATTATTTTTATTGAACCCAGTATGATATGAAATATCCATATGTAAACATGACACCAGCGAGTACATATTGGTCACATAAAAAATGGTTGATCAATATTTGTTTCTTTCCTCTCTCCCTTGGTCTTCCCAGAAGAGGAGAATATCATTGCCATCTTTACTACATGGCATGGGGAAAGCCACTGGCTTTGGAGATAGACACAAGTTCAAATACTAGCTCCTCAACAATCAGGTTGAATGACCTGGAGCATTACCTAATCTCTCCAAACTGTAAAATGCAAACAAGAATGCTGTATTATTTCATTGTTATGAACACTCAATAAAAAAAATTAAAGCAGGTAATTCAGTTGTGATCATATTAGAGATTTTAAAAATAGCTGTGATAGGAGTACTGGTTGGGGCAGAATGTAAAAATTGTAAACCATCATGATTAGAGCTTTCTTTATAATTTCCAGTTAAGGATTTCTCTGTGATTCTAGGTCTAACTTGCTTCTTTGTACAGTATTCCAGGTCATAGGACAATCACTCATGATTCATTGTATCCTCAGTCTCTAGCATTTACCTCACCTCCCTTTCCATGACAAAAGTTTAGGAAAAAACTGAGAGCCACTTGTCTCCAAGTTTTGAGCATGTAGTCAACACAGAAATATGTCAAGGTCTATTTTTAAATGTTTACCTGTCTTTGTATAAATTGTGCTTCATGTATTTTTAAAACTTTATCTTCTTCTTTTTAGTATCAATATTTTTCGGGTGTCCATAATAATATTTTATAAAATGGATTATTAAAAATCTCTGTGAAACTTGCCTGGAGGCAAGCTTGCAATTCAAGAATAATTAAAGTGACAGTTTAAGAGCAAATTATGCAAGCCAGAGATGTGCAGTGGGTTTATTGTCACTCTCATCTCTCTACTCTGAAAAAGGAAAGTGATTCAGCTTAATTTTTCATCAAGTAGCATCTTCCCAGGAGGCATTATAGAAGAGTGGAGTATGAAAGCATATATCAGCTTTCACTAAGTGATGGCATAAGTAACATATGGTATTCGTATTTGTATGTGCTTGTGTGAAAAGAATGGACAAAGCTCAATTTTTCTTCTTCTTTGACATGATTTGAAAAAATCACATTGCTTGTGTTAACTGCAAAACAGTATGGTTAAATAAACTAAAGTTTCTCCCCCTTTTATTAAAAGCTTTTTAAAATCTCTTGAGAATTATAGACTTTAATGCCATATTCAATTTGATGAGTGAACTGTTAAAACTTTCTCTAAAAACTAACCCCATTGTCACACCCCCAGGTATTTCATTTTTTCTGAAACTTTGTTCTATTTGAGTTACTTATTTTGGAAAATGACCTGCTTTTTAAAAATTTCATGTTGGAAATAAAAAGAAAACAATTTCTCTTTTCCTGAAAACCTTGTAAAAATGTCTTATTTCAATCAAAAGGTCATGTCCATATTTATTGTTAATCTACACATTCCAGTATGATCACCAGCATGATGGTCAGTCCTGATTATGGGCAGATCTGTATTTTAATGATGATTTTTTTTCATTTAATACTTTTCATGTATCTAGAGACTGGGTGGTAATTGTACTATCACTCAAAGACTGGGACTGTCTTCTGGGTCAGGTGAGCCTGTAGTCACATTCTGCATATATTATTAAATCAGCAGGGTGAGGGGCACCTGGGTGGCTCAGTTGATCAAGTGTCTGCCGTCAGGCAGGTCAGGTCAGGTCATGCTCCCAGGGCCCTGGGATAGAGCTCCACCCAGGGACCTGCTTAGTGGGATCTACTTCTCCCTTTACCTCTCCTGTTGTTGTTCTCTCTCTCTCTCTCTCTCTCTCTCTCAAATAAATAAAATATTTAAAAAAAAAACAGCTGGGTGAGCTTGATAATTATAATAAATGCTAACCTCCATGAATACCTACTTTATGGCAGACATGGTATTTTATTCACAATTGCTCATTGGATCCCAATTATGCAAAGTTGATAAAAATTATATTCCTTTCGTAAAGATGGGGAAACTGAGGCAAAGAGATAGTAAATTTTCCTGTAGTTATATAGCTGATGACTCTGAAATTCAAACTCATGTTTTTGTTTTTTTTCTAACACTAGAATCTTAGTCATTAAAATGCATATATAAAATGTGTAAAATTTTCTGGGGAAGCAAGACCTAACTCTTTTCTCAGTCTTTACTGAAATAGTAAATTCAGATTTCTTTAAGCATTGCCTCACAAGAAATTTGGAGAGAAAATATTCTCTGCATTAATGTCATTGCTTTATTCTAGTATCCTTTTGAATCTGGGTCTGAATACACCAACAAGTTGGACAGTTTGAAATGGCTTGACCTAGAAGACATAACCATAGTGTGAACATCTAGGTAATTGACACTAGAGACATGAATAAATTCTCCACCTCCAGCTGCCTGTCTGCATAGTAGTCATCAATACCTAGATGAATACATTTGGAGGGAGAGAACAGACCTAGACAATTACTTAAGAACAAGAAAATTGCTATTAAAATAGGAATAAGCTAGAAGAATATGTGGAAGCTACATATAATTAGTCAGTTTTAATAGTAAATTCAGCTGTATGTGCTTTAAACCTACAATTTTCTTGTCCTCAAAATATCTTCATGATTGCTTTTTTTTGACAGCTCAAAGAATAGAATGAACAAAATTAAAAATATAGACTTTTGTGAATTCCTTGAAAATTGAGTGTGCTCTCAGTAGGAGAGATTGAAGTTGCTCCCTATTTTAGAAAATAATTTTTTTCTAGTCATCATTGAGCAAGGGGCTAGATTAATGGGAGAGTATGCCAAAGGATGGGTTAGAATTGGAAGAATCTTTTAAAAAAAAATAAAAAATAGGATGCAGTAAAAACTTTGTCTCTAGATAAAGCCTATACGGAAAATACTCAAGTCCAATTAATATTTTTCTCAGAAGACTCTAACCAGAAAATGTTGATTATTTTAGAGGTGGCCATGGCCCAGAAGTGCTATATTCTAACTTTTTTTTTTTGTACATCCTGAAACAATGTGAAAACTTGGCTTTTGGTGAATTTACTTTTCTCCCCTCTCTGAGGGAGGAGAAGGACTTATCTTTATAACAAATGGAGAATTAGCTCTTTTTCTCCTCCCTAACGGGAGACAAAAGCTTGGCCAGTGTGTTGGGTAGTGCTGTAGATTGATCCTTCTCTGTGACATAGATCTTATTTTTCCTACATTATACATGAACTACAATAGATGGAGACTGAGTAACTTGCCAAATTTCTCACAAACATAAGTGGAGGGTTTTTATTCAGGTTAGATACCAAATTCCAAGCTTTTTTCCCCCACTGAATCAGACTGGCTTTCATTATCCTACTTCAATATTTGGCACAAAGCTACAGCTGAATAAAACAATAGCAGATTTTCCATTTTAACATCTAATGTTTTATCAAGAAGTAACTTAGGCAAGCCTGCAAAATGGATTCTGTTGCTCACTTACAGTTGAGACTCAGAACAAGAAATGGTAATTTCTCAAAACAACATAACACCTGGAAGCATCACTGGTGTCACCATAATACAAATGCACGACAGCTCACCGATTTGATCATAACCAAAAACTTTTGTAGTCAAGCTGAATAAATATGTGATTTACATTAACTTTGTCACATATTCCAGCTCCTATGGGTTCACACACAGCACCACTGTACAAAGACAACTTTGTTTATTCAGTCAATATCAGTGTGCCAAGCCAAGTAGCTCTTCTGTTGCCAATTTATGTGTTTTTTTTTTTAAAGTGGTGGTTTCTGGATTAATATTATGATTTCTTAACTTATTTCATTCTACTTTGAATTAGCATGATACGGCTTAAGTATAATATAAAAGCCATACAGTGGTGTACTTTCTTTTATCTATCCCATTATCTCTGCTTTGGCATCCTATATTTTACTTCTACATATGTATTAAACCTACAATTTTTATTTTGCCTTTAAATAGTCATTTTTGGTCAATTAGGCTTTTTATTTTATATTTATTAAAATAGATATTTCAGACAGATTTTTGATATATATCACCTCTTCTGAAAACATGAGAGGAGAACATAAGCAAAAGAAATTGTGTGAAGTATTTCTAAGGTAATGACAACTACATCCTACCTGCCACCTAGGTGGCAACAATCTTTGGACCACCCTGGTTTCAGAGATATTAAAATGTAAAATAATACAAATGTCAACTCCTGTATGCCTATCACCTTGCTTACAAAAATAGAACAATTCTCAGTACTGTTGAGACCCTGTGTATACCAGTCTCATCACAGCTCCTTATTTTCATTTAAGAAATAACCACTAACTGGTTTTTGTGTTTATCATTCTCTCATAATTTTATACAGTTTTAATAAATACACAATCATAAATATTCATCTTGTTCTGGAACTGTTCTATAAATGTGACAATATTATATGTATTCTGTGATTTACTTTTTTAAACTCCACATTGTTAGTCTCATCCATGCTTATACCTGTATCTGCCACTCATTTTTATTGTTGTATAGTGTCCCACTATATACATGTACCTAAATTTATCCATGCTCCTCATGATAGAATTTGGGGTTGTTTATAGTGAGTTGTTATTATATTTATATATTTTGCTGTAAACATTCTTTTGGTCTCCTAGAACATATGAATTTCTCTTCAATCTAGGGATGGGTTTGTTAGGTCTAAATGATAGATTTGAGTGCCCTGATTGCCAAAAAATGCTGCTGAATAACACCCCCCCCCCTCTTTCTCCCCTGAATATCTTCTTTAGGGACATGATTGCTTTCCTAGCTTGGTCTATGGATAGAGCTAAACATCTGTGTTCAGGGATCTTCAGGAAGAAGAAGAGGAAAATGAAAACAAAGAGATGATACTTTTTCCTAGCCTGAAATATGTGTCTTTTAAAAGTCATATATTTGGAGAACCAAAGCCAGAATGAAATTAAGACAAGTTAAATCCTTAATATTGTCTCATTTGGGCATGGATGAGGTGGAGCTGCCCTTGGAGAATGGTGTCTCAAGCTGCAGTTAGTGAAGTCACAAAATATGCTGTGAAGTCACTACTAGGCTTTGGGACGTAAAAATTCAAACAGAAAAGAACATTTCATTTTTCTGAAATTTAAAATGTGCTAAGAAAGCTGGAATTGGCTCTCCTGGGATACATGTCTGAAAGTTAATCTTCATTACAGCTTTCTGCATTATTTCCTATTTAACAGGCTTCAGAGGTTACCATCTCCTTGGTCTAAGGTATTATGTTACCAGGGACTTCAGCCTTTAACCCATCTTATCTTCCTGATGGCCTCCATGGTGTTCCCCTCACAGTCTTAAAAACAATGTATACTTCTCCCCTATGTGTTGGAATCAATGATTTTCTCGTAGGGTTGGCCTAGGACTCCCTTAATAAAGATCCTAACCCACTAGTCACTTACTTGAACATGACCTAGTTGTAGAGTGGCTTTTCCCCAGTTTGTGAGACGTCCTAAACTTCTTTGTGGTGGGTCTGTGGCTGGTGCTTTTGCAAGGAGAGGAGCTGTGTCTGCTGGCCTTGGGCGGCACTGCCTTTTTCCTTTTAGTCTTCTCTGGTAGTTCCATGGCTAGCTAAGGAGCAGCTGGAAGATGATTTTTAGATTGACTTGTCCTCACCTGTTGTGCAGTGACTTTTACCCCTCCTGTGGTAAGGAGAATTCCTTGTGTTTGGAGTTCTGTCTTTCTTTTTTCTTTTCTCCTTCCTTCCTTAAAAGCTTAATCCCTGGGCAGGCAGTTTTTGTGGTCCCCCACTCCATTACATCGTGTAAATCTTTGCTCTGGAAGGTGGAAATAAGCAGTCCTGCTCTAGAACCTTTAACTGTTTTTGTAGTACATTTTATAGTTTTGCAATCACACTTATGCTACCCTTTGGAGAAAGACTGGCAGCTCCACCAACATGATGGAAGTTCCTGCCAAGAATATGCTTTTGCAGTACCCACCATGGCCACATTGACTTAGGGACATGTTGACAGCACACACCAGGGCCATGGAGGATCTGTTTCCTCCTGAACTTTCAGTAGCTGCTCGTGCCCTTGCTCCTGAATTTCTCTGTCCTGGGTCTGCAGACTTGGTTGCTATCATGCTCACAGTACCAGGTTTGGGGACTGTAGAGTTCACTGCTGCTATTCCCTATTCTTCCTATAGCTGAACAAATTAGGAGCTTATGACTGGAAGAAACTTTAGATTAGCAAGTATAATGTCCCATTTGTTTTAGGAATTTCTGTAAGTACACTTGTCAAATGATAATTTCTGTTTTGTGTGAACAGTTTCAAAGTCAGAGAGAGTATTATTACAATAATTACTCAAATACACTTATATTCTGCATACCTGCATTAATATGAGAGAGAGAGAGCCAGAGAGTACAAGTTAGGGGAAGAGCAGAGGGAGAAGGAGAAGCAGACTCCCTGCTGAGCAGGGAGCCCAATGCAAGACTGGATCCCAGGACCCTGAGATCATGACCTGGGCTGATGACAGATGCTTAACCCACTGAGCCACCCTGGTGCCTCTATGCTATTAAAAGATTCCTAGAAGTTAGACAAGGTTCAGGAGATATGCACACTTTACATTTTGATGCTACTAACAAATTATATGTGTGCCCAAACATATTAGTACCAATTTGCTATCATAATTCATATATCATATTCCCAAGTCAATACAGAAGCTAACCACTGCCACACACTTGGGTATGTCCATGGGGTGCCGAGCTGGCATGGCACTGGATGTACTTGTCACCCTCTATTTGTGGTGTAACAAATAGTGAATTTTTCTAAAATGGGTGATGGATCTTTCCTGTACTTTTGAGATGGAATAGAGCTATAAGTAAAATGTATGAGTGGTGGAAAGCTACAAGCATATTGCTGATTCTCATGATCAAGGATGAAGATCTTTACAAAATGTGGGCAAAGTTACCTGGTCAGCTCTGAAGTCTCATTTTGCCTGTACTTTTTCTTCTGGTGACCCAGCCATGTGTGGCATGCTTTTCACAATCTGTTGTAGGTTGAGCCAGCAGCATGACAATAAATGGTGGCAGGAAAGCCTGGTGGATGCACTGTAACCATGGGGACCTGATTATTTAGATCTCCTTTTTTTGCTGAACTATATAAAGATGGTTTCAAACATTTGTGCATTCTTAAATATATCATTCCTTCCCTTGTATAGTTGTTAATGTATTGAACTTATGACTGAACTATTGGACAATGTGCTGTAGTAAGATAAATATTCATGGCTTTCTTTTATTAAGACAGCTCTGCCTCCTATAAACCACAGACCCAGTATTAGGGACTGGATCAACTGTTTACTGCTCTCCCCCATGAATCTGTTTTCATGTTATACTGCTTTATTCTATCTGTTGTCATTGTACTTTTTATTTCAATAGCCATCCCGTTGGGGTAGGACCACATTGACCTCCACAGGGCACAGGTGGATCCAGATGGAGAAATAGGCAGGAATGAGGTGTACATGTACCCAGTTAGTTGTTTTATAAAGGCATTAAGAGGTGAGAAAGCAGTGTTTAAAATTACTCATGTGATTACACTTTTACTGTTTTCATTCTTTTGTATATTTATAAGTTTTCATCTGGTATCATCTGCCTTCAGCCTGAAGCATATTCTTGGGCATTTCTAATGATTTAGGTTTGCTGGTAATGAATTTGCTCATCTGTTTATCTGCAAATAAACAGCTCTTATTTATCTAAAAATGTTTTTGTTTTGCCTTTCTCTTTGAAGGATATTTTCATAGGATATAGAACTCCAGATGAGTTTTTTTCCCAGTACTTTAATCTTTTTGTTATACTGTCTTTTAATTTATGTTGTTTCTGATAAGAAGTCTGATAATATTTGTTTGTTCCCCTGTATGTAAAGTGTGTCTTTTTGAGTACTTTTAAGATTTTCTCCTTAGCTTTGACTTTGATTTTTAGTGATTTGAATAGAATAATCCTCTATGTGGTTTTGTGTTTATCTTGCTTCACATTTGTGAACTTTCTTGGTTCTGTAGGTTGATATCTTTTCATTAAATTTGAAAAATTTTTAGCAGTTATTTCTTAAAATTTTTCTCCTGGCCCAATCTTTTTCTTTCATTCCCTGGGGTTTCACTCATGTGTTGGTTAGATACTTGATATTATCATAAAGATCACAGACTCTGTGTTCTGTTTTTGTTTTTGCTTGTCAGTTTAATCTTTTTTTGCTCTGTGTGCTTTAGTTTAATGTTCATTAACCTGTCTTAAAGTTCATTATTTTTCTTTAGTCTGTTAAACCCAATCAGTGAACACTAGATATTGCATTTTTCACATTTAGAATTCCATTCAGTTCTTCATATTTTTTCCTTGTTAGAATTGATAATATTCATAAATTATTTTAGTGTTTTGAACATATTTGTAATAGCATTTCTATAGTCCTTTTAAGTCCAACATCTTTGTCATCTCTTGACCTATTTCTATTCACTATTTTTTTCTTCTGGTTATGAGTCATATTTTCCTGCTTATTTAGAACTTTTTTTTATTATTATTATATACTGGTAAATATGGATGCTGCACTGTTATAAGGCTAGGTTTGCTTATCTTCTTTTAAGGAATATTGAGCCTTGTTCTGGAAAGCAGTTAATTTTTTGGTGGTTAGATTCATGTTTTGTGGGGATTTTTAGAATTTGTTGGAACAGGTTTAATTAAGTGGTTGAGGACTACTCTAGACCTATTCTTATACTGTAGCCTTTCTGGGATCTTAACTAAATATCTTGTTTTTGTTTTTGTTTTTGTTTTCCCAGTATTGCTGCCTGGTACTAATTCCTCTATCTTCTAACACTATGTGCCCTCCAAAATCTTACTTCAGTTCACAGTCTCAAGGAGCTGTTCTCTGCCAAACCTCAAGGAGTCTTATTTTCAGTATATGTAGCTTACTTAGTATTTGGCCAAAGACTTAAGGTAACTCTTGGGCAAGATTCTGGGGTTCCTTGACTTCTTAGCTCTCTCCTCTCTGGTACCCTTACATAACTTTAAGCCACCTCAGCTTCTCTATATTGTGATCTTGGTTCTCTTTTCCTAGTGAGATTGTGGTTCAGTTTTTTACTTCCTTGCAATGCACTTTAGAAAGTACCCCAAATTCAGTGTGCATATAGAGCTCACTGTATGTTTCTTCTCTCTCAAGGGTAATATCTCTTCCTCACTTGTGGTTCAGTGACTGAAGATAGTTGTTGTACATATTTTATATATTTTATGGCTGCTCATAATCAGATGGTAAACTCAGTAACTGTTACTCTAGCATCCTGTACCTTCAAATCTGATTTTGAATCCAAACTCTACAAAAGTTTCAGTGTTGTGACCTGACACAAGTTTCTCAAATTTCCTGTGTCTTGGTTTTCCCATCTCTTAGAATAAGGTAATGGTTCTTAATTAACTGGAAAGCATGTAACACAGGCCTGCCACCATAGTTCATTAGTAAATGTTATATGCATACCATCTTTCTCCATTTCTTTATTTCGTCTTGGCATAAAAGCACTGTGCTTCATTGAATGGATAAAGAAGATGTGGTTTATGTATACAATGGAATATTACTCAGCTATTAGAAATGACAAATACCCACCATTTGCTTCAACGTGGATGGAACTGGAGGGTATTATGCTGAGTGAAGTAAGTCAGTCAGAGAAGGACAAACATTCTATGTTCTCATTCATTTGGGGAATATAAATAATAGTGAAAGGGAATATAAGGGAAGGGAGAAGAAATGTGTGGGAAATATCAGAAAGGGAGACAGAACGTAAAGACTGCTAACTCTGGGAAACGAACTAGGGGTGGTAGAAGGGGAGGAGGGCGGGAGGTGGAGTGAATGGGTGATGGGCACTGGGGGTTATTCTGTATGTTAGTAAATTGAACACCAATAAAAAATAAATTAAAAAAAAAAAGAAATAACTAACCCTTTAAGTTTGTTCTGACTCTCTGGGACAGAGAATTAAAGAAAAGAAGAGGCCACTTGGGGAAAAGTCCTTCTGAGTCCTGAAGTGCTTAAAATCCCCTGTTTTGCATGTCCCTATAAGCATTAATACTGAGGTAGTCTTGCCAGTCATAATCTTTTTCCATGTACATGGAGGGTTTTTATCTTCCTGGGGCTTTCAGAATAACCAATAGCATGCCCTAGGCTTAAATGGAGATTTTGCCTAACTCTGTTTCTAAAGTGGAAGTTTTCAAAGGAGTTTTTTAAAAGAGTGGAAGTTTTTAAAGGAGTTCAGGGACAGTTTAGTGGGGCAAGATAGGAATGGTTTAAAAACTTTAAAAACTCTTATCTAGACTCTACGAGCTTTGACAACAGTCTTATTTGAAAGTATTTTTTTAATTTAAGCACTGTTCTGAAGAATGAACATATTTAGAAATATGCTATATATAGACTACATTAATGCAATGGAGAAATACTTCACAAAGGATTTATGATGTATTTTTAAGTGGTGCTCAGTTCTAACACCACAACAGCCGTTGCAAATACATTTACTTTAAGTTGCCCCATTGATTATAAATAGCTCACTGAAAATGCTAAGCAATTATATTGAAATGTGACATCCTTTTTGAACAACAAGAGGATATAGCCCTTGTTGATGTTAAAATTGTTTTATTCTGTAAATACATTGTTCTCTGTATTCATAAATTGCTACATGCTATACACAATGGGAAAACATAAAGGGAAAATTATCCATTTTTTAGGATAGTAGTAGAACTTGAGAAAAAAAATTCAAAAGTTTGTTCTTAACAATAACAAGCAGAGTTTGCTTCTCTGGCAACTCTAAAAAGCAAAAAATGGAGTCTGAGTCTTTTATGTAGCCACCCTCCTACCACCCGCTCATCCCATTATTGGTATTAAGTAAGCAAGAAATGTTTATTAAAAGGTTACTCTGTGCCAGGTCCTGTGCTAAGCTCAGAAGGTGAAACTGTTAGCCACATAGAGTTTCTGCTCACTGGCAGTTTACAGTTCAGCCAGTAATACAGAAAACTAGAGAATATGCTGTGCAAAGACTCTGCTAGCAGGGTTACAGAATGGTATAAGAAAGCATAGCAGTGAAACATTCTAGTCTGTGGGAATTAAGGGAAAATATATTATTTAAAGTGAATCATCCAAAGGAAGAGAAATGCCTAAGGGTCCTTCAGACAGAGGGAATAGCAAGTATGCAAAGTTGGAGGCAGGGAAATATAACCAGATTAAGAAAGATATTTGGAAGGCCATCAATGTAGAATATGATGTAAAAAGTGGTCATGTTAAGGCCAGAGATGTAGGTATGAATGAGGCTTTGATGTCTTTTTAAGAATGTCAGCTTAGTTCTAGAAGCAATATGGAGATACTGAAGTATTTTAAGCCCTAAAGGAATTGCCATTTGATCTTAAGTGTATCATCCTGACATTATTAGCACCTGCAAACTTCTATACTAAAACAGAGTTAAATTTGGAGATTTATGCCACCCTGTTGCTGAACCCAGATTAACCTAGCAGGATCCAGTTCCACTGGGAGAGAATACTGATATTTTGTGGTTTTAGAGTTGCTATCCATTTTACCTATCAAGGCCTTGATTTGGTTATTGAAATTATTTTAGCTTAACAAGCCACCTGGTCAACATGGCAGGTTCTACCTTTATTTCTGATTAATCTTCCAGTTTCCCTGCCCTAAACCATGCATCCCAGCCTCATTGAATAGAATTTTTGCTATCTACCTGTTCCTCATGTCCTTCTAACTTTTTCAGTAGTGTATAAGATGATATTTCTTTATTTACTATCACTGACTAGGGCTTTGAGCAAAACTGGATAGTCTCTTAAAAAGTGCAGGACATAAAAACAGTATTCAGATCTAGGATCCTCAAATGTTTGGACCTAATCCTCTCAGAGAACATTTTTGTTTTCTTCTGTGGACCCATACCAGTCAGAATAATTGTGCTTTTTTATTTTTCCAGAGTTTGAGGTGTGTTTTTTTTAAAGAATAGCTATATTAGATATACTTTTTCAAACTATACTCTCCCTTTTCCCACCCATGCTAGTAAATATTTTCCAAACAATTGACCCCTTTTTCTCTTTAAGTGCATATCCTAGTGCCTCATAGTATATGTAATAACATTAAATCTGACCCTATCAAATATGATTTCAGTCAGATATGCTCACATTTATTCCGTTTTCTAGAATTCTACAATCTGGACTCCTTGGCAGTATACCAAAACTCCAAAAGACTTAGTCCTTGAACAATGTGTCCTAAAAGTTCCCCTTAAGTGTTATTTAATGTAGTCCAAATGGTTTATTTCACGGGAGATTAAAATCATACTAAAGCACTCATCAGGTTCTTACCATTTCAAGTCAAAACAAAACAACAGATTAGAAACAATGGAACATACTTGTATGAGAGAAAAAAAAAAATAACAGCTATCAACAGAGGAAAAACTCCAATTTACTTAATGCAAGCCCAGAGAATATAAAGCATTGTAGAAGATATGCAAAGCAAAACACGTGATTTAGTAATGTGCATTAACAATGATGAGACCAAATCACCAAGAAATGGTTATATTTTGAATTATGTTTTCTATTGAAAAAAATGTAGAAATGTTGGTGCATTTGCAAATGACTTCTATCGTAAGTGGCTAAAATATAAAGAGGTGGTACTTTAGGCATTAGAAATAATTGAATGGAAGATGCTGTCGATTTTGGATTCGTTGTTTTGAATGGCAGCAATATGTCATGTCCAACTGTGTTTCTCATGTAAGATTTGAATGCTGTAAATAAGCCACAATTTAGTGGAAAGATGGTAAGCATAGGTTTATAGACCATAGACGTGGGTATCCTGATTCTGTTATCAGTTGAACAATCTCTGGCAAGATATTTAAACTGAGCCTCAATTACCTTATTGGTAAAATGAGAGTAGTTAATAAGCACTTTGCTATAATACTCTAAGGATTAAACACTGTAAGTAAAGTATCACTACCTGACATATGACTGCTGAATATATAAATACCACCATAAAAGATGGCAAAAATTGTAAAAGGTTATAATTATTCTTAAGATAGTTTCACCCATCAGGAGACTCATTCTATGGATATTTAAACAAGTTTCATATAAACACCCCAGGGTATATTCTGAATATTAGTTACTCTGCATATGGATATGAGACCAAACTTCACGGATCAGAGGCTTTCTAGCACAATAGGAGTTTAAACATTGTTTAAACATTGTCTAGCACAAGGGTACCAAGGTCCAGGAAGGATGGAAACCTTGCCTGAGAACATACAGATAATAGTAGGTTTGTATCTCCAGCCTAGAATCTTCACTAAGCCTCCAGCCTAAATCAAGGTTCATTTTGGCATCTTACACACTTTGCTGAGCATTTCTGCTTTGTGTTCTGTCATTTGAAATGAGCACAGGGGTAGGTAGCCTGTAACTTCTACGTGTGTTACGTAGAGGAAAGCACTCAATAGGGAGTATATAAGAAGAGTATCATGACACTGCATTTCAACACCAAACATATGATATATTTATATTATACTTCAAGTTGTTTTTGTTTTCCTGGAAATGGAATGTGAATCAGTACTAAAAAATCTCTCCCAGCCACCCTTAGCAATGCTATTGGAATTAACCATCATTTTTGTGATAATAAATCAGATCTAGTTAGCCACATTTCTTTCCATAAACTTGCTATGCTCTCACTTGGGCTTGACACTTCAGAATCATCCTTTTCTTGACCTACTTCTTCATTCTTACCCAGGGAAGCTGAAAACTCATGTCTATACAAAACCTGTACATGAATGTTCATAATTGCCAGAACTGGAAAGCAATTAAGATATCCTTCAGTAAATAGATATATGAATAAACTAGGGTACCTCCAGAGAACAGAATATTATTCAGCACCAAAATGAACTATCAAGCCATGAAAAGATGTGAGAGAAACTTAAATCCATGTTAGAAATAAAAGAAGCAGGGAACCTGGGTGGTTCAGTTGGTTAAGTGTCTGCCTTCGGCTCAGGTCATGATCCTGGGGTCCTGGGATCAAGCCTTGTGTAGTTCTTGCAGAGCAGGGAGCCTGATACTCCCTCTCCCTCTGTCTACCACTCCCCCTTCTTGTGCTCTCTCTGTGTCAAATAAATAAATAAAATCTTTAAAAAAAAAGAAAGTAAAAGTAGCCAATCTGAAAAGGATACATACGGTATGATTCCAACTATATGACTTTGTGGAACAACCAAAACTATGGAGATGGTAAAAAGATCAGTGGTTTTCAGGGATTGGGAAAATGAAGAGATGAATAGGGAGACACAAGATTTTTAGGGCAGTGGAACTCCTCTGTATGCGCTTTGCTGTTGGATACATGTCATCAAATTTATCTCCCTCCATACAGTGTGCAGCACCAAGAGTAAACCCTAATATGAACTATGGACCCTAGGTGATAATGATGTCAATGTAAGTTCATCAGTTATAATAAACATGCCACTCTGGCAGGGGGTCTTGATAACTGGAGATGCTATTCATGTGTTGTGGCAGAGAGCATAGGGTCATTCTCTGTACCTTCTGCTCACTTTTGCTGTTAGCCTAAAACTGCTGTAAAAAAAAAAATGCAACTGAAACTGTGATTCATGCACCACAATTCGAGTAGTACAGTATTGTCTATTTGATCATTTATTTGCTCTTCCTTGGGAACATTACTATGCTGTTTAGCACCCTTCCATTTCATCTTGTCAGACTTCCGTTAGCATTTGTTGTAAGGCAGATCCACTGGTAAAGAACTTCCTCAGTTTTTTTGTTTATCTAGGGAAGCCTTTATTTTTCCTTGACTTTTGACAGAGAAAAGTTTTGCTGTATTTGGTATTCTTTGGTATCTTGTCGCCTTTTAAAAAATATATTTTCTATACCTTTGTTGATATTCTCATTCTATTTATGCATCATCTTAATTTAATAGACCATCTCTGTGATGTTGGTTTTAATTTTTATGTAAATAATTTACTTCTCTTTTTTAAGGTCCATTTCTGGAGATTTATTTTGTTCTTTAGATTAGGCCACATGTCCTTGTTTTTTCATTTGTTTCATAACTTTGTGTTGGGATTCATGAATTTGAAAAAACAACCACCTCTCCTAATCTTTACAGACTGCTTTCATACTGAGGAAGATCCTCACTAGTCAGCCTACCTAGAGATTCTGGGGGCCTCTGAGGCATTTTAGAGGGTATTATATGACTTCTCTCAACTTGTGTGTACTGTTGCTCAGTTAGAGGGGCTTGCTGGTGTCTCTTTTGGGAGCTCATAATCTCTTGTAGCTCTGGTGTCTGTCTGCAGTGCTGTGAGTCCTTTGCTACTCCTGCAGCAGGCTGCCCTTCTCTCTCTCCTACTCAACAGTGGACACCAGGCATTTAAAGTCTCCTGGCCCAAGTTAGGGGAGACAGATACCAGACCATCGCCATCTCTCCCCAAAGCTGGAATGCCGGATGCACATCTTCTTGAGAGAGAAGTCTTGAGTTGTGAGCCTTCTGCAGATCACGTGGTGAGCAAGCCACCTGCTCCCACCTCCCAACCTGAGTCTCCTTTGTTCTCGTAGACCCTTGTGCATAAAAATGCAGTTCTGTGAGACCTTCAGAACATCAAGTGAGGTGGGTCAAAAACCAGTCCCTTTGGCCACCCTCTCAAAAGCTGGAATTTTGGACACACTCTCTGTATCTGTCTTTATCCCCATGGGAGAAGTCAGGAGCCAGGGCATTCTCTCCAAGTGCTAAGCTGTGACAGCTTAGTTCAGGGCCTTGTTGCCGTATAGTAACATTGTTCTTTCCTGTATCCTTGGGGCCCTTCTTAGCTTTGTGTTTATCTAGGGAGTTGCAACTTCACTGAAATATGGAAACCTCAAAGTTCTTTTGGTCCATATGTTGTGGTGAAATCAACATTTCCTTGGGGGGATGAGGGCTGGGATTTCCACCATCTTGCTGATGCCACTTCTTTTATTTAACTTCCCTCTTTAATGGGTGAGGTGTTTAAGGCTTCACAATTTCTTCTAATTAGTGCTTTCACAGTGACATATAGGGCTGTGGTGGGAGGTAGTCTCAGTTTCCTTAACTTCTAAACACTAATTTTGCTTTTAAATTTATTTTTTTATATTGAGTCACCTAAGGTCTGTATCTTAAGTTTTAAGAATTCAGTTAACTGTGGTCATTTCTTACTTTCATTTTCTATTTCAGTAGGGCTATGATCAGAGAATGTAAGTTATAACATTTCAATTTTTAAAATCCATCAGGGTTCTTTGTGGCCAAGTATATGATTAATTTTTGTAAACATTCCATGAACATAATGAAAATCTTTAGTCTCTAGCCATTGAATATAGAAATATTTCTATGAATCCATGATATCACATGTACTGACATTAAGTTCCTATTTTTTTACCAATCCATCCAATTATTAGAGAGGTATATTAAAAATATCACACTTTAACTTAAATTTTTGCCACATTCTCCTTGTGCATCCAATAATTTTTATTATGTAAAAATACATATTTTTACATAGTACACACAATATATATAATTTACTAAATATTTATAATTATATGTATTTAGATATATTGCATAGTACATAAGAATTTATGTCTTCCCATACCTTTCCTATCACTTATGCCTTTTCTTTCTTATAATCTTAGTCCATTTGACATATTTAACCCCAAATTCTACTGTTTTTAATAAAAATATTGTCACTTCTAATTTCTCTTTTTCTTTTGATTTGTATTTGCCTATCTCCTTACTTTTGAACTTTCTATTTCACATTTCTTCTAAATGTATTTTCTTATAGGATATGATTGAGTTTTCTATTTCACCTGTTCATGTTATGATTTCTGTCTTTGTATAAGACAAGCCAGTTCTCTCATATGTATTGTATAGGCTGATATAATATATTTTATATCCATAATTGATTTCTATTACTTTTTAAAACTATTATTTGATTTTTTCCTCTTTTGCAGTTGTTTTCCTTTTTTGATCAAGTTACTTCTCATTTTCCCTTTGTAGCTGTAAAACTTTTTATTAAAGTTACTAATCTTCAAATGAGGAAAATATTCTATTAAAATGAATATTAATAGCAACCTTGAAAGAGAAAAGGAGATCTGAAAAGCATTGTGAAGAGATTGTATGTAAAGAGGAAAGTATACTTAACCCAAGCTACTTGGTTTAAGTAATTGAAGATATATTCTGTATTATGCATCAAAACTTCAGGGTCTATCTAAATCTGACAGTCTTTTCCCTTCTCCATTATGAGTTGCCTTCCAGAATCTTTCTTGAGTCATTCAACATATGGAGTGCGTGAAGTGTAGTATCTGGTTTCAGGGGCTATTCACTGGGTGCAAGGCTGGTGAATTTTATAGCTATTAAACTAAATAACCCCTATGTTCCATCCAGCTCAAGAAGTTTGATTCTCTAAAGATCCTTATCTCCCCTGAAGTAATTAAGAATTAAATATCTGGTATACTTTTCTGAAATCGTAATGAGAAAAATCAGGAAAAAAGATATAGCAATGTGCATTTACTCAATGATTACTCAAGATCTTTCACCTTTATTACTTTTCTTCCAACCTATTCCTTTTCCTCTTATTGTCTGGCAACTCTCCCAGCTCCATGGAGCATACACCACTAGAATCAGAACATAGATTTTTACTATGAGCCTTGGGCAGCAAAATGAAGTGAAGAGCTGGAAATTTCCAAGTGAATTCACTCAGCATTGGTAGGAAAACAAAACAAGTATGAGAAAGTCCTTTTAAAATGTATATTTTAATACAACAGATTGTCTAGCACATGAAGATTCCTTTACTATTTTTATTTGGATATTTAAGCAGTACATTTATAACTGTAAGAGAGTTAAGGGCTTCTCCTGTGATTATCAAAACCAATTCTACATCACAGTCTCCTGAGCAGGTTATTTTTAAATGAGAATTTTTAGACTGTACTCCAGAGAGTGTGATTTAGTAGATTTCACATGGGACCCATGAATCTGCATTTTGGAATTTCCTTTTGAATTATTCTGATCCATTCAAAGTTTGAGAAACTGCTGAGAAAAATGCAAACCTAATTTGCTATTTCTTACTCTAAGATTTTTTGCATAACAATCTTAAACTCAGAAATTTTGACTATTTTGAATGAACTGTCTAGCCAGTATGAATGGTTTAATTCCAATCAAAATAAATAAGTATGCAGCCCAGGTATCAAATTTAAAGTGGTTGTGATACTTCACTGGAAGGTCCACAATCAGCTGTCCATTTTAGAGACAGCCAAAAATCTAGAACAGAGTTTCTGTCTTTGTTTAATTTTAGCAGATTTCATTTGATCAATTTTTTGTTGGATCATATATTTAGAGTAAATAAAAATGTAATAAAACACCAAGGATATAAAAAGTTCAAAGCCACATTAAAGTTGAATACCACATCACCTTTTAATGTACAACAACACAGTCTAGCAAGAACAGGAGCACAAAACAATAACACTGATTCAGACGTGTTCTTATCCATGGAACAATAATATGCTTGTTCTAGTGTTTCACATGCCATAATGCAGGCAACTAATTTAAAGGAATTGATGATAAGAGATATTGCAACTATACATAGCCAGCAAGAACATTAAAACATAGGCTAAGGTGGATTATTGGTTACTCGTGGGAAAGCGATCCATTCATTCCATTTTGGTCTCATATTTGAAGATTTAAGAACATATATATATATATATATATATATATAGAGAGAGAGAGAGAGAGAGAGAGAGAGAGAAAATCCGCTACAGCATCAAAAGGTTAATGCTGCTAGATTTGAGATTGCAATTAGACTTTTAATATATGTTCTTTGTATGCTGATTTAGCTGCAGTTAGTAGTCTACTAGTACATAAATGGAATAATCCAAATTGAAATTACTTCCTATACAAAGCCATCTTTTCATCCAAACTATATCTTTGTTTTCATTTAAGATGTGATCTTTCTACCCTCTCCCACTCCTGACCTTGTGTAAGGAACACTTAAAATGTTCAGAAAGGTAAAGAGCCATCATTAAGCCACAAGAATAATTGTTATTAAGGAAGAAAACTAATCAAGTGGTTTAAAGGAATTGGACTTGAAAGATTTTCATTGTTGTTCAGTGTATCTCTCTTCTTAAAAATTGAAGTGTTGCAAACACATACTTGAACTGTCCTAGGGGTTTTGAATGATAATTTTAGTATTTAATACACAGAGCAACAAGTTCGTAGCTTACCTTCCAGATCATTCATATCTATAAAGTGGGTTTACTTATACTTTTCTCTTGATACTTTACAGGCAAATTGCTTTTAACATAATACAATGTAAATACTGTACATTGCTCTGTAGCTTTTTAATAGCAAAGTTGCTCCTTTGTAGAAAGTGAAGTACCTTGGATGATACATTGATATTTTCATTCACACCGGTTCTATGGAATGTTTTATGCATTAATAAGAGGACACTGTGGTTCTATGGAATGTTTTACGCATTAATAAGAGGACACTGTAGCTGAAAGTACCAATGGCCCACTTCAGCCTCAAGTACCCTCATGTTGCCCATTCAGTGTGGCTCACTTGAGTAGCAGGTATCTGAGAAGTATTTAACCAACTTGATGTTCCTGTGAGAATTATAATGATTCTCATCCTAGAGACATTATAGGCAACAACAAAACACACTAAATGATTTATCAGGTCCCAGGGACCCTTTATTGGCTGAGTCTCTTAGATTGTATATCTTTAATCCATACTTTGGCCCTCCATTCGTTCAATAAAACAGAGCAGAATTATCATAATATAAAGAAGGAAATTCATTTTGAAAGCGTGTTTACTGGGAAAAATAGGAAATCCCCATTTCTATAAAGGGAGGTTGGATATTTATGAAATTATGAAGAGCAAGTGAGGGTTGTGTAGATTAAGCACCAAAATGAGGATATAGAAAATTTGTGGAAAGAAAGGCTGGTAAGCATGGGAATGTTTAAAAAAGGATGTGGGCCTTTTGTTGGGCCTTTAGTAGTGAAAGGGACTTAGATAAATGTGGAAAGGAGAGAAGGAAAGTCTATGGAATATTAACAGCATGAACATAAGCACAGAAATATTATAGCCCTCAGCTTTTTAGAGACAGCTTAGGAATCTCTTTGGGTAATTATAGGGGTTTTCTTGACAGGGAAAATAAGAAATAAGATTGGGTAGGGAGGTTAGGACCAGAAAATGAGCAAAAGAAACGAATAGACAATTCAAAGAATAAATTAAAAATGCCAGTTAGCATATGGAAAAATATTCCCAGTCATAATGGTTGAGAGAATGTAGATTATCAAAGTTACCATTTAAACCTCTTAGGCAAAAATTTAAAAGATCTGAAGTACCTAATACAGAGAGGGTATGGAGGAAAAAGGTGCTATAATAGAAAGGACACCTAGTGTCTGTTCTCTCCTCCTAAAAAAAAAAAAATTATTTGAGAACAGTTGACACGTAGTGTTATATTAGTTTCAGATGTGCAACATAGTCATTTAACTTCTCTGTACATTACTCTCACCACAAGTGTAGCTGCCATCTGTCACCATACATTGCTACTACAGTATCATTGACTGTATTCCTGATGATGTGCCTTTTATTCCCATGATTTATTCACTCCATAACTGGAAACCTCTATCTCCCACTTCCCTTCATGAATTTTGCCTATCTCCCTACCGCTCACCTCTGTGATCGGCTCTGTTGCTGGACACATAGGATTGCACTCCCTTGCCCTTTTGCAGTTATACATGGCTAATCAAAGGACAATGTGAATAAGTATGAATTCTATATCAAAGCTCTCAATTGTCATCGCAGTTAGCTTGTCTCCTCTTTCACTTGCTATCGTGATTGTGAGACTACATGACTGAGTTTTCCAGATCATTTTTGAGATGATAGCCCAGCGTTCAAAGAAGCTAGTTACTTTACAAGTAACAATTGGCTTAGAGAAGTGCCTGGACTCACATCAGATTTTGCATAAATGAAAAATAAACGACTTTTGTGCTATCCGCTAAAATTTTGGAACTGTTAGTTGCTATAGCATAACTGCATCTACTAGGACTCACCTAGGTATTTTCCTATATTGTTGAAAGAAATATGAAGAGTTAAGCCTCTATGGGAGTAATCCAGCAGCACCTACTAAAATAAAAGATACATAAACCTTTTGAGTGATCAAATTCACTGCTGGGAATTTATCCCATAAAAATGAAAGTACTAGGCAGCCTGGGTGGGTCAGCTGTTTAGCGCCGCCTTCCTCCCGGGGCCTGATCCTGGAGACCCAGGATCTAGTCCCACGTCAGGCTCCCTGCACAGAGCCTGCTTCTTCTTTTGCCTGTCTCTGCCCGCCCCCCATTATCTCTCTCTCTCTCTCTCTCTGTGTGTCTCTCATGAATAAATAAATAAAATCTTTAAAACAAACAAAGAAATAAAAGTACCAATTAGCAAAGCCATTACAAGGATACTTAGTCTAGCATTGTTTTTAAATGGCCAGTAAAAGAAACTCCTCCTCAAATCAGGTAATGTCTCCATAATTATGCTTCCTGAACCCAACTATATATCACAGTGTCCTGGACAGATTATCTTAAAATATTCATTTCACAGAATATTACATAGCCCTTAGAAAGAATGAATTTGAATTCTAGGAGATGATGAAGAGTTTTATATAAGGCATAACTATGTAAATACTATGATCCAATTTGTGAAAATAAATAATGATAAAAACTATGTTTAAAAAACTCATTTATACATGTATCTCTCTAGGATTATGTAAGTATGGAAGAAAAATAGGAAAAGAGGCATATTAGGTTGTAGATATTGCTCACCTGGGTAGATAGTTACGGGAGATAAGAGTACTGACACAGGCAAAGAAAAGTACAAGTTCATCGTATTCTGATTTCTTCACCTTTCTCTCTCCTTCTCTCTCGGTGTATATTTTATATATATGTAATATTCACATATATGAAAAATATATGTTAAAGACTTTTGAAAAGGCAACTCTTCTGTTGGAGGAGTTAGTAACTATAAGGAAAACAGTCAACTGATCACAAGAGGTGCACTGATTAACAACCGGGCATTTTCAGAGGTTTAACTATAAGTCCCAATTCATCCTGGCACAGCCCTTTAAATAACACTCAAAGCCATATATATAGATATATATGTATCTATATATAGATAGATACATATATATATATATTTCCTATATATACCCATATATATATTCTCTCTCTATATATATTTCCTATATATTTCATATATATATATGAAATCTAGAGGAAAAGATATTTTAGACTTCAGAGGTTTCCCCCTCAATTGGTGGCCCCCAGAGTTTCAACTAGCAATATACCATTTTATTTTTTAAAGATTTTATTTATTTATTCATGAGAGACACAGAAAGAGAGGCAAAGACACAGGAAGAGGGAGGAGAAGCAGGCTCCATGCAAGGAGCCCGATGTGGGACTCGATCCTGGGAATTCGGGATCAGGCCCTAAGCCAAAGGCAGATGCTCGACCACTGAACCACCCAGGTATCCCATGCAATATCCTATTTTAATATCAATATATATTTAACATAGTTTTAATTTCCTACTTACTATCAATTTTAGATTTTAATCCCTGAAACAAGATAGTCCTTGCTTCTTTCATACTTGATAGAATCTTAAAAAAAAAAAAAAAAAAAAAAGATAATCTTTCTCAAATCTTATACTGTTGTCCTGTTGTAACTCTTTGGTAAGTTTTGTTTTGTTTTGTTTTTTTAATTCTTTGTATTCTTTTGCATTTCAGAGACCTAAGGTTTACCTGAAGTCTATTTTTTCTTTCCTATGGGATAAACAATTGATCCCTTTATCTCCATCTTAAAAGAATGCTAAAAGGATTTTTCAAGCCAGAATTCTACCTGTGGTCTCTCAATATTCTGACAACATTCATTGTCCTGTAGAATGCTAATGTCAAATTCCCAGGGCACACTCACATGGATTACTTTCTACATCTCTTTGATTTTTAAATATCCACTTAATTATTTATTTTGATATGTCCCTTTCTTAAATTCACTTAAAAAAGAAGACAGTAAGTTTTAATTTTCAAAGATTTACATAGCTTTAGTGTTTTTGGCCAATGCCAACTATTTAGGTTTGCTAAGACTTACGTTGGATGATGTACTGTTGTAGGCTTTCCAGAATAAATAATTTTAAGAAACAACTATACTGACACGTGGTTCATTATGATTAGTACATCATGGTTTAAGAGACACCTAGTCTGAAAATATTTGACAAACATAAGCTAATTTCACTATCTTTCTTAAAAGAAACTGACCTTGTAGCACCAATAATTTGGTCAGTTTAGTAAATTCATAGAAAGAGCAATCAAAACAGTTACCTAGTAGCATGCATCCTGCTGATTCCTTTGTTACCTGAGATTTTGTTTTATAACATTGATACTCAGACTATTTGTATAAATATTAACATGTTGCTAAATATAGAAACTGTAAGCTTCATAAGAACAGGGTTTTTTTTGTGTGTGTGTGTGTTTTCTTTCACAGATTGGCTCACTACTGCATACAGAAGCTAAAGCAATGCCTAGCACATAGTAGACTCTCAAGAAGTTTTCTACAAGGAGATAAAATACAAATCTACAAAAAAAAAAAAAAAACCCTTGGGAAACAAATATGACAATGAGTCTGGAATGGAGATTAAACAAGACAGACTGTTGAAGTCACTATATTCTGGTTTTAGTGGCTGGGTGGGATAGAACCTTTAGAAAATAATCTTCAAATGATTTGAGGAAGTATTCCATCTTTAAATTAAAGATCTGATAAAACAGTTTCTTTAAATATTGTGGTAGAGTACATATAACATAAAAGTTATTTAACCATTTTTAAGTGCATAGTAGAGTGGCATTAAGTATATTCACATTGTTGTGCAACCATCCTTATTACCCATCTCCAGAACTTACCTTCCCAAACTGAAACTCTGTAACAATCAGGCAATTCCCCATTCCCCCTCCCACCCCAACTCCTAGTAACTAAAGTTCTGCTTTCAGTCTCTATGCATTTGAGTATTCTAGGTGGCTCATATAGGTGGAGTCACATAATACTTGTCCTTTTGTGTCTGGCTTATTTCACTTGGTAAAACAGTTGTTCTTAAACCCAGACAAAGTATATAGATAGACTAGTTACTTTGTACCAGTTTCAGTTTTATAAACAAAATGCTTTGTCCCTTCTTAGAGTTTTCCATCAGGTTTGAGATAAGTGCAGACTATAACTGGAACTCCTTTATTGGAATTTATGATAAATGCCTATTTCCTGTCTCACTAAAGGCATATTAATGGCTCACACCTTGAGAATGATATTTGGATGTTGATATTACTAGAATAAGGCATTCTGGATATGTTTGTCATGTCAAGAAATTGTTTACTATGTTTATGGTTGGAAAGTTCATCAGACCTACTGACCTTTTGGAGTATTTCCCAATAAGAAAAAGTTGCTCACATTTCTTAGTAGCATTAATGTACATTTAATTACTTAGTATGCCTGTGGTATAATTTTTCTTTCCTATAAAGGTAGGTCAGCATATTAGAAAGGTTAAGAATCTCATTCTAATTGGAGCCACAAAATATCGTTAATTAAATCCCCACAGGAGTCCCTCTGGATTGAACTACGTATATTGAATTCATAGAAGATTATACAGTGTAATCCTTTTACTTTAGAGGAGTATAGTATAGTTTCTTTTTCAGTTATGATCTTTAAAATACACACCTACATCCTTTTTCTAGCTGACTATAAGATTTTTATAAATCTCTTTCACAAGAAAAATGTCTCTTCCAGTGCATACTCCATTAATAATACTAATACTGCTAGTAGACCATGCAATGTCTTCAGCCCTCAAAAAAAGATGTCCAATGGTAGATTTTCATTTTCTGTTTTTCCATGGGACAAAATCACAACCAGGTTTTCTTTATATCTTTCAAGTCCCTTTACAATGAATCCTTGTGTAGACTATAGTAAAAAGATTTCAGAGTCCCATCAGAGAAATTAACTGGTCCAATCCTGTTCCTCCTAGCAAAATTGTGCTCATAATGCCGTATACCCAACTTCCCAAGTGCACTTTGAAACATTTTTACTGTAGGTAAATTCAAAGCATAATTTTACCTTTCTTTATAGCTCCATTTGCCCTCCAGTGATCCTTATGAAGTTCAGGCAATTCTGTGTAGTTCTTTTAAAGTTTATGTGGTTTTCCCTGGAAAGAGTTAGATGTGTCAATAACTGTTGCCTGTTGAATTTTTTTATTGTAAATTCTAAAATGGTATCTTATATAGAAGTCCCCTACAATTGTAGCCCACCTGTGAAAGGTAAATGTCCAAACTTGCTTTATATGGCTAATAAAACTGTTGAGGATATTTTCAGAACCAGTCAAGCTTTTCCCTGTGGGTTTTGAAACAACTGAGAACCAACTGAGAAGCAGACATAAAATTCAGGTACCAAATATAAGCTATCCCCCCTCTCTGCCCCCGGAAAAATCTTTGTTGAAGAAAATGACTTGGATTTCTGATGAAAATGGCCTTTTTTTTTTTTTTTTTTTGTATTTCTCACCCCCTACTGACTCCACTTCCCCATCATTCAGTTACTGAGCAGAGAAACTCTACTCCCAATCTCTGGGCTCATACCTATCACTTCAAGATCAGAATCAGGACACAGTCACTCAGTGTCCTGGGTAGGTTAAGAAAGAGGTGGTGTGGGTCACTCAACACATTCACCTTGCCCCAGAGGATAATAAGGACCAGTGATCCCAGATTATTTTATTCTCACCTGTCAGGTGAAGCATTAATTAAGGGTTAGTTATAAAGCAAGTTATCTAAAGAGAGATAGTGTGCAATAGCTCCAAGAAGTAGCAATTTTATGTGCCACCCACAAATTGGAAGGAAATGATACTATCCTCTAAAGAGAAACCATCAATGAATTTGCCTATGTTGGATTTTTTTTAATCTTTCACAGCTTTTCCTCCCCCAATACCATCTACCTTATGATATGAAATATCTCCAGACTATGTGCATTTTTCTCTTCCTCTCATTCTATATGCTCTTATGCTTTCCCTGCTAAACTGGTTGATAGTTGTCCTTTAGGACCTGGTTCAAGTGTTAGTTTCTCTATTATGCCTTTCTTGACTCCATCAGATAGACATGAGTCTTTGATTCTGTGTGTCCTCAAAGTAACTTATACTTACCTTACTATATACTAAACTGTGCTGCAATTATTTCTTAATGTGTTTGTTTTCCTAAATAGATTGTGAAAACAGAAAATATCTGGCATATAATGTGCTTTTGAATGAAAGAATGAACGAATGAATGAATGATGAGTGAGAAACCATAAGTCCAGGAGGCTAATATTAGTTTTGCCACTAACCATGTTGTGTCCATTATTTTCATTTAATGGATATTTAAAGAATTCATTATATAACTTCCACAGTTATATGCCATGGGTAAACTAATGAATACAGTTACTGGGCACCTATTTTATGTGTGCTGGTGTGTTTCATGTTAGGTAAACAGTAATTAAGGAGGCAAGCACAGACGTTATCCACCTGAGTTTATATACTAGCAATCAAGAATGCCAAGAAAACAAGAATATTTCTATTAGGAAATAAGTACAATAATTGTAACAAACCCTAAATTGAAGACGGAAGAGCATTGCACATTAACACATGTTAGATTACAGAGGTGGGAGTAACTATGGTCTATCTGGATTCAGCATGGCAGAGGTGTAGATCTTCTGGGGGTGTAAAACCTAACAGCTGACATTTAATGGATGCTCTCTCTTACCAGGAAGTGATCTAAGTACCTGCAAGAAATCCATATAATGTTCACCGCAATCTCTGCTCACAAGTGAAAACACCAGTGTAAGTTGAGACTGGAGTTAAAAGGAGGGAAGAGGTTACACAGAACCTTGCATCCTGAGTTAATAAGCTTGAATTTTAGTTTGTGGTAGTGGAAACCATTGTGGTACTTAAGTCATATTAGATTTATGTTTTAGCAAAATTTGTGGCTACCATGAGGAAAATGAATCAGGTAGGGGAGGGCAAGACCTTAGTAACCCATGGAAGATGATGCCAATCATAGTAACAATTATTATTAGTAAAGTAGAGATGGTTGGTTTGAAAGTAGTGATCAAAAAAATATCAAGGAGACATAAAGGGAGAAATGCCAGACTGGATGAATTGCTGTATATGTGGTTTGAAGTTTGAGGGTAGTGATAACTAATGTGTTAGCTGTGGAAACAAATTTTGCCATTCAGAGAATATATTTATTAGGGAATATGGAGGAATGGGAAATTTGAGGGGGTGCTATATATTTTAGATTTATAGGTTGAACTTGTGATATCAGTGTATCACAAGGGTGAATTCACAAGGGTGAATATCCAATTTACATTTGTCTGTACAGACTGGAGAGGCAGATGAGCAAAGAGGCAATGGGAGGGATGCTAGGGAAGGAGTGCTGTGAGAGCATATAGAAGAAACCCCAAATCTGTCATGGTTAGTAGTCCAAGAAGTCTTTCTAGAGAACATGATCTTACCTGTAAAGACGCTATTCCTGTAGATTGTCTCTGTTCCTTTCTAATCTTTGTTGCTTTTGGTCTCTCTTTCCTGCTCAAACTGTCCTCTTTAGTATTTCTTGCAGAGCTGGTTTAGTGTTCACAAACTCCTTTAGTTTTTGGTTGTCTTGGAAATTATTTATCTCTCCTTCTATTCTGAATGACAGCCTTGCTAGATAAAATATTCTTGGCTGCATATTTTTTCCATTCAGCACATTGAATATATAATGCCACTGTATTCTGACTTGCTAAGTTTCTGTGGACAGTTCTGCTGCTATCCTTATGTGTCTACCCTAGTAGGTTAAGGATCTTTTGTCCCTGGCTGCTTTCAGAATTCTCTTCATCTTTGTATTTTGTGACTTTCACTATGATAGGTCTTGAGGCTGACCTGTTTTTGTTGATTCTGAGGGGAATCCTGTGCCTCTTGGTCTTGAATTCCTGTTTCCTTCCCCAGAAGAGGGAAGTTCTCAATTATAATTTGTTCAAATAAACCTTCTGCCCCATTTTCCTGCTGTTCTTCTTCTGGGATTCCTATGACAGATATTATTGTTCTTTGTGGAACTGCTGATTTCCTTAAGTCTGTATGTATGACCTAATAGTTTTATTTCCTTCTTCCTCTCAGTTTCATTATTTTCCATAATTTTACTTTTTGTATCACCTAATCCAATCCTCTGCTTCTTTTATCTTGTGATTACATCCATTCGGTTTTGCATCTCAGTTGTAGTACTTTTTTATTTTGGCCTGACTAGTTTTTAGGTCTTTAATCTCTGCAGCTAGAGTTTCTCTGCTATCTTCTATGCTTCTTTCCACGCCAGCTAGTAGTCTTATGACTATTATAAATTTTTGTTCAGATATATTGCTTATATAAGTTTTGAGCAAATCCTTGGATGTGATTTCTTCTTGATCTTTCTTTTGGGGGAATTCCCGCATCTTCTCATTATGTCTAGGTTTCTTTTTGTGTGTTATGAAAGCTTGTTATGTTTGCTGCCTGAGAATAATACTGTATTAGGAAGAAATGGTCATATACTATCCCAGACCTGATGCTTTAGGAAGTATTTCTGGTGTATACCGTGTGCACTCCACTTGTTTTTGGGTTGCTCTTTCCCATAGGTCAGTCCTCAACAAATTCCTCCTTGCTTACTTGCAGTGTGGAGTGCTTGGACCTTTAATTAGGTGTGCTTTGATTTGTTAAGGTAATCCTAATTTAAAAAGGGGGGGGGGAGTTTGAGGGGAGCTGATCCAAGAAAAATGGAAAAGGAATAAAACAAACGAAAAATGAACCTGATTCCAAAGAATAAGAAAGAAGGAAAAAAGAAAAGAAGTGGGGAAAAGGAGCCTGATCCAAAAATTTAGAAAAGGAAATATAAACAAATAAACCAACAAATAAACAAAAATCTACGAGCTTGATACCAAGGAAAAAAGAAAGAAAGAAAATAAAATATAAAAAATAAAAACAAAGGAAAAGGAAAGCCTGGTTCTATTTCCACTAGAACTAAAGCTGACACTTTGGAGCACTCTATAATCAGCAGGCCTGTCATATGAAGGGGGATCTGCATTGGTCTTCTGACGGAGAGGCCCATTGGGCTGGCTCAGAGTCAGACCTGTCTTTGCAAAGATGCCCTTGCTGGGTGCAGGAGAGTAGAGCTTTGTGTAAGTGACTCCAGCCTCCACTGGAGGTGCTGTGTTTCTCTCCAAAGTCTAACCATGCTGGTGGGGAAGGGGTGGGAGTGGAAAGGAGGATGGTATCACCCCCCTCTCACGGGGAGGGCAAATCTTGGCCATCACTGTTTAGGAGGCCCTCACAGAAAAAAGCAAACAGTCTCCTTTCCTATGTACCAGGCTTTCATCTAGTCTCTGCCTTCAACCTATCTATGCCCTGCTGTCAGTATGCCAGGCACCACAGTTCTCCTGTGTTTTATCTCTGGCACAGGGCTAGGATTCAAAATTACAAATCTTAAAGGGACCAACAAGGCGTGGGCCCACTTCCCTCCCCTGGAGGAAGGGCCTGTGGCACCCAGCACCATTCTGTCCCAAAAAAGCAATTGCTTAGTGCACAGTGGCTGGAGTCTATTGTGATGCACGGTGAAAAGCTGAGATCAGGTTGTCTGCCCTCTGCAGGTACCTCTGTCCCCTGCTGCTGAACACCCACCCAGTCCTGTTGGGCCCTTGTCTTTGGAGATGCAGATTACCCTCTTCCAAAGGCACTCCAGGAGCGGGAGCAATCCTTCTGTGACCCAGGGGATCCCCTCATCATGTTGTATTGTGTGAATCCTATGCTCCACTCTATCTCTTGCTTTCTCCTCTCACCCTGACTTTGTTCCACTAAAATGGCTCTTTCCCACTCACTGCACTATAGCTTTTCAGGTTCATGACTCTGAACCTCACATCTGCCATGTTCTCTTCCTTCAATTGTTTAGATTTTTTCTTAACCCTCAGATTGATTTCCTGGTTGTTCAGAATAATTTGATGTGTTCAAGGGACAAGGCAAATTCAGGGACCCCTTACTACTCTGCCATCTTGTAACTCTTCCCCTCCCCAGAGAACGCGATCTTAAGTAGTATGCAGGACATCTATTGGCAACACTTCCTCAAATTAAATCAAAACACTTGAACCTTAACCTTTCACAAGTTTTATAATACCACAGTAGACATTCTTCAAAAACGTAGTAAGAATTGATATTTGTTGGTCTGTGAAAATGAATCTGAAATGCCAGAAAACTCTAGATGCCTTCTAAAACATACAAGAAAAAAAATCAATACTTGCTTAATGTAGTTTAATGTTAAATGTATTCCAATATTCCCAAGAATATAATCTAATTTCTGGCAGATATGGAAACTATTAATCAAAATGTTTGCCTAGTAGGAATTATAATAGGTAATATTTATTGAGTACTCACTATATGCCAGGCAGTAATACAAATTTCTTACGTGGGTTAACACATGTAAGACTCACATCAACCTCTTTTTAGAGATAGGAAAGTTGAGGCATATAAAAGTTAAGGGTTAAGTGGAAGAAACCTTCTCAAAACCATGACAGGTTGGCTATAGAGTCTGCACAGTTATTGATGATCTATCTTGTGGCATGTCCCTGCCTGTTCCCTTGAAATAAATAGCTGATAGTATTCTTAGCTATGTTGAGCACTGGCAAAACTGTATTAATAGTGAAATTTGAAGGCATTAATTTTTAAACATGAGATCATTCAGCCAAAAACAAAATGGAAGTTTTTTTTTGTTGTTGTTGTTTGTTTCTTTTTTAGTGCTTTACTCAGCACATCTAAAATAACTGAACAATCCTAATAGTTTCATATTCTGTTGGGTTAGTCTGGGGATCATACAAAGGGCTTATTTGGACATAGCTAGATAACTTATACCAGTAGAGTTAAAGTATAAAGTATAAAGATAATTAAAATCTCAAATTACTTTTTTCTGTTTAAATTCAAATGATTTATTAGCAAGTAAGATTATTATTTAATCACAAAGGTGTTTAAAAAGAAAAAGACTCAGAATATGATAAACACCAAGCTCTCAATAAACATATTCCTACGTAAATAATGTTTGATCAAATACGTTTTCCCTTTTTTCTTGCTTCATATTTTCCCTTTTCTGTCTTGTTCTAGATAGCTACAAGACTGTCTAAAGTTAACTTGTTTTGGAATAATATGATCCAAGATCACTTCTCCACCGTTCTTCCCTATTCTCCAACTACAGAATATAAACACAATATGCCATTTTATTCTCAGCAGATTTTCCATGATGACTATTTTCTCACACATAGACACATCCATCCTTCCAACCATCTTTCTTACTTTTAGCTTCCTTCAGGTTACTCATGAGCATATTCTTACCTCCTATTTCCTTTTTTCTCATTCTTCATTTTTAGAATTTAAAATTTTAGTGCACATCAAGGTTTATAAGCACAAAAGTAATGCTGTATCAAGGAGAACCAACACCTTATGTTTCAAAGTGAAATAAAACAATAACCAGAGCCACCCTCCTGAGTTCTCAGCAGTCCCCTTTAGACTCTCCATCAACATCTCCATGTACTCCCCCATCCTCTTTTAATTAAAACTGTGCCTCTATAAGCAGTAGCACTCAAGAGAAATAAGCCACTACTTTTTAATTCAAGTTTATAGGGGTTTTTGTTTTTGCTTTTTTTCATTACTATTTGCAGGAGAGTTATTTTTCTGCAGCAATTGTGCTGAGTTTCAGCTCCATTATGGGCAAAATAAGCTTTTATGTGTTGGCCATGAGACACACCCTACCACCGTTTATAACACTGTTTTTATGGGAGAAAATGGTGTGAGTTCCACACAATCAATTTTCAAATGAACTGCTGAAGCATCACCTGTTTGTCAATTGGGAACTGCCTTTAGGGTTCTGACTCTGTCCCTGCTGGTCCTGGATCTGTAATGAAAGTTCTATGTGTTTGGCTGAGAACTCTCAACATCAATTCACAGAATGCAGTCTCTCTCTTCTCCCTCAGCACATCGTGCCCTAAATTTCTGACCCACACAGGGCTCTACAAACACTTTGCACATGACTTTCATACCAACAATATTGAATTGGTTAAATGAACTTGATTTCTAGTCTTCTAGTAAATAAATATTTTACAAGGAGAATCCCAATTTACCTACTTAATTAGCCAAGATCCCTAGGAACTTGTGTGACACAGTCTCTTATTCTTTATATATATGTACATGTGTTTTTTGTGTGTGTGTCTATACACACATTATTTTTTATCTTTCCGATTTTTCACCAATTTAATTCCAGAGCATATCAGATACTTCTAAATGATTGGACTAGTCTTTTTTAGGAAGAGTCACAAATAGATTTTAAGTCAGTTATCCAATTTATTAGCCCCTATGTAAGTGTGTTAATAGAATAAGCTATAATAAAATTGATCTGCTTGTGTTAACACAGGCATTTAAAATGTTTTTCTGGCATAGGGAACCACACTATAGGCATGAGTGTAAATGAGAGAAACCATAAGAAAGCTGTTTAGCAATAATCCATGTGGGAGTGTTGAAAACTTGGATAAGGATGGATGTGGTGAAAATGATGAGCAGTGGTTGGATTCTAGATGGTTGTTGAAGGCAAAGCTGCCAAGATACAGAGTATAGAGTGTCAGAGAAGAGAGGATCCAAATATGATTTAGAACTTTTTCTTAACCAAGTAGAAAAATCAGATTGCTGAAAGTCTTTGTGGAGAGTCAGTGGGGGTGACTGGGTACCAAGAAGTCACTGTTGGATTTGCTCAGAGATTCCTACAAACCTGCCACATAGAGACATTGAATCAGAAGTTGGATATGTGAATGTTAAAAAAAAATCAACATTAAGAACACAAAAGCTATCTCTGGCAGTGGAGAATATATATTCTTCTAGAACATTTCTAAGACCCAAGAATAGTGCTAGGTTGCTGGAAAGGAACCCTAGCAAGGACACAGAACAGCAAAGTCAAGATCAAAGCTTAGATCTATCTGATGAGCTTGGGCAGCCTGTTCTTCCCACTGCAGTGAAATGCCTCATAAAATGTAGTTTATCTTATTTTTTTTAACATTTCTGTAAAGAAGAGTTCTGCCCTCCTTTTCAAAGTATTTTATAATCATTTTGAACACATATGTACATCATACTTTTTTTTCTGTGACATCATGGATTCACCAAACATTTAGTGCTATTTTCAGGTTTCCCTTTTGCCCTGTATTCACCTTGTCTCCTAGATTCTCTATGGAATATAAACACACACACACACACACACACACACACACGCTTTGTTTTTTCACCCAGTGCTACTGAACTAGATTGTATCTTACCCCCTCCTCCCAATTCATATGTTGAAATCCTAACACCCTGGTGTGATGGTATTTAGAGATGAGGCCTTTGGCAGATAATTAGGTTTAGAAGAAGTCACCAGGGTGGGGCCCTGGTGATGGGATTAGTGCCTTTATAGGAAGAGGCAGCAGAGGGTTTACTCTCCATCTGTCTTTCTGTCATGTTAGGACCCAATGGAGAAGATAGCCATCAGCAAGCCAGGAGGATCACTCTTGCCAAAACCTAATCACATTGGTATCCTTGTCTCAGACTTCTAGCCTCCAGAACTGTGAGAAAATAAATTTCTGTTGTGTAAGATAGCCACTCTGGCACTTTGTAATGGAAACCTAAACTCCCAGGAAATTATATTCCTTAAACATTCATCTAGGTGCCGTGTTATGCCCTCAATATAGTTTCTCATATGTATAAAGCACTTAGCAGTTTACAAAGGATTTTCCACATCTTTCTCTTGCTTACTTGATCATAACAACAATGCTGAGCAGGGGATGGTGATCATGGATGTCTTAAAAATATAGCATTCTAGCCTCAACCTTGGTAAGTGGTAGTAAGTGGTAGAGGTAGATAGGAATGAAACTCAACTCTTTTGATTTCAAGGCTTGTACTTTTCCATGACAAGAAGCCTCATGATCACCTATTTGTGAAATAGTGATTTGGGAGAGAGAGTACAGCCTGTGGAGCTAAACCCTGATGTTAAATCCTGCCACTATTACTTTCTACATTTGTGATTTTAGGCACATTTCCAAAGTTTCTGTGTCTTAATTTCCTTCTCTTAAAAATGGGATAGTAGAACTATGTGAATTACGAGGATTAAGTGAGCTAATTCCAGTAAAATGCCTCAAACAATGCTTAGTTGATAGAAAGCAGCCTGTAAATGTTAGCAGATATTCATATCATTTTTCTTATGATGCATTTCTGAGAGCTGTGTGTAGTGTCTTCACCAAGTCTTTAGTACAAAAAAGGAAGAAATCATTATTTGACTTTCTCTTTCTCATCTGTTTTGTTCCATGTTGATGGTTATATATGACATTTATCATCATCTATTTTATTATAACCTGAAAGATTAATTTTCCATAATTCCTCTTATGTCCAGGCTGAGAGATATTAGTAATCAATTATGTCTCCTCTAATCGTCCTCATTATGGACTGTTGGGCAAAAAGCAGTTAATCTCTCTCTCTCTCAAACCTTTGCCCTCTTTCTCTCTCCAGATACATTTTTCTATTGCTTACCATTTAATCATCATAAGATAAATCCCTCTCTCATTAAAAAACAAATTTATTTCCTCTAGAGATCATTATTTGCTGTTAGTAACTTTCTACTAATGAAGCCAATTCTTTACTGGTTTGCTTTTACCTGCCTGTTTTATTCTATGGGATATTTTCATAAAAAAATGATTTTGTTTGCTCCTGTTCTCATTCTCTATTTCAGCTGACCAACATGTTTTGTTAGTGTTGGCTGCAGCATATTAAAGTTAGAATTCTAATTTTGAAACCAGCCCTTTTATGCTATTTTTGCCCTGATCATTTTCCAAGGATGCCATGTTAGAAACTCTTGACAGAAGATGGAACAAGGCAGAGCACGATGGCTCAATGGAATTACATGTTAACAGTAACTTGACACATTGGAATATAAAAAGTATGATTCAAAATGGACTGTTAATAACTTTAATAGAGCATTTCAGTATGCACATCCTTTGTGACTGTAAATATCAGTGAGAGTGTGATGAATAAGAAAGAACACAGTCTCCAGAGTGAACCTGCCTGAATTTGTGTCTGGCCTTACCATGCCCTAGTTTGGTGACCTTCAACTTCTTTGAGCCTCCTTTTCCTCATCTGACAGTCATAAGACTATCAGGAAAATTAAGTGAGTCAGACATATGTTACCAGTCAGGAGATGTCAGAGGACACTGAGAAGCAACCTAAAAGCTTTGTGGCTTCATGCAACAGAAGTTGACTTCTCACATACACAAACTCACTTACGGGTTGGGGTAGGCCTCCGGGGCAACTGACCTCCATGTAGCTGCTCATCATCCAGACTGCTTGAATCCTGTAGATCAGCCATCTGGAAAGGAAGACTTTGCTTTTCTGCAGCAAGGGATGAGAGGCAGTAGAAGCAGGAGGACTGGCATAGGCTTCTACCTGCTACATGCCACTTTGTATGTCTCTAACTAACTGCAAGGAGCCCCATAATGAGGAGGAAACAAAAAAAGGAATGTTTGTTGAACATCACTGGTTCTGCCCCAGGATATAAAATATTTAGAGTGATGCTGGCCACAGAGTAAGAAGCCAGTCCATAGTAGCTATTGTTACTATCATTGAAGAGCAGGATGTGGCACTAAGGAGTCAGTAGCTGGGCTGTAGCTAAGGGCTGTTATTAAGTTCCAAGGAAAGAGATCTGGGAAATGAATTTGCATGTTTTGAGGAAAATTCTGTGGTCCCTTATTGGGGTTCTCATTCCTGCCTGCTTTGAATTCAAGTTGCCTTTCCCAATTTTGCTACCTAAATATCTTGTGTCATTAAATTAACCTTTTTACCTTCTCATAATTTAGTTATATCATTTGTAAAATGGAGGTAATTATAGCGCCTTCCTCAGAAGATGCATTTTAAATGGCTAATTGTTCTAATGTTGTATATCACACATAGGCAGAAGTCGTGTTGGCTGTTATTACTCTAGGATGTATGACTTCATATATGCTCTTGATCATTTTTGTTCTCAGTTTCAACATCTGTATCTTGATGATATGGTTGATATTATCTCTAAGAATGCCTCCATACACTCTTATGAACCAGTGAGTATCTGTGTAAATTTGAGAGTTTCTAGGCAGCAGTGTGTCTTTCTAACCTAAGTTAGATTAAGCTCACAGGAGTCCCAGTCACGCCTTTTTCTTCACACTGAGCCAGTCCCCAATTCCTAGGATTAAATCTTATTTGAGAAATATTTTACCACCTCTAGCCTCAGCTTATGAAACTCCATATGAAGCTATCCTTGTTTTTATTTCATCTTTATTCATATTAATTATACCTATTAGCACCTACCTTGTTCTATTTTTTTAAAAATTTTATTTATTTATTCTTGAGAGACACAGAGAGAGAGAAAGAGAGGCAGAGACACAGGCAGAGGGAGAAGCAGGCTCCATGCAGGGAGCCTGATGCGGGACTCCATCCCGGGTCTCCAGGATCAGGCCCTGGGCCAAAGGTGGTGCTAAACTGCTGAGCCACTCAGGCTTCCCACCTACCTTCTTCTAAAGGAATACCCCCATATCCCATCGCTTCATCATTCAGATGAAGCCCATTCCCTACTCCAATGGATAAATTCTGCTTTTCTCTTACAAAACCTTTCACCAGTATAGAAAATTAAACTCAATCCAGCAGGCCAGAGCCTTCTCTTCACTGATAGCTATCATTATAAAAAATAGTTGCTTGCATATCTAGATATTTGAAGATTATTCCATTTGAATTCTCTAGAGATATATTCAGCTCATTAGTTGAGAGATTCTGATACTTCACTAACCAACTGGTAACCTAGTCTATGGCAAAATCATATGTCTACTGGAGTTTGCCATGCTACTCTAACAGTTAACAAAAGGTACAGTGCAGGGGGGATCCCTGGGTGGCGCAGCAGTTTGGCGCCTGCCTTTGGCCCAGGGCGTGATCCTGGAGACCCGGGATCGAATCCCACGTTGGGCTCCCGGTGCATGGAGCCTGCTTCTCCCTCTGCCTATGTCTCTGCCTCTCTCTCTCTCTCTCTCTGTGACTATCATAAATAAATAAAAAAAAAAAATTAAAAAAAAAAAAAAAAAGGTACAGCGCAGGGCTGTGGACCCGTGTTGTACTGACCCAAAGAAGTCACATGCATGACATCTATCATTGGCAGGGAGGTGCATTAATGGGTGTGTTGCTCCACTTCATGCCCTCCAATGAAATGTTTTGATGCCTAGGAAACAGTAGAAGAAGACTTTTAAGAAGTAACACATCAAAGCAATATCCAGAAAGGGCCTGAAAAGTAATTTCTTTTAAGGAGGACTTGCATAGATAACACATATAAGAACATTCCAATTCTGAATCAAACAGTACTTGGTTCAAACTCTGGTTTTACCAGCAACTGTTTAAGCCATCTTAGAGTAGCATTTTGATCCCTTGGATGTTCTATTTCCCTGTCTATAAAATGGAAATAATAATATATTAATTAGTTTTCAGAGTTTTAAAAGTCAAATCAATATACTGTACAGTATACTGTAATAATCTACCTTTAACATAAACTGAGTGACTTTGGGGAAGCCACACAAACTGTCTGTCTCAATTGCCTCATTCGGCAGTGGGGGATAATAAGAGTGCCTACTACAGAGGATTATTGTGAGGATTTAATGACTATATTAGTTGTTATTTGTCATTACTATAAATTACCCAAGTTCTTTCATAGAGCCATGAGAGATGATGGGAGTGTTATGACTCAACCAGGCTCTAGCCCAGGGCTGCTGTTAGGTTGCAATGAAAAGGAGCCAGGAAACTTTTATTTGAGTTTAATGGTGATAGTTTGAGTTGGACCAACCAAATCTTTGTGGCTTTACTGCCAACAAAGTGAAACCACTGGCAAAATTCTGATAAAACAGAATGTGAGCCTCTGCCTGGCTGGTCTTGAATAACTGACCACTCAAACCTCAGTGTGCTCACTTTTAATGGAGGATATTGGATGAGTTGATTTCTGAAATTCTGTATAGCTCTGAATCATACTGAGTTTCTAGCACATAAAAGCCTGTATCTCATTACTTGTCATATATCTTAAGAAATATTTTTTAAACTATAGTTTTGAAAATGTTTTAGGTAGGGAAGACTAGCCTAGAGCCTTGCAAATTAAATATACATGCATGAAAACATGGTAGGTAGAAAAAATTGTAGGTCTATTTGTTACTGTATTATTATTTCAGTATCTATCATACAGAGGTATTTATGAATTTCATATTTTAGACTTTCCTATTCTTTTCCATTTTAAATAAATTTTAATGCTCTCTTTTTTTCTCTATGAACTTCCTTTCACCTTTTTTCTTCTCTACATAAAACAGATGTTCTAATATTCAGACATAAAGCTATATTACTTGATGAAGGTGGAAAAGAGAAGGAGAAAACAGCAGGAATCCAGACTTGCTTCACTGGGCTATTAGGAAATTTGAAGTATTTGGGTTGCCTCCTGGAAAAGGTGGTCCAGGTCAAATATTATTAACTTTCTGCTTTTGTTTGTGATTTTATAGTTCAATTGAACTCTTGGAAAAGGACTCTCTGCTTATTATTTTTGTTTTTGTCATTGAAAGTTTTTCAAATGCCACACGAAGTCCCTGAAAATCTAAATGGGACAAAGTTACATTACACATTTTTTTAAAGCCCAGTACTACAATTATGCTAATGTAATTAAGCTTCATGAATATAGTATGCAAATCAAATTGTCAAGAACTATACCAAATAGAATTGTTCTTAAAAGTAGAACAGATTGGTTCTGAAATTCTTACAAGGATTGCTGTTTCATAAATTCCTAAGCAGAATATCATTTTGTATGATGGAAAAAGTACTTTAAGAATATCATAATAAATATTTAATTTGCACATTTTTCTCCCTGGAAGTGACACATTTTGATGTAAAGAAGAGAAAAATTATATCTGTTTGTAATGGAAAGGTTTAAAATATCAGTACCTGGAAAGGGTTTGCGTGTTTTATCCTTCTTCCTCAGCTTTATTAAGATATAATTGACATATAGTATTATGTAAATTTAATATATAATATGTGATGATTTGATATATGTATGTACTACAGAATAGGTACCACAATAAGGTAACATATCCACACATCCATCACCTCACATAGTTACCTTTTTATGGTGAGAATTTTTAAGATTCACTGTCTTAGCAACTTTGAAGTATAGCATACAGTATTGTTAACTATAGTCACCACGATGTACACTAAGAATTTACTCATCTTATAACTGGAATTTTGTACATTTTGACCACTTCCATCTCCCCCACCTCTCACCTCTGGTGAATACCAATATGCTTTCTGTTTCTGTAAGTTCATGTTTTTTAATATTCCACATATAAGTAGGATCAATAGGATTTGTCTTTTTCTGTCCAATTTATTTCACTTAGCATAATACCCTCAGAGTTCATCTATGTTTTTGCAAATGTCAAGAGTTGTTTCTTTTTTATGATTAAATAATATATAGATCTCACATTTTCTTCATTCTTCTATTGATAGACATTTACATTGTTTTTATGTCTTAGCTATTGTGGGTAATGTTGCAGTCAATATGAGGCACAGATCTCTTAAAGGTAGTCATTTTATTTCCTTTAGATATATATCTAAAACATATTCCTGGATCACATAGTAGTTCTATTTTTAATTTTTTGAGGAACCTCCATGTTGTTTTCCATAGTGACTGCACCAATTTAGATTTCTAGTAACAGTGTTCAGGGATTTCCTTTTCTTCACGATCTTGCCAGCACTTATTATTTCCTGTCTTTTTGATGTTATATCTCAAATGTGAATAGGCTTTTCTCCAATTGAAACACAGCACGATGCAGATGCACTCTCTTATCTTTCATGAAGAATAGCTTGAATGGAGATGTTCTATGTGGTGTTGATTCCTACCTCATAAATATAATAACAAAAAAGCTGGTTTGAATCATCAGAGTGACCTGAAATTCCTTAGCAGTTATCCTATGAAGGTCATGAGGAGCTATTTGAAGGATCATTGAGGAAGATGGTTATAACTAGGTTGTTGCCTCTGCTTTGGGCCTTCTTGCCTCTCATGTGGACCTAGCTCTTATGTCTGGTTGTTTGCTGTGACCCTTCTCTGATTACCCCTTGACCCCCCAGTGTCTAAGCCTGTAGAGAACCAACCAAAAACAGGATCATAGGGGAAATAAATACAGGTAGGAAGCCTGAATTGTTTTGTGTGTAATCTTTTATATTATGATTATAGTTCGCTCATTTCAGAAAAATGAGAAACAAACTGAAACAAGGAAAGAAGAGAAAACCCCAAACCCGTAACCCTATCGCTAAGAAATCTTCTTTGATATCATCTTAGTATTGTCTAATTTTTTGTTACTTTTTTAGTATTAATGCATACATTTTTGTTTAGGTAATCTATAGACATACACACATATATAGATTTTTAAAAAGATTATTTGTTTATTTGAAAGAGAGAGCATGAGAGACAGAGCAAGCACGACTTGGGTACAGAGGGAGAGGGAGAAGCAGACTCCGCTGAGCAGGGAACTCTATGCGGCACTCTACTGAGATCATGACTCCAGCCGAAGGCAGACACATAACAGACTGAGCCACCCAGGCACCCCATATATTTTGCTTTTTTAACTGAAATAGTGTCTTTGTATTTTCTGAAGTTACTTGACAACATTTTTAACATCAGGATACCATTCCAGCCTATGAATGTAGCTTGGTGTACGTAATGCTCCCCCAGTGGTGGGCAGGGTGTTTGAGCATATTAAAGGGCTATTCCTAGGCTTTAGCTCTGTTGGCAGAGACTAAAGAAGGCAAGTGAGAAATCCACCTCCCTGTCATTTAAATTTTTTTTCTCTGTCCATCAAAGTGGAATATTCTGTGAGATGACTATATCCAAAAAATATAAAAGTAGTTCTTTAGACACACCAAAATTGTACTATAATAGGTACAACCTAGGCCTTCTACTAAAGTTTAACAAGATTATGAATTTCATTTTGAAAAGAAGGATGAAACTCATTATTGAAAATATTATCTGCTCAACCCAAATCCATGATTGATTGATGCTGTGGGTGGTGTTTGAATCAGTTACTCCCATTAGCTTAATTAAATAAATGATTGTACTGGCACAGAGCTTGTATAGCTTATGTTGATTCATTTCTGCCTAATGATCATTATGGGGTTGTATACCTTGACATCTCTTCCCCAACCTTCAGTTTTGCAATAAAATTATTTTTAGGTTGAGTCACACACTGGCTAGTACTCTGCAACCATTCACCACTAAGAGCCTGACCTTTGCATGAGAAGATGATGCCTCAAATGGTAATTCCTTTGTAATGTCGCATCTCTTTTATCCATAGATTCCCAGAGGCCTCCCTTCAGTAGTTTCTGTTAAAACTTTTGTTTTAATTTCCTCTAGGTTATTTGTGGCTGATAATAAATAGAAGTTTCCTTTCCAAAGAGACTAAAGTGTAGCGGTAACAGTGTTAAATTTTACCAGTGTCTTTGTAGACTTTAGCCTTGCATTGTGAGGAATGCAAGAGGCAGGTGACATTAAGGCTGTTGTATTTCTTCCTCTCCATGAGATCTCCATTCCTAATTTCTCTCTTGAACTCCTGTCTTAGAGCCCACTTCTGCTGCCCATTTATTCTGGCTTGGCCCTCTGGAGCCTAAAAGCTAGCTACCCTATTCTGAAATTTATCATCGTCAACCAATTCTTGATTTTTTTTTTCTCTATTTCAATTGTTGGCTTCACCATCTTCTTAATCACCTACACCGGAAATCTAGGAATCATGGAGGTTCCTCTAACTTCCTCATTCTTCACTCTTACTCAGCTGGAAAGTGCTGACATATCCATCCCTACATGTTTCTCAAATCTGTCCTCTCCTCTGAATGCTCTATTTTGGACTTGTCTCATCATGTGATTGAATTATTTTAACAGGCTCCTAACTAGTTTGTACAGTTCCAGACTTTTCCACTTCAAACCAATAGCTCTACAGGGACTTTCCAAAAAGCAAAACTCATTTCTCTGTATAAAACTCTTGGGTCCTTCCCAGCATCTGTGCCATGTTTTTCAAAGTGTGGTCTGCTAATCATCTGCTTAAAAATCACGGAGGGAGGGGCATTGCACAAAATTCAGATTACTGTTCCAAAGGCTTTAGAATTAGAATCTAGTGGGGACAGAGAGCCCAGGGATTTTCAAGTGACTAAGTACTCAAAACTTATGCATCACTGACTTACCTGTAGAATAAAATTCAATGTTCTCCTCAGATCTGTCTCCTGCCTACATCTGTGGACTCTTTTAACTTCATGGTTTCTGCCCTACTAAGAGGGAACTGCTCTGAGCATCCCCACAGATCACTGGCTCCCATATGCCTGTCTTTACTAGCTCATCTTTAGTAAAATGCCCTTTCCTAGCTTCTTGGTCTAGTCATGACAGTTAGGCGTGGTGGTGGTGGTGGTGGTGGTGGGGTCTCCTCTTACCTTCATATTCAGGATATGGTCTTCAGAGCAGTAGCTTCCACTTCACATGGAAACATGTTAGAAATGTGAAATCTTAGCCCCTACCCCCAGATGCACAGAATAACAATCTGCATATTGACAGTTCTCAGGTAATCTGTACACACAATTCCATTTGAGAAACCTGCTTTGGGAAAAGTTCCTAGACGTCTCCATTTGGACAATGTTGTGCTTTTTGCAAGTACTCTTAGTATACTCTATGTATATACATCTGTCTCTTCCACTAGACTGGGGGCTCCTGGAGGGCAAGAAATCCTCCTTATTATCTCTCTATTTTCAGCCCCTCTTATTGTGTGTGGCACATGGAGTGGCTCAACAAATGTTTGTTTATTTAAACTGAACTGACCTGTAGGTCAGCCTGGAACTAAAAAGCTGGATCCCTGATGAAATGTCCTTTTGCACAGATTTGGTTGCACTTTCATTTTTGGATGCTCTTGCTTTTGGCTGAGCTGATGCTGTTTTTGCCTCCTCTTTCTAAATTCACAGATGGTCTAGAGCGCTTGCTCACAGAGAGTGGATTGCTGCCCGATGTAGATTGCTGTGGGCCAAGCAGCTGGGCTTCCCTGTTGGTTACTGGCCAGACCCTGCTGATTGAAGCTTTCTTCAGGGACTGCATACTTGTTTCTTCTTCCCGGAGGAGCCTCATTTGAGTTCAGATGTGTTTGTGTGTGCTGTGTGTGTGTGTGTGTGTGTGTGTGTGCAGGAGAGATTCTTGGTTGTCAGAATGTTGTGTCCTTCCACTCATCTAAGTTACTGAAGTCACTTAATGCCTTTTTCACTTCAATCTCTAGCACGAAACCTCTGTGACTGGACTCCAAAATTGATTCCAACTAATAGCTTTCTATCAGTTTCCATCCTCTCTCTTGTATCATTGGACTGCAAACTACATAAAGGTAGAATATGTCTATTTTTACTTAAGATTATATCTCCTAATATTATATCTCCTAATATTTAGTGTGGTGCTTGGCATATGTGTGGAATGAATGAGTGAATGAATGAATGACATATATCAAAGTGCTAATGTAGTGTTACAGTCTCAGGTACTTTTTCCTAGTCTTTTCATTATTTATTTTCTCTCCCTCCCTCCCTCCCTCCCTTTTTTCCTTCCTTCCTTTTTTCCTTCCTTCCTCCCTCCCTCCCTCCCTCCCTCCCTCCCTCCCTCCCTCCCTCCCTCCCTTCCTTCCTTCTTTCCTTCCTTCCTTCCTTCCTTCCCTCCTTCCTTCCTTCCTTCCTTCCTTCCTTCCTTCCTTCCTTCCTTTCTTCCCGATAAGCATAATCTTTTGGAGGTATGTTACATTTTAGAAGAATCTTTATTACCATTTTATAAAGCCAGTTAATTTTTATAATGCTTTTTTAAATACCAAAAATGCTTTTCTTAATTTAAATTGCTACACATATTAATTCATTTCTTCATTTAGTGTGGTTAGAAGCCCTAAAGAAAAATCATAGTATGATGCCTATGGAGTAAATTTGGTTTACATATATTTTTTTCCTTTCCTTTTCTTTTTTGGGGTGCCTGATATAGTTTATTTCAAAGTATTTGAATGTTTTGGATGGGGCATATACTATGAGACATGTATGCCCCAGGACCCAACATTATGATTGTCTTACATGCAGCCTGGTTTTCCCATTATCTTTTTGGACTGAAAATGTTTGTTTACAACCTTTGGTGTATAGGGAAACACATGGACCTTGGAATTAGGCTACCTGTGTTCCAGCGCTAGCTTTGGCATTTACTGGTTTGAGGGTTTCAGGTAAATCCCTGATATGTATTTTACATGTTAAACAGACATAAGAAAGTAATAAATTTATCTTATATCAGCCACAGACAATACCTTGACATTCCACAAATGTCAAGTTCCTTTTCTTTCTCTGACTTTATAAAAAAAATAGAATGTATGTAGATAGTGTGTTCTTGCTACTTTTTTCATAAAAACTTTCTAGATCCTTAGAGTCAGCATTCATCAATCTGTTCCCAATTCACATTCTTTACCCCTCATTTTTGAAATGGTCATGTTTTGCCCCTTACTGCATGTATGTAAGTATATGTCTGTTTCCTCCATTGTATTTTGAACAACTTGAGGGAAGATCTAGGTCTTGTCTTCTGCCTTTCCTACAGCACCCAAAATGCTTTGCTCAAAATAACACATAATACTTGTATGTAGAATGAAAAGTAGTTTACTTAAAAGCATGGTACTCAGAATTCTGGGGTTTTCTACTGACTGATTCCATCACTTCTTGGCTGGGTGATATTAGCCATCTTAATTAACTTCCACCAACCTACCAGATTCCTTATCTGTGAAACTGTGAGATGGGGAAAATAATAAAACCTATTTCCTAAAGATGTCATGAACATTCAATGAATTAATCTATGTAAAAGGCTAACACTAAGGTTCAATATTTTGTGTTTATTTTTATCTTCCTATTTTCTTTGTATATGGTTACAAGCTGCCAAATAAGCTGTAATTGAGCAACTTGGCATTGCTAATCCTCTCTATTCAATTTCAGGAGAAGTCATAACTGATGCTAGAGAAGAACAGCTTTTGATGGCAAAGCTCTAACTCAAAAGCCATAAAAATTTTTTTGATGGGGAGTTTTAAGATGCAGGAGGTAACTTAGCCATCAGGGTATTTTGGCTGCAGTTCATGACAAATAAACCTGTTACAGATAATTTATGTTGAAGCTGCTCATGTCGTATGGAAGAGGGCTCAATTTGCGCAGCACATACTTCTTTATTACCAGATGATTCGTTGAAAATCACAATTTGCGGTTATCTGCCTAGTGTAAGGGTTGCTGGTCATAAAAAGATCATAGAAGAAAATTCAACAATGAATATTATTTATGCCAAAGACATACATTTGTATTAGCTCCACACATCCTGATGTGTGTGCATGAAAATTATGACAGCACCAACAGTCCAAATGAGATGAGAGGAAGGGTGAGTGTCAGCATTTCTGATAAGCTATACAAGATAATAGTTTTGATACAAAATTGAGTTTAATCTATATACCAAAAGATACTTTCCTTAATGACAAAGCCACATTTTCTTTGATACTACTATTAGCAAAGGGAATACAAGGGAGGAGTAAAGAAAAGACAACAAGTAAAGAATGGTCTTCTATACCAGATATTTCCAACATCCTGAATATTTCCTTGTACTTTCAATAGGCACAGGAAAGTAAATGGACTCATTCTGGCCTCATGGGTACCATCAAATGCCCTCCAGAAGCAATGGTGTAAAAACGATGATGATATTTGCTAAGTAATAGTGTTTACTTTGCAATTAGATGCCTTGCATGAAATGTCCTTTGTAGATTCAAATCTTTCTTTCTTCAACTTCAACAATTAAGGTGTTTTATATTGATATGCAGCATTTTCTCCTTGTGAATTTTTACTTACTGTGATTTTGAGTTCTTCACATGTATAAAAGAAATTAGGCCCATCATAACCTCTCCTAATATGTTCAAGTGGATACAAACGTGAGGGGAGATGGTAGTTCTGTGAGAAACACATATACCCTGATTTACTCCATATTGTATTTTCCTTTTTTTAACCTGTCACTTTGTTTCCTGTAGATACAATCTGAAGGTCTGCCAGTGTGGGAGACATTGATGCTTTAGTAGCTTCATAGTAGGTTCATGGGATGTTATGGTTATATAACAGTTTTTATTAATTCACGACATGTGATTATACGAATGTAGAATAACAAATGTGAGCTAAAAGACAGTTGTCATTTATAAATATATTTAACATTTGTTCCTGACTGCTGTGCTAATTTAAAGCTTGTCATTATTTCATTTAAGTCTCAAAACAATTTTATAAAACAAATCTTATTTTTTACCTTTCTTTTTTTTTTACAAAGGCGTACTTTGAAAAAGAAAAGGAAAAATCCACAAATATATAAAGTGATCTCTCCCTCCATTTCTGCTCTTTAATTTCACAGATATTTTGAATTAAGACATCAGTGTATGTACTTCCAAGTCTTTCTGTTTTTCAGTAAGCTTTCTTTAATAAACTCTTTATTTTCAGTTACCACAATGAGCTATGTTATTGAAAATATTTGTATAATCCTTATTTTTTCATAGATAAATCATCTAATTATCTTTTCTATCACAAGAAATGCAGTGTAGGGAGAAGGGGCAACATGGCAGAAGAGTAGGGTCCCCAAATCACCTGTCCCCACCAAATTACCTTTAAAATCATCCTGAAAATCTACGAATTCGGCCTGAGATTTAAAGAGAGAACACCTGGAATGCTACGGTGAGAAGAGTTCACGCTTCTATCAGGTAGGAAGACGGGGAAAAAATGAAGACACAAAGGCCTCCAAGGGGGAGGGGCCCCGCGAGGAGCCAGGCTGAGGCCGGGGCGAGTGTCCCCAGGACAGGAGAGCCCCGTCCCGGAGACGCAGGAGCTGCACCAACCTTCCCGGGCGGAAAGGGGCTCGCGGGGAGTTGGAGCAGGACCCAGGAAGGCGGGGGTGACCTCGGGCTCCCCGGGACAGTAACAGCAACTCCGCGCCCAGGAGATGCGCCGAGCTCCCTAAGGGCTGCAGCGCGCACGGCGGGACCCGGAGCAGCTCGGAGGGGCTCGGGGGGCGGCTCCGCGGAGGGGGCTGCAGGGCGGGAGCAGCTCGGAGGGCTCGGGCGGAGGAAGAGGCTCCGTGCGGAGGGGGCTGCGCGGTTCCAGGAGCAGCTCGGAGGGGCTCGGGGGCGGCTCCGCGGAGGGGGCTGCGGGGCGGGAGCAGCTCGGGGCGGGGCTCGGGCGGAGGAAGAGGCTCCGTGCGGAGGGGGCTGCGCGGCCGGGAGCGCGAATCCAACAGCACAGGACCAGGAGCACAGGGCGCCGGGACACAGCCCAGGATCCGGCCTCCCCCGGGACAGGCAGAGGCCGGGAGGGCCCAGGACAGCGAGGACGCTCCTGCCCCAGCTGAGCAGATCAGCGGCCCCGCCCCGGAGCCTCCAGGCCCTGCAGACCGAGAGCTCCAGAGTTCCTGCGGGGGCTGAATCCAGGGCTCCAGAGCGGCCCCGCCACTGGGGCTGTTGCTCCTGCGGCCTCACGGGGTAAACAACCCCCACTGAGCCCTGCACCAGGCAGAGGCAGAGCAGCTCCCCCAACTGCTAACACCTGAGAATCAGCACAACAGGCCCCTCCCCCAGAAGATCAGCTAGACGGACAAGTTCCAGGAGAAGCCAAGGGACTTAAAGTACACAGAATCAGAAGATACTCCCCCGTGGTTCTTTTTTTTGTTTGTTTGTTTGTTTGTTTTTTTGTTTTGTTTTGCTTTTTGATTTGTTTCCTTCCCCCACCCCCCTTTTTTCTCCTTTCTTTCTTTTTCTTTCTCTTCTTTTTTTTTCGTTTTTTTTCTTCCTTTTTTTTCTCTTTCTCTTTTCTTTCCTTCTTTCTCTCCTCTCTTTTTCTCCTTTTCCCAATACAACTTGCTTTTGGCCACTCTGCACTGAGCAAAATGACTAGAAGGAAAACCTCACCTCAAAAGAAAGAATCAGAAACAGTCCTCTCTCCCACAGAGTTACAAAATCTGGATTACACTTCAATGTCAGAAAGCCAATTCAGAAGCACTATTATACAGCTACTGGTGGCTCTAGAAAAAAGCATAAAGGACTCAAGAGACTTCATGACTGCAGAATTTAGAGCTAATCAGGCAGAAATTAAAAATCAATTGAATGAGATGCAATCCAAACTAGAAGTCCTAACGACGAGGGTTAACGAGGTGGAAGAACGAGTGAGTGACCTAGAAGACAAGTTGATGGCAAAGAGGGAAACTGAGGAAAAAAGAGACAAACAATTAAAAGACCATGAAGATAGATTAAGGGAAATAAACGACAGCCTGAGGAAGAAAAACCTACGTTTAATTGGGGTTCCCGAGGGTGCCGAAAGGGACAGAGGGCCAGAATATGTATTTCAACAAATTCTAGCTGAAAACTTTCCTAATCTGGGAAGGGAAACAGGCATTCAGATCCAGGAAATAGAGAGATCCCCCCCTAAAATCAATAAAAACCGTTCAACACCTCGACATTTAATAGTGAAGCTTGCAAATTCCAAAGATAAGGAGAAGATCCTTAAAGCAGCAAGAGACAAGAAATCCCTGACTTTTATGGGGAGGAGTATTAGGGTAACAGCAGACCTCTCCACAGAGACCTGGCAGGCCAGAAAGGGCTGGCAGGATACATTCAGGGTCCTAAAAGAGAAGAACATGCAACCAAGAATACTTTATCCAGCAAGGCTCTCATTCAAAATGGAAGGAGAGATAAAGAGCTTCCAAGACAGGCAGCAACTGAAAGAATATGTGACCTCCAAACCAGCTCTGCAAGAAATTTTAAGGGGGACTCTTAAAATTCCCCTTTAAGAAGAAGTTCAGTGGAACAGTCCACAAAAACAAGGACTGAATAGTTATCATGATGACACTAAATTCATATCTCTCAATAGTAACTCTGAACGTGAACGGGCTTAATGACCCCATCAAAAGGCGCAGGGTTTCCAACTGGATAAAAAAGCAGGACCCATCTATTTGCTGTCTATAAGAGACTCATTTTAGACAGAAGGACACCTACAGCCTGAAAATAAAAGGTTGGAGAACCATTTACCATTCGAATGGTCCTCAAAAGAAAGCAGGGGTAGCCATCCTTATATCAGATAAACTAAAATTTACCCCAAAGACAGTAGTGAGAGATGAAGAGGGACACTATATCATACTTAAAGGATCTATCCAACAAGAGGACTTAACAATCCTCAATATATATGCCCCGAATGTGGGAGCTGCCAAATATATAAATCAATTATTAACCAAAGTGAAGAAATACTTAGATAATAATACACTTATACTTGGTGACTTCAATCTAGCTCTTTCTATACTCGATAGGTCTTCTAAGCACAACATCTCCAAAGAAACAAGAGCTTTAAATGATACACTGGACCAGATGGATTTCACAGATATCTACAGAACTTTACATCCAAACTCAACTGAATACACATTCTTCTCAAGTGCACATGGAACTTTCTCCAGAATAGACCACATATTGGGTCACAAATCGGGTCTGAACCGATACCAAAAGATTGGGATCGTCCCCTGCATATTCTCAGACCATAATGCCTTGAAATTAGAACTAAATCACAACAAGAAGTTTGGAAGGACCTCAAACATGTGGAGGTGAAGGACCATCCTGCTAAAAGATGAAAGGGTCAACCAGCAAATTAAGGAAGAATTAAAAAGATTCATGGAAACTAATGAGAATGAAGATACAACCATCCAAAATCTTTGGGATGCAGCAAAAGCAGTCCTAAGGGGGAAATACATCGCAATACAAGCATCCATTCAAAAACTGGAAAGAACTCAAATACAAAAGCTAACCTTACACATAAAGGAGCTAGAGAAAAAACAGCAAATAGATCCTACACCCAAGAGAAGAAGGGAATTAATAAAGATTCGAGCAGAACTCAACGAAATCGAGACCAGAAGAACTGTGGAACAGATCAACAGAACCAGGAGTTGGTTCTTTGAAAGAATTAATAAGATAGATAAACCATTAGCCAGCCTTATTAAAAAGAAGAGAGAGAAGACTCAAATTAATAAAATCATGAATGAGAAAGGAGAGATCACTACCAACACCAAGGAAATACAAACGATTTTAAAAACATATTATGAACAGCTATACGCCAATAAATTAGGCAATCTAGAAGAAATGAACGCATTCCTGGAAAGCCACAAACTACCAAAACTGGAACAGGAAGAAATAGAAAACCTTTACAGGCCAATAACCAGGGAGGAAATTGAAGCAGTCATCAAAAACCTCCTAAGACACAAGAGTCCAGGGCCAGATGGCTTCCCAGGGGAATTTTATCAAACGTTTAAAGAAGAAACCATACCTATTCTCCTAAAGCTGTTTGGAAAGATAGAAAGAGATGGAGTACTTCCAAATTCGTTCTATGAGGCCAGCATCACCTTAATTCCAAAACCAGACAAAGACCCCACCAAAAAGGAGAATTACAGACCAATATCCCTGATGAGCATGGATGCAAAAATTCTCAACAAGATACTGGCCAATAGGATCCAACAGTACATTAAGAAAATTATTCACCATGACCAAGTAGGATTTATCCCTGGGACACAAGGCTGGTTTAACACTCGTAAAACAATCAATGTGATTCATCATATCAGCAAGAGAAAAACCAAGAACCATATGATCCTCTCATTAGATGCAGAGAAAGCATTTGACAAAATACAGCATCCATTCCTGATCAAAACTCTTCAGAGTGTAGGGATAGAGGGAACTTTCCTCGACATCTTAAAAGCCATCTATGAAAAGCCCACAGCAAATATCATTCTCAATGGGGAAGCACTGGGAGCCTTTCCCCTAAGATCAGGAACAAGACAGGGATGCCCACTCTCACCACTGCTATTCAACATAGTACTGGAAGTCCTAGCCTTAGCAATCAGACAACAAAAAGACATTAAAGGCATTCAAATTGGCAAAGAAGAAGTCAAACTCTCCCTCTTTGCCGATGACATGATACTCTACATAGAAAACCCAAAAGCCTCCACCCCAAGATTGCTAGAACTCATACAGCAGTCCGGTAGCGTGGCAGGATACAAAATCAATGCCCAGAAATCAGTGGCATTTCTATACACTAACAATGAGACTGAAGAAAGAGAAATTAAGGAGTCAATCCCATTTACAATTGCCCCCAAAAGCATAAGATACCTAGGAATAAACCTAACCAAAGATGTAAAGGATCTATACCCTCAAAACTATACAACACTTCTGAAAGAAATTGAGGAAGACACAAAGAGATGGAAAAATATTCCATGCTCATGGATTGGCAGAATTAATATTGTGAAAATGTCAATGTTACCCAGGGCAATATACACGTTTAATGCAATCCCTATCAAAATACCATGGACTTTCTTCAGAGAGTTAGAACAAATTATTTTAAGATTTGTGTGGAATCAGAAAAGACCCCGAATAGCCAGGGGAATTTTACAAAAGAAAACCATATCTGGGGGCATCACAATGCCAGATTTCAGGTTGTACTACAAAGCTGTGGTCATCAAGACAGTGTGGTACTGGCACAAAAACAGACACATAGATCAATGGAACAGAATAGAGAATCCAGAAGTGGACCCTGAACTTTATGGTCAACTAATATTCGATAAAGGAGGAAAGACTATCCATTGGAAGAAAGACAGTCTCTTCAATAAATGGTGCTGGGAAAATTGGACATCCACATGCAGAAGAATGAAACTAGACCACTCTCTTTCACCATACACAAAGATAAACTCAAAATGGATGAAAGATCTAAATGTGAGACAAGATTCCATCAAAATCCTAGAGAAGAACACAGGCAACACCCTTTTTGAACTCGGCCACAGTAACTTCTTGCAAGATACATCCACGAAGGCAAAAGAAACAAAAGCAAAAATGAACTATTGGGACTTCATCAAGATAAGAAGCTTTTGCACAGCAAAGGATACAGTCAACAAAACTAAAAGACAACCTACAGAATGGGAGAAGATATTTGCAAATGACGTATCAGATAAAGGGCTAGTTTCCAAGATCTATAAAGAACTTATTAAACTCAACAGCAAAGAAACAAACAATCCAATCATGAAATGGGCAAAAGACATGAACAGAAATCTCACAGAGGAAGACATAGAATGGCCAACACGCACATGAGAAAATGTTCTGCATCACTTGCCATCAGGGAAATACAAATCAAAACCACAATGAGATACCACCTCACACCAGTGAGAATGGGGAAAATTAACAAGGCAGGAAGCCACAAATGTTGGAGAGGATGTGGAGAAAGGGGACCGTCTTGCACTGTTGGTGGCAATGTGAATTGGTGCAGCCACTCTGGAAAACTGTGTGGAGGTTCCTCAAAGAGTTAAAAATAGACCTGCCCTACGACCCAGCAATTACATTGCTGGGGATTTACCCCAAAGATACAGATGCAATGAAACGCCGGGACACCTGCACCCTGATATTTATAGCAGCAATGGCCACGATAGCCAAACTGTGGAAGGAGCCTCGGTGTCCAACGAAAGATGAATGGATAAAGAAGATGTGGTCTATGTATACAATGGAATATTCCTCAGCCATTAGAAACGACAAATACCCACCATTTGCTTCAACGTGGATGGAACTGGAGGGTATTATGCTGAGTGAAGTAAGTCAGTCGGAGAAGACAAACATTATATGTTCTCATTCATTTGGGGAATATAAATAATAGTGAAAGGGAATATAAGGGAAGGGAGAAGAAATGTGTGGGAAATATCAGAAAGGGAGACAGAACATAAAGACTCCTAACTCTGGGAAACGAACTAGGGGTGGTGGAAGGGGAGGAGGGCGGGGGATGAGGGGAATGGGTGATGGGCACTGAGGGGGGCACTTGACAGGATGAGCAATGGGTGTTATTCTGTATGTTGGCAAACTGAACACCAATAAAAAATAAATTTATTATTAAAAAAAAAGAAATGCAGTGTAGTATCAGCTTTTCTGAAATGAGATTCTAAACTGATAAAATTCCATAACAACAGCTGTACTTCATAAAATAAGCTGGCACTTTATGAGTGATATTCTAATTATTAAGAATTACAATGGTACATTTCCTAGACATGTGGACTACACATGAAAAGTTAAGAGTCTTCCAGGAGCACCTGGGTGGCTCGGTCATTTAAGCATCTTCCTTAGCTCAGGTTGTGATCCAAGGGTCTTGGGATGAGTCCCATGTTGAGCTTCCTGCTCAGTGGGGAACCTGCTTCTCCCTCTCCTTCTGCCCCCTACTCATGCTTGCTGTCTCTCTCTCTCTCATGTTCTCTCACTCTCTTAAATAAAATCTTTAAAAACATAAAAAGAAAAATAAAAATCTTTCAATATAAAAATCTATACTGTACTGTTCTAAAAGAATATTGTCTGCAATGTATTTGAATGGTTAACAATCACACTTAAGTGTTAAGTATGTCATAGTAGCTTTTTTAAATGTTTTCAAATAGGTATGTAGTTTATAAAGAAATAGTAAGATGGCAAAAGGAAAGAAAAATATAGACTTTTTTGCATACCCACCCAGGTTTATACCATTTCCTGTGTTCAGGTTTTTTTCAAAGTTCGAAGTTTTCCATCTGATGTCTGTTTGCTTCATCTTGAAGAACTTCCACTTCTTTATAATTTCTTGTAGTACTAATCCACTGCTTCCAGTTGTCTTTTATATGAAAATGTCTGTATTTCACTTTCATTTTTTCCCAGTTTTATTGAGAAATAATCGACATGATTCACCGGGTAAGTTTAAGATATACAGTATGATGGTTTGATTTGTGAAATGATCATCACAATAGGTTCAGCTAACTACCACTTCTATAGATACAATAAAAAAGGAAAAAGAAAGGGGGAAAAATTCTTGTGATGAGAACTCACTGAATTTACTCTTTTAATAGCTATCTTACATATATAGCAGTTTTAGCTGTAGTCATCGTAGTGTACATTACATCTTCAGAACTTATTATCTTATAACTGGGAGTTTATACCCATGACTATCTTATTCCAATTCCACCTCTCCCCACCCCTTGCCTTTGGTAACCATAAGTTTGATTTCTTTTACTATGAGTTTAGTGGGGGTTTTTTGTTGTTTTTCTTTCGTTCTTTTTTTTTTTTCCTTTCAGATTCCATATATAAGTGAGATCATATAGTATTTGTCTTTCTCTGTCTGACTTATTTCACTTAGCATAGTGCCATCAAGGTCTATCCATGTTGTTGCAAATGGTAGGATTTTCTCATTTTTGTGGCTGAACAGTATCCCATTGTGTGTGTGTATATATAAATATTACAAATTTTTTATCCATTCCTGCATTCATCCATGGACAGTATATTGTTTACAGGTCTGGGCTATTCTAAATAATGCTGCTATGAATATAGGGGTACAAATATCTTTTTGAGTTAGTGTTTTTGTTATCTTTGGACATATTACTAGAAGTGGAATTATTGGATCATATAGCACTTCTATATTTAATTTGGGAGGGAGAATTTTCCATACTGTTTTTCATAGTGGCTATAGCAAGGGCCTTTTTCAGTAATGTATAAATAGCATTTTGCAAAAGGATATTACACATTCTATGATGTGCTGTTTTAATTTAACAGTAATTCATGGTTATATTTCGTTCTTAAATACATGTATATGTCAAATACTTTTATTATCATTCCAGTTTACAAGTGGAAAACTGATGCTTCAAAAGGATACATTTTCTAGTAAATAGAGATTTCAGCTTGTGTAAGTCTGATTCTAGAACCCACACTTATAACCACTATACATTTACCTCTTTGAATATATTGTAAGCACTTAATTGTAGATATTCTGAGGACTAGAAAATTATTTTTCAAAAGTTTTTATAAATTCATTTTTCCTGCTCTCTTAGATTTAAGAAGGTTATTGAGGGCTCAAAATGTATCACTTTAGTCTAAATTATTTGCAGTGCTCTAATAAATCTCTTAAAGAATGCCACTGAGCTACTTAGGACAAAATGAAATGACTTTATCCATTTTAAGAACTGCTTTCTTTTTTGGAAAAAAATATTTTTAACAACCTGTTCTATAACCAAAAGTGATGGTGAGAATGATGAGAACTTTGCATTTGATGAAACAATTCTCTTTCCTTAATGCTTTGTCTGAGTCAGATGGAGAAGAGGTTGATATAGAAGCCTGTAGAGGACTTTCAAAAGGGCTGATTGAATATTTATTCATCCAACAGTATTCACTGAACACTTCCTGTTTTCTTGGCATCAAGTTAGGTTTACACAACTAAATTGAGAGCAATGAGGACAATCTTGGTTCCCACAATCTATTGGACAATTTAATTTTCTCATGGTAGTAGATGGAGATTGACTAGAAGCTGCTTCCAGCTCATTATGAAAAGGGATTGGTATAAATTATGAGAAAATTACATACAACTTTGATTGACATTTCTTCAGTTTTGCTTTTTGTCGGGTACTAAAAGTCATCAAGGATATTATCCTCTAGTAAATTAAATCTGTCTTTAAATACCTTGTATGTCTCTTCATTTGTGCCATTGAGTTAACTAAGGTCTCCCGTTAATCTGATACTTTATTTGGTATCACTATCCTTCCGAGAGAGGCCAGTCTTTTCTGGCTTAATTCTGGATCACAAATCCAGGGTGGCTTCATTATTATTCTTGTTTCTTTTAAGGTTCCGCTTTGGAAACAAAGTGATTGAGAGGCACATTCTAAGAGAAACTCATCAGGATGAGTTCAACCTCTCCTGATGATGATTTGAAAGTTGATGATATTTTTTTGGGTCAGATTAAGATCTGGCATTTTACTGAGCCAAATCCTCTGTTTAATTATAGAGGTGAGATAATTGCCAGGGGAGTAGTTCAGTTCATAATTATAGAAATCCCAATTTAGCAAGAAAAACAGGGTAGAACAAAAGCTGATTTCAGCCAAACGGATTGTCAGAAATGTGAGGTTTTGAAAGTTATTTATCCACTGGAATCATACTGAGTTGCAGAATGTCAATGGCAATGCTGTTGTGGAAATTCCTCTGTCTCCTCTTAGATAAACAGTGACTTTGATTTGTATGTAAAACAGCTGTTAACGGAAAGTATGGACAAGAGAAAAACTATATTAGGATGTTTCTTTGTAATAAAGGTGGGCTATATTTTCTTGTATAAAAAACAGAAATAACAAGTAACTCTAAACCCCTTCTGAGCAAACTCTAGACATCTAAAGAGAGGAAAAGGCAAGTATGTTGAATATAATAATTTTTCCTCATCAAATTAAAGTCCGTGAGTATATGCGACTTATTTGAGAAGTGGACAGTTCTCTCTAACTTACATTATAATTAATCAGTAGTACCATGAAGATTGTTATTAATATCACCACTATCACATGCAATTTGTTTTACAAAGCTTTATGATCCATATCAGTTAATTCTTTGTGGAACTGACCCAATTATCCTTAGGATCCATATTTTCAATAGTTAATGTTCTTAAGATCTTGCAGTTATACTACATAACAATACATTTGTTAAGCTACATTAAATCAAAATGCTGTATCTAGTTCAATGGTTGTTAAATGTGTAACTTAAAGAATAACAAAGTTGTATTTAAACAGGAACATGTTCATTTGTATTTATACTATTTTTAAAGAAATGTGTTTTTGACTGCTCTCTTAAAGAAGTTAAGGGGTTTTTATTTTTGGAATTTAATTTTATTTTTTTAAGAACATAAATGCAGACATTTTATTTTTCCCTCATCTCTTCACGCCCCTACTCTCCAGGGACCCTCAGTTTGTTTCCTATGATTAAAGAGTCTCTTATGGTTTGTCTCTGATTTTGCTTTGTTTTATTTTTTTCCTCTCGTCCTCTATGATTTTCTGTTTTATTTCTTAAATTCCACATGAGTGAAATCATGTGATAATCGTCTTTCACTGATTAACTTATTTCACTTAGCATAATATCCTGTAGTTCCATCCATGACGTTCGTTGCAAGTGGCAAGATTTCTCCTCCTCCTCCTCCTCCTCCTCCTCCTCCTCCTCCTTCTTCTTCCTTCTTTCTTCTTTTTCTTCTTCTTCTTCTTCCTTCTTTCTTCTTTCTTCTTTTCTTCTCCTTCTTCTTTCTTCTTCTTCTTCTTCCTCCTCCTCTTCTTCTTCTTCTTCTTCTTCTTCTTCTTCTTCTTCTTCTTCTTCTTTTCTTCTTCTTATTCTTCTTTTGATAGATGAGTAGTCCATTGTATATATATACCACATCTTTATCCATTCATCTGTCAATGGACATCTGGGCTCTTTCCATAGTTTGGATATTGTGGACATTACCGCTATAAATATTGGGGCCCCTTTGGATCGCTACATTTGTATCTCTGGTGTAAATACTCAGTAGTGCAATTGCTCAGTCATTGGGTAGCTCTATTTTTAACTTTTTGAAGAATCTTCATACTGTTTTCCAGTGTGGCTGTACCACCTTGCATTCTTACTAACAGTATATGTGGATTTCCCTTTCTCCACATCCTCCCCACCATCTGTTGTTTCCTAACTTGTTAATTTTTGCCATTCTGACTGGTGTGAGGTGGTATCTCATTGTGGTTTTGATTTGTATTTTCCTGATGCAGAGTAATGTGAAGCATGTTTTCATGTGTCTGCTGGCCATGTGTATGTCTTCTTTTGAGAAATGTCTGTTCATGTCTTCTGTCCATTTCTTGATTGGATTATTCTTTCGGTGTTGAGTTTGATAAGTTCTTTATGAAGATTTCGGGTGCTAGCCCTGTATCAGATATGTCATTGGCAAATATCTTCTCCCATTCTGTAGTTTGCCTTTCCTTTGTTGTGCAGAAGCTTTGTAACTTGATGAAGTCCCAATAGTTCATTATTGCCTTTGTTTCTCTTGCTTTTGGAGATGTGCCTAGCAAGAAGTTGCTGTGACCAAGGTCAAAGAGATTGCTGCTTGTCTTCTCAAAAATTTGAGTCTATTTTTTTGTATGGTGTGAGGAAATGGTCCAATTTTATTCTCCTGCAGGTGGCTACCCAATTTTCCCAACATCACTTGTTGAAGAGACTGTTTTTTTCCCCCCCATTAGATAATCTTTCCTGCTTTGTTAAAGATTAGTTGACTATAAAATTGAGGGTCCATTTCTCAGTTCTCTGTTCTGTTCCATTGATCTATGTATCTGTTTTTGTGACAGTATCATATTGCCTCGATGACTACAGCTTTAAAATAGAACTTGAAGTCCGGAATTGTGATGCTACCAGTTTTGGTTTTCATTTCCAACATTCTTCTGGCTATTTGGGATCTTTTCTGATTCCATACAAATTTCAGGATTATTTGTTCCAACTATGAAAAATAAGTTTATGGTATTTTGATAGGGACTGCACTGAATGTATAGATTGCTGTAGGTAGTATAGCCATTTCAATAATACTTGTTTTTCCAACCCATAAGCTTGGAATATTTTTCCATTTCTTTGTGTCTTCCTCAGTTTGATCTTAAAAATTAAAATTTCATATTTTTTCTCAATATTTAGGACACAAATAATTGTAGCAATGTTTCTTCCATTCCCTCAATTAGAGAAAACACTACATTGCCTCATATTTTTGTTGTTTTGGAACAATTTCTTTAAAAGTTTAGTCATAACTGTTTATGGTGCAGAGAGGGATCCATTTTTTAAAAGATATTAAGGCTGAAGCCAGAAAAAACGTCAATTTTCAATCCTTCCCTGAAATTTTGTACGGAATATTTGCAGTGGGAGTATGAGAGGAGGGATACAGTTCTGCCAATGCCCAATATGATTTTATCACATTGTCCTTCCCAACCCCAAATCCAAATCTCTTCCTACTGTTCCTCTTCAAAATCACCTAATAGCTTCCTTAGGGTAATAGGAAATGCTTGTAACATGGCTTACAAGGCCCTTGTAATGAGTCCTGTGACTGGACCATACCCACTTCTCTATGTACCATTGGAATATCACTTCAATATTTGAATGTATCCTGCTTTCTCTTGTTTTTAGCTGTTCACATATGGTTCAAGCATTCTTACCTTCCTCAGTTGTAATCTATTTTATACATATTCTTCAAATGTGAACACTACTCACTGTGTCAGTACTTTGCGGAGCCCTTTCTGAAATCTTATCTCCCTCTTTCTTGACCCTTTTCTCACACAAATAAAATAACAATGAAAAACTAGTTAAATGCTCTTATTTGGAGTGGTCATAGCAGCTGTATTTCCCTGATACAGGTACTTACTGAAATTTACAGTGATTGTTCACTTAATGATATGCTTTCCCCAGTAGAGACAATAATCATTTATAGTTATAGATATATTCAATATATGTTGAGTGCCTTGCACAGTGCTTGACATGATCAAAATATTTGTTAAATGGTTTTGAACGGATCTTGTTCATAAATATATAATTAGTGTGAATAATACCTCATTCAAAGCTTGCTTTGAAGAATAAAACATAATGCCTATAATAGTGCCCGACCCCCTACCCTAATGTTATTTCCATAGCTTTTTATTTCCTTTTGGGAAAAAAAAATATCCACTGTACCAGGTATTGCCTTTCAACTGAGAGATCAGTATGTTAATTTGGTTGATATAGATCTGGACAAATGCCACATACCTTCTATGAAAAAGAAATGGGATCTTTAATTTTTATTTGAAACACATTTAGATATTTGGATCTTGCAAGCTGAATTCACATGATAGGACCCTCACAAGAAAAAAGAGTGCTCTCAGACTGATTTTACACATTACTATATTATCATTTAGTTCAATTACATAGAATGGGCTTTGGGGAAAACCTCAACTTATGTTTCTATTTTCAAGCACCTCTGAAGGCCCCATTTATATGCATCCTCTGTCCTTGAGCTTCAGGGTCCCTCAAAGGAGAAAATAGAAAACTTGTAAGAGTGGTGGAATTAATAATGGTAGATGTTTTCAGCTATTGGAATTAACTGTCATTTAGCCATAGGTAGATCATTCATTCATCAAAAAGGTATGGATTTGTTTATTTTATATTTTCTGAGTGTAGAATAAACATCCTATTTAATGGCAAGTATAAAATTAATAAAGGGTGCTGTATTCTCACAAACAGGTTAAAGAAATTACAAATTCAGCTAGGGATGTGATATCATAAGATGAATCAATAAAAATTTTTGCAGTAATTATGTTTGTGTCTTCATTATAAAACAGGCCATAAAGATTCACTGAACAGTTAAGACTACTCTAATTTTTTCCTAGCACAAAATAGCTGCAAACCCAAATGGATTAAAATTGGGCCAGATTTAGAAAATGACAAAAAATCATGCTAAAAAAGAGAAATTTTATGTGCACACTTGGTATATGATTGTAATGGTCACATTAACCAGACCTTTGATTTTATCCAGGTACATTTTAGTGGAATGACCATGGTAGTTGAGGGATCCTTCTCTTTTGTGGTGTGAACTCTGATTGGGGAGCATTAGGATACAGTCTTCAATGGCTTTAAAAAGTGTTGTATGTTTAAGCCACTTGCAAAATATTTCAAATTAACCTATATGGCATTTGGATTTAAAGGTCTAATATTAGAACTCTCAAAATTAACATGGCAAAACAAAATATTGATTACTTTTTCTACTTCCAATCCTGCTTTTCCCCATAATTCCCAGTAAATTACATTACCATCCACATAGCTCCATAAGACAAAAATCTGCACAATGTCTTAATTGTCCTCTTATCTTCTCCACTCAGTCTATCAGCAAGTTTTATTCATTCTGTTTCCTATTGGGAGAGACAGTCTTCTTTGGATCCTGAGTATCCCTGCATATTCTTTTTGTACCTAGAATAAAAGTCCCTGGCTGCTCTTTACTTGAGTAATTTCTCAGGATTATGCTTCCAGCAAGCAACCTTGAGGAATGATGTGTTGCTCCTTTGGGTATATAGGGCTGGCTTGCTTATCACTTTCCATGAAAGTGTTGAATTCCCGGGCAGCCCCAGTGGCGCAGCGGTTTAGCGCCGCCTGCGGCCCGGGGTGTGATCCTGGAGACCCAGGATCGAGTCCCACGTCGGGCTTCCTGCATGGAGCCTGCTTCTCCCTCTGCCTGTGTCTCTGCCTCTCTCTCGCTCTCTCTGAATGAATAAATAAATAAATCTTTAAAAAAAAAAAAAAAAAGAGAGTGTTGAATTCCCTAAATTCAAAGCTTCTCTGCCATAATAATCTACTACATGTTGAGACCTCCATGGGTCAAATAAAAAATGGATAGCTTTTTTTTTCAGTGTAAATATGTCCCACTTAATACGTTAGATATACTTATGCTAAAAAGATATGTTTTTTTTTAATCTGAAATTAAAATTTAACTGGGAACACAATTTTTTAAATTGAAACATATTTAGAAAATTGTACATTCACATGCAATTGTAGAAAGTGATACAGAGAGATCCTTTATTCATTTTACATAGTTTTCCCTAAAGGTAACATTTAACAGAACTATAGTACAATGTCACAGTCAGGATACTGACATTGACACAACCCACTAATGTTATTCACATTTCCCCAGCTGGGTTTGCATTCATTTGTGTGATTATGTGTGTGTGTATGTATATTTAGTCCCATACAGTTTTGTCATTATGTTTTGCATGTATCCACAATCACCTTTTTAAACATTTCTATTACTACAAAGGTCTTTTTTGTTACCCTATAATAACCATCTAATTGCTATTTGTATTTGGTCTATATCCTTTGCCCTTGCTGAACCCACTTATTATTGCTAGGTGGTTTTTATTGGAACTTTTATATAGAATATTATCTACAAATAGTTAAATTTCTTTCTTTACAATTTGAATGCCTTTCATTTCTTTTTCTTATCTCATTGCAGTAGCTAGAACTTTCAGTACTATACTGAATATGAGTATCAAGAGTGAACATCATTGCCTTAATCCTAATATTAGAAAGAGTTCAGTCTTTAACTATTAAGAAATATATTAGAGGTAGGTTTTATATACACATTTATCAAGTTGAGTAATTTACTCTCTATTTCTAGTTTTCTGAGAGTTTTTATCATGAATAGATGTTTGATACTATATTACATTATACTATAGTCTGTTAAGTGTATAATAGTATTGCAATGTCTAAAAACTGTACATACTTAAATTTAAAAAGTATTTTACTACTAAAAATGTTAATCATTATCTGAGCTTGAATCATAATCCCTGATCACAAATCACCATAAAAAATATAATATAATAATGAAAAACTTGAAATATTATAAGAATTACCAAGATGTGACACAGAGACACAAAGTGAACAAATGCAATTTAACAAATGGCATCCATAGGGACATCTGGGTGGCTCAGTGGTTGAGCATCTGCCTTTGGGTCACGGCATGATCCTAGAGTCCCAGGATCAAGTCCCACATTGGACTCCCTGGGGGGAGCCTGCTTCTCCCTCTGCCTGTGTCTTTGCATCTCTCTCTCTCTCTCTGGGTCTCTCATGAATAAATAAATAAAATCTTTAAAAAAATTGCACCCATAGTCTTGCTTAATGCTGGTTGCCACAAACTTTCAATTTGTATCTCTTATACAGACTTCATATAAGTCTCTACATTGGGATCCCTGAGTGGTTCAGCAGTTTAGAGCATGCCTTTGGCCCAGGACGTGATCCTGGAGTCCAGGATCCAGTCCCAGGTCGGACTCCCTGAATGGAGCCTGCTTCTCCCTCTGCCTGTGTCTCTGCCTCTCTCTCTCTCTCTGTGTGTCTCTTGTGAATAAATAAATAAATTAAATATTTTAAAAATAAAATTTAAAAAACTAAGTCTCTACATTTATAATAGAGTTTATTGGTGTTAACATCTTACTATTGTAAAGTATAAAAAATTCATTTCCATTTTAGATCCTTTATCTTCTCCACTTTCAAATATCAGTCTTGAGTGTCAGGTAGTGTTACAATTTGTATTTTAATTTTTAAATATGACTGTTAAAACTCATGAGGAAAATCTTAGTGTATTGTATGTACCCATATTTCTGCTCTTTGTTTTTTATTGTTTCTTCCTGATGCTCCAAGATTCTTTCCTTTATCACTTCCCTTCTATTTGAAGACACTCTTTTCGCCAATCCTAAAGGATCATTCTGCCAACAACCAATTCTGTTAGTTTTCCTGTGTCTGAGGATCTCTTTGTTTTCTCTTAATTTTCAAAAGTTTATTTTGCCAGGTAGAGAATTCACTTTTGACAGTTCTGTTCTTTGAACATTTGAAAAATATTGTAAAACTTTATCCTGACTTGTATAGTATTAAGTGAGAAATCTGCTATTTGATTAGTATAATTTTTTTTTTTTTTTTTTAGTATTTCTTAATATAATGCACTATTTCTCTTTGGCTACTTTTAGCATTTTTTTCTTGCCTTTAATTTTCAAATGTGTATTTTGATGTAGATTTCTTTGGATTTACCTTGTTTGGCGTTTGATCACTTTCTTGAATCTGTAGGTTTGTGTCTTTCATTAAATTTGGGATGTTTTCACTCATTAATTCTTTGAATACTCTTTTAGTTTACTCTCTCCTCTCCTTTGGGGATTCTGGTGATACACATGTTGTATCCTTTGTTACTGTCAGTATAAATTCCGTTTATCTGTTCTATAGTTTACCAATATATACTCTTTCATCTATACTCTTCTACTGAGTTAGATCGAGCAATGTTTTATATCTATTTTATATTTCAATTCTATAATATCCATTTGGTCTTTTTTTAAAGCTTTGGACAAATCACAAAACTACCTGTGCTACATCTTTTACTTTATAAAATACAGCTTTGAATAAAGTAATCCCTGAAATTCCTCCAGTATGATATTTTAGACCAGCTTGTAATAAAAAATATTGCAGTTAGGTAATTAAATAAGGATTATTTTTACTTCCAATTTTTTTTCAAAAAATTCAAATCTGTGGGAAACATTGAATAAATAGCACATGAATATCTATATACCCTTTGCAAATATTCACCAGTTGTTAATATTTTACTACATTTGTTTTGTCTGATTCTTTGTATATGTAATGTACATCTATGTAGTTAACTATCTATTTATATAAATTCTTTTTTTCTTTTTTTATTGTTTTATTTTATTCATATATAATTTTATTTTTTAAAGTATATTGCAGCCATCATAACACTTTCCTCCTAAATACTTCAGTGTATATTACCTAGGAACAACCTGAAAGGAGGCATCTCTTCTTGAAAGCTTGGTATTCTGGAAAGAGGAGAAAGCAAGAGTGTAAATTCAAGGGCCTATAGAAATGAATGAGAATCATAACAGAATGAATATCAAGCAGAATCCAAGGAAATTTCCTAGAACTAAGAGTGGAATCCAGATACTGAAATTGACAAAATGTCATATACCAGGGAAAACTGACATAGAAGTAAAACCTTTGAGACATATCATAGTTAAACAATTACTATTATATTACAATTATATTTTTAAAAAATATTTATTTATTTTAGAGAGAGAGTGAGAGTGTGTTAGTGGGGGATGGGGCAGAGGAAAAGGAGATAATCTCAAGCTGACTCTGTGCTGAGTTTGGAGCCCATTGTGGGGCTCAGTGTCACAACCCTGAGATCATGACCTGAGGCAAAATCAAATTCGGTTGCTTAGCCAACTGAGCCCCTCAGGTGCCCCAACAATTTCACTTTAAAGATAAGGAAGAAAGCTTTAGGACTCCTGGTCAAAAATACTAAATGCTTTCCAAAGTAAAGAAAATCTTGTCACTACCAGATTTTTCAACATCAGCTATGAGCGAATCAGTAGAACGATGTTTTGTTAATCAGAAAAAGAAAGTGAAGAAGAATTTTTTTTCTATCCATCAGGTATCAAAAATATAATGAAAAACCATTAGAAACATGCATACATTTGGAGTTCTATTAGTCCTTTACTTTTAAATTTTCATGTTTTCTTATGGAGGAGGTTTTTAAAGCCTTGGATAGGAGGGAAAAACAATAATATTTTTTGCTACTTATTATGACCTAGATATACATAACAACTTTGACTTAGGTCTAATTACCTTTATTTTATAATGGAGAAACTGATATAGACATCGTTTGATCAATGTGACTCAGTGAGTATTTGTCAAAGCCAGGACTCAAATCCTGTTTTCTTTCACTCTGAAGTATTGATCTTCTGTATAATGCTCACTGTGGATTCTCCATACTCATCACCTACTCTATTAGTGCAACTATAGTTTTGTGTTATTGGTGGTGTTTTAATTAACAGAGAAAAATGATCTTCCTTACTACTTTATTTAATACTTTTTCTGTAACTGGCAAAGCTATTCATAATCCTCCTTAGCTGACAAGTAGTTTTACTATTTTTGCAGTAGCTCGAGCTCAGAACACAATAAAAAGCATAGTGATTTAATTAAAGGCTTGAAAACAATCAATTCAAAAATATGATGGTTTTACATGCTCAAATTTCCTCCCTCAGAACTAATCATATCTGATAATAAAGAGCTGAAAATCCTAAAACTTAGCTTTAAAACATTCATTGAGTCTGTTTTTGAATACATGTAAAATAAGCAACACTTTCAATATAAGTACTATCCCCAATAGGAAATTAGCAGAGCATATTAGATTACAAGTTTTAATAAACTGGTATTAGCATTATCACTTTCAAGCAGAGGACAAAGAGATCATTTGGTGCTATTTCTGAGTCTATAGTGTCTTATCAGCTTCTGTGACAAACCACTCTCAAGTATCTAGTGCCCATGCTAATTAGTTTATAGCCTACCAGCCATGTGTCTACACAAAAGACAACAGAACCATTCAAAAATGTTCCCTCTTTCTCATAAAAGTCAAATACAAGCAATTCTTATTCAGCATAGATGCTAATGCAGGGAAATATAATGGTGTCTAGCTTCCAGAAGACAAGAGAAATATATCATCTAATTAAAGCCCCTGCATTGTTTAAAAGTTGGCATGAGTCTTTGTGTCTGACTTCAGAGTTTCTAAAACACAGACTCACCTTACTAATCAAATAAACTGGGTAAAAAATCCCAAAGAAACAGAATTAGAATGCTGTAGCCTTTGTACCAGTGATGCCATAGTAGGACTTAGCATGGTCAATATATATTTTTAGCTGAACTGCCATTTCTATTATTGTAACAATTTTTTAAGCAATTTATAACTAGGACATATTAATTTTCACCATCCTGAAACTTGACAAATTGTTAGACCAAATGTACTTTGAAGAATACAGTGGATCTACTTTGGTTCATAGATAATTTTAAAATATAACAGTTTCTAGGTCTCTCACTAGATCTCTCTTCCTAAATAGAGTACAGGATTTTAGATGATTTGGATAATTCTTTTATTCTTTTAATCTTAATAATACTCTTTATTTTATCACCCTTTCCTTTGATTTTGGTTACAACATCAAACCCTCCTTAAGATGGGAGAATTTGAAGGGGTTATGAGGTCAGCTTCATAATTTTGTTGTAAGAATTAGGGGGATGACACCTCAGGGCAGTACCCAGAACAGGGTCTGTGAATTGCAGGCACTGCATTTAGATGAGTTTTTATCTTTGCCTTTGAAAAAATTGGAATGTCATTGCTTAGGATTTTAAAATAAGACTGAAAAAAGGCAATACAGCAAAGTAATATTTCAAAGGAATCTAAACTTAACTTGAAGTTTAGTGCCTGGTGAAATTACTGTCACATAGTTAAACCAGAAAAAAATAGAGATGCAATGAGGAGAAAAGGCAAATTCTAAGAGAGTGGACACTGACTTTTAGCCATTCCTTTAATAAAATTTCTAGTTTTATTTATTAATAAGTAATAAAATTACTAAAATTACTCAGTTTAGTTTGCTTCATATGAAATAGCAGCCACAACTTCATGGATAGCTAACAAAAGCAATGACATGTAAAAAACAAGTACAATAATAAAAGAGCCGTCATCTCCTAGGATGTAAATTTCTAGACTAGTTTAGGAAAGTTGGACTAATTCTTTCACCTTGTTATCCTCTAATTCCACTTGATACAGTAGCAAAATAATAGCATTCTGCATAGTCATGGTATATGCGCCTCTGCCGACATGCCATCCTATAAGCAGTAATTAGCATAAACTCTGGGAGAGCCTGGTCCAGTGTTCTTAGGTTAATTCACAGAATGATTGATATTCATATTCATTTCCTTACTAGATAAAGAAGGGGTGATAGATTATTTTCTTGAGGCCTCTAACACCGAAGAAAGGTAAGGACAATATGACCTTCCTAGATTTGACAGCTACTGCTTAAATTCTGTCCCATAAGGTCAAAAGGCAAATTTACTTATTTTTTTCTTTAGTGGAAAATCAGAAATTTAATAGTCTGCAATGAGTTACCCCATTACTAATGCAGAATTAGCCAGAGTTGACTCTATTCTCAGACCCCAAAGAGTGCCCAGCGTGAGCTCGTTTTCAATAACTGTCACTTCATAGAGTGGAAAATTGAGACAACAAGTCATGAATATAAACTCATACATACCTGTTCCTGTCTCAGTTTATTTAGCTATTTTAAACCAGGAGATTGAAGTGTAAACACTTTGTAGTTATTAGTGATTCTTCCCATCTAATTAGTATATTGTAGTGTGCAGTGGGATGAATGAGAATATACCATGCCCCATCCTAATTCCATATAGTTAAGGAGATATTAAAATAATTCCCTAAAGAGTAAAAGTAAACAGATTGATTAATTTGATGTTTGGGGCTTATATGTTACCAAGTAAGTGATATGTTTAGTGATTTAATTGCTAGTTAAGTAGTAATGTTGGTAGCCTATGGCCATAGATCAACAGTGTAAGTATTGTAGAGATCAGAAAAATTAACTAGAAAACCTTTCAAACCTTTTATGTATCAGATCAACTTTATCCCAATCATGGAAGAAAGATCAAGTAAAGGTGAAATATACCAAAATAAGTAGATTATGTTTGAGTGACAGAAGAGAAACAGGAGTCTCACAAATATACTTAATTTAAAGAATGCGTATTTCCTCTTAAAATCACTGTTATGCCTTTGTATTTCAAAGAAAATATTAGAGACTCTGTTGTACTACAAACTTCCTGTGAAGATATTTCTATTCAAACATCATGAAATTTTTTAAGATGGTTCTAAATTTAAATAAAACCTACAGATATTGTTCATGAAATTATAGTGATGGTGAAGTTTTATCATTTTTCTTTTTAGAACTTTAGATTAGCTATAAGAAGTTCTTAAAAGAGCATTGAAAAGACATTTAGACATTAAATAACTCATTTTGAATCTAGTATCCCTTTTAGCCCAGAAACCAACTTTGTTAGTTGAGAATGTGAATTTTTTAATTTTCATGGCCTTGGGTTTGATTATTTTTCTTTGTTTAGTCTGTGAATATTTTAGTAAGGATTCACTTTAAAAGTAATCCTGGTCCTTGTTTTTGCTTTGCAATGTTTGAAAAAATGACTAGAGGAGCTTTAATGCTGTCTTGTTCATCAGTGTGAATCAGATAAAAGATTAAAAACAATACCTAGAGCGTAGCTCTCAATTTGGGTTTCTGTCTGTTGAATTTTAATTCCATGGTGAGATTCCTGTTCAGACAGAAGGTAAATAAATAAATAAGTTCATAAATTCCACTTATTTCAGCAGGCTATGTCACTGGGGATGCATTATTTTTAAACCAAAATATCATCAGTGTTTTACATGATTGTGTTAGAGACTTCAGCCCTCCATGATTACTTTTCAAGAGTAGCACCACCTGTTTACCATGTGGAGGCTTTGAACATTAATAAGAGAAGCAAATGAAAAGTTAGTGAGCAGCCTCAGCAGACAATTGGTTGGTAAGGATATGGCACATGAATTACTACAGATTGCCTTCTCAGGACTTCCAGGCATTTGAGCAAGTACTACTGGTTTCCACTTCCCCCTCTCCTATTTTTGTCTTCTACTTTGGGAGACAAAATTTGGGTGTGGGATTGATATGCAGGCCATGGGGCATGGAAACCTATACAACTTTTGGTTTGCCAATGCCAGTATTTTGCCTCTACAGTGTGTCAGGGTTCATGAAATAATGGTACTTACTCTTCACCTGGCTGGGAAGCAAAGGAGTATGGCACTAACACTTGTCAAGGCAGTTACAGGTGGAAGCAATCATTGAGTTGAGAGCATTAAGGAGAAACAATTATGCACATTTTCAGTCTAATATCATGATAACCACAGGTTTCTGGACCCTACCCAAGCCAATTGCTTGAGTTGTAAAAACTGAGGCACGTGGCTTTTAAAAGTTAAGACACTCTTGTTTTAAGCTTATTGATTGATAAACTGTGAAAGGAGTGCAGAATAAAGAATATGGCTTTTTAAAAAGCATGTTTCATAAATTTTATTACAAAAGCTTAATTTTTTTAAATAGCACTATGGCAGATTTATAGCCTTTACTCTGGTTTCTGCTGTCAAAATATGTTTATATATTTATTTATTTAAACAGCCTTCAAATATTTCCTGGGTGGTAGATATCATAGAAACCACTATGAATAAGAGAAACAAGACCCCTTCTCTCATAGAGCTTGTGGTCTAGAAAGGTCTGTATCTATACACCAATGATATATGTATGATAGAAGTCATGAACAACACCATGGGATTATGCAGTTTGGTACATAATGCGGTTTGGGGGAAATATATCAGAAAAATGTTCCCTAAAGTAGTGGCTTTTAAGATGAAGATTAAGGGAGGAGTTGGCTGCAGCCCTGGCGGCACAGCGGTTTAGCGCCGCCTGCAGCCCGGGGTGTGATCCTGGAGACCTGGGATCGAGTCCCACGTCGGGCTCCCTTCTGGAACCTGCTTCTCTCTCTGCCTCTCTCTCTCTCTCTCTATGAATAAATGAATAAATCTTTTTTTAAAAAAGAGAGGAGTTGTCCAGATGAAGAGTAATAAAGAATGTTTTGAACATAGACAATACCATTTACAAAGGTGCTTAGATAAGGAGGAACTTGTCACACAAGGGGAAATGAAGAAAAGTCAGTTTGGAGTAAGTAAAAATGAGTGATGGAGAGGTTGCCTTACCAGGAAGCTAGAGATAAGAGCAGAGTTCAATTTGCCCAGAACTTCGTAATTCCTGGTAAGGAGCTAAGCTTGAATCTAAGATAGTGAGTAGGTACTGAGAGATGTAAGCATGAATGTTTTAAGAGCAGTTTGATGAATTAACAGATCTCAGCACCTACTAGGTATCAGTTATTATGCTGGTAATTGAGGTATAAGATCAAGGTAAGATTGTTCCTGTTTTCCAGGAGCTTACTACCTTAAGTGGGAAATAGGAAAATCTCCCATTGCAATAAATGGATTTAGGTTTGAATGGAGGCATGAACCAAGTATTACTGGAGATATGAAGAAAGCAAAGAAAAAGGTCTTGAACTAAGCCTTTGAGTGGGTATCAGGATGTGTCCAGGAAAGATGGTATTTGATTAAGTCTGGAAGAATTTAAAGGACTTAGCTACATGAACCAAGAGTCAGGAGAGCCTTCCAGATAGAGAAAAACATGCCCAGAGGTCTGTTTGGCATACTTTGAGAATTGCCTGTAGGTTTAAGAATAGTTAGAAAAAAGAATGTGAGTAGGAAGGAGGCAGGAAATGTGGCTGGAAAGGCTTATGTAGCATACCTTTGCCCTGTTAAGGAGTGAGAGCTATTAAGAGATCTGTATATTTTATCACCTTCTAATTTTTGTAACTATTCACCAAATAAAATTCCAAACTTTGCCTTTGAAAAAGAAAGAAAGAAAGAAAGAAAGAAAAAGAACCATTAAATGGGCCAGTTCTCAGTAATACAGGTTACTCTTCTAACCATTTCTGTCACTTTTCCAAAGTCTGTAAGAATTTATATGTATTCAACAAAATGTTAATTTATGCTTCAGGAAAAAGA